>NC_135314.1:38676664-39005950 GCF_048772815.1 Callospermophilus lateralis | reverse complement strand
TGTCAGTTTATGTTTAAATTACATTTAAAGCACATCATGATGTTTTGGATTTATGCATTAGATCAAAGCTGACCTCTTTCAAATATACATCAGCTAATTTCAACATCAAATGTGTTTCTAGAATGAAGGTTAGACTTTCAGTTTTAAGCTATCAACTGACACTTAAATACTCTGTCTCTAATCAACACATTATCATAGTATTCCAGATATGGTATGCAGCTTAGAGTTGTGGATTTCAGCCCCATCACTGTACATGGAAACAGTATTGGAGAGATAAAAATGAAACTTACCCAGTGTCTCACAACATTTAATGATAAACATAGGAAACTCCCTATGCTAAGGTTAACTCCCTTTCTTTCTTACTTTTTTTTTTTTTTTTTTAGGGGTAGAGTGTATAAATCACTTCTATATCCAACATTATGGTATGGGAGATTCTCATGCCATAGATGAACTGAGGACAGAGATGTTAGTTAAAGCTAGATGCAAACGTTATTATTGGTGTACATATAATAAGATCTTGAATAAATGTTCAAGAACAAACTAATACTGTGGAGTTTTTATGAAAGTAAGTAATAAGTGGATATGTTTTTGTTTTATTTTTTAGAGGAGAAGAAAATGATTCTTGACTCTATAGTTATAATTTCTTTGCCTTAAATCTCATTCCCTCTTATCTCCTCCAAAGGAATGTTTATTATGTAAACTGGCTACCTAATTCACACCTCTTAAATACAGTAAGCTTGTCAGAGCTATGTAAACTGAATGTACATAAAAATTTAATTTACTTCAGAATTTTTTGGGGGGTGGGTACCAGGGATTGAACTCAGAGGCACTCAACCACTGAGCCACATCCCCAGCCCTATCTGTGTTTATTTAGAGACAGGGTCTCACTGAATTGCTTAGTGCTCACTTTTCCTGAGACTGGCTTTGAACCCATGATCCTCCTGTCTCAGCCTCCCAAGAGGTTGGGTTTACAGGTGTGTGCCACTGTTCCTGGCTTATCTCAGAATTTTAAACAAAAGTCAGAAGAGTTAGGGAAAAAGAGTCAGTTTTTTACTTTTTCATGTCATAGATGGTATTATAGAAGCTGTGATGATTACTATTTTGTATATAACACAATAAAGATGTCTCAATTAATGCACCATGGTATAATTATAAAAAATGAATATATTGTCTAAATATAAGATAAGCAATGACTGGCTATAAAGTAAATGATGAGAGATAGGTCTCTAAGTTAAGGCAAGTGATCTTGAAATTAACTCAAATGAATTTCTGAAAGTAGCTGAATAAACTTCAGAAGTACAATTTAGACCCCTTATTTCATTTTCTGTATGCATAATTTATAAGAAATGAGAACTCTGGAAGATTTATTATTTAAAACTGAGTAGAGAAATTAGGACTGTGTGATATTAATCACCACCAAGATAAGAAAAATACAGCACACCAAAATAACACTGCAGCCAATCTTGCTTTATATTTGAAAATGTAAACATTCCAGAAATAGCACATCATCTCTAGCAGTATATTTAAAGAAAGTAAAACAAAAACATTATTTTCTGGAGTTCTATGTTGATAAAACAATGGAATATTATTGAAAAATAATCCATTAGCAAAACTAGTGACCTATTTAATTATATTACAAGATTTAAAAGAGAACTGTCTTTATAGATACTAAAAATGACAAAGCTTAATGTTCATTCAAGAAGTCTCTAAAATATAGACACTTCCTTACAGCCTGATAAAAACTATATATAATAAGTTACAATAATTCTTAACAGGGGCTGGGGATGTGGCTCAAGTGGTGGCGCGCTGCCTGGCATGCGTGCGGCCCGGGTTCGATTCTCAGCACCACATACCAACAAAGATGTTGTGTCCGCCGAGAACTAAAAAATAAATATTAAAAAAAAATTCTCTCTCTCTCTCTCTCTCTCTCTCTCTCTCTCTCTCTCTCTCTCCCTCCTCTCTCACTCTCTCTTTAAAAAAAATAATTCTTAACAATAAAACTTTGCAATAAGGAATGTGGTAAGGATTTCACTATCATCACAACTTTTAAATATTGAATTAAATTCAAAAAGTAGATTAGAGTCATAAAAATTTCAAAGGAAGAGACAAAGCTGTCCTTGATTAAAGAAATTATATTTTCTTTAATCAAATTAAACTGAGGGAGAACTGAAATTAAAAAATACTATCACTTATTGTAGAACTCAGAATGTAGACATCTAATTGATCAACATAAAAAAATTAGGAAATACTTTGAGATATGTGAAAATAAAAGCTATATAGCAAGGCTAGAGTTTATAATTTATAGGTATACATCACTTTAGTAAATGATAATAAAGATCTGAGATCTGTGACTTTTTTTCTTTTCCAGTTAAAGAAACTGGAAAAGAAGTAAAAACTAAACAAACACAATATCAGTGCAAGAAAAGAAGCAATATAGTGAAAAAATGAACTATATGAGATATCATTAATAAAATATTAATATATCAATATTTTACTAGATAGTCTAGCCAAGGATTAGGCAAGAAATAGAAATAATCATCCAGACCAAAAAGCAAGTATAACTAACTCTATTTACAGATGATATTCATTATCTTGTCTAAGAAGCATCCTTAGGGGAAATCCTAAGAAACTTGAGAGAAAAAATATATAGCTAATTAAAAACTTCAACAAAATTTTAGGATATAAGATCATTATAAAAAAATTGTATTTATAGATACCAGCAAGAAAAAAAAATCTGAAAATAAAATTAAGAAAGTAATTTTATTTACATACCATCAAAAAAATAAAGTACTTAGGAATAAAATTTTAACAAGAGGTGAACCCATTTTCTACTGAAAAAAAGTTATGAATAAATGGACTAGAAATATTAATATGGTCAAAAGACCACCATCACCCATATTGATTCATCAGTTTAAAACAATTTCTTCCCAAATTTAGCTGGATCTTTGAAAAAAAAATCAACAAGTGATTTCAATATAAGGGTACCAGGGTAGTCAGACCAGTCTTGAAAAAAATGACTCACATTTTCTCAATTTCAAAACACAATTTCAATCAAAACCTTGTGGTATTCTTGTATGACTCTATAAATCAATGTAGTGTAATTGAAAGGTCAAAATAAACCTTTATATTTGTTGTCAATTGATTTTTGATAAGAGTATTAAGAAAATTCACTATAAAGGAATTAATTATATTTTTAGGCACTTGTAAAACTACATTTCCACATGCATAAAAATAAATTTTTGTTTCTAAGTCACACTATACATAGAAAACAATTTAATGGAGCAAATTATAATTGTATTGTCTTTTTACTGTAATAATCCATATTCATATATATGGCAGCTCTTTTGAATTCTTTGAGATGTTTCCATCAAATCCTCAAGCCTGCAGGTGATCTGTGGGATCCCTTATATACAGGAACTCCAAGCAATTTTCTTCAGTACCCTTTCAAAGATCGAGGGTCAATATGGTATTGGAAAGACTAGCTCCTTTCATGAACAGGAAACATCAATCACACTGTCAAAGAGTAACAGAGAATATCATATGCCACTACTTTGTTTCCTGTTTCTCACCATGTTTTTGTTTTATTTGTTTGTTTCTGTTTTTATCTTGTTCTTGTTTTTGGCACTTGGGATTGAACCTAGGGGCATTTTTATAGTACATCCCAAGCCTTTTTACTTTCTTAAAAATTTTAACACAGGGTCTCACTAAGTTGTTGAGGCTGGCCTCAAACTTGTGATCCTTCTACTTCAGCCTCTCAACTCATTGGGATTACAGGAATGCATTACCACATCCATGTTTGCTTGTATCTTCCAATGATCTCAGTGTTGATAAAATTTGGTTTTCTATAGTATTGGTCATGATGTAATTTGGATGCTACAATGGAAATACATATGTTTTTTATATTTCAACATTTCACTTCCTATGCTGTAACTGAGAGATACACATATGTTCAAGAGGAAGTATGCATTACTGTGTTTTGCAAGAGAATTAAAACCTTAGGTAAAATTAAAATTTTTGTTACTAGTTGAAAGAATATTTAATAAGTCATAATAGTAGAAAAGAAGAAGATAAATATTTGTGTATTAGTTTAAGGAAGTTCAAAGTTTGCTACTGGTGAATATTAGTGCAGATTCAGAATACCTTGTATGAAGGGACTTTGGAACTTTTGAGGAAAGAGTCTGCAACCCTGACAAAGTTTTTATTTTTAATCTTTCTATCAGCTTCACCCAAAAAGACCTATTGCTATTTACCAAGAGGATGGTGCTTTAGAAAAAAGAAAAAAACATTCAATGTATTCAAATATTCCAGGTCTGAATGAACATCAATTCTTCTAAAGCCAAAATGTTGCTGGGGATTGTCAGAAGAGTAAGGACTTATATACTTCAAGTGGTCAATGGAGTTTTGGTTCAGGTTTTCCTCATAGTATGTGCAGTGATTTCCCACATTTCTCAAATTCTAAATTATTTTTCTAGTTTTAAATTATTTCCCTGATTTAATAGGTATACTCAGCAACTGGTAGCCCGCCCCCTCACATATCACACACACACACACACACACACACACACACAAACATGCATGGATGAATTGGGTTCGAGCTCAGACCAGAATGCCCATAGGAATGTGGACATTTCTCAAATTCTAAATTATTTTTCTAGTTTTAAATTATTTCCCTGATTTAATAGGCATACTCAGCAACTGGTAGCCCGCCCCCTCACATATCACACACACACACACAAACATGCATGGATGAATTGGGTTCGAGCTCAGACCAGAATGCCCATAGGAATGTGGACACAAAGGTTATTCTCATGAACATTCAGAGGGGGATTATGACTTCATGGGAAATTTAACCAGAGGCCATTCATGTTATATTCTGCCAAACAACCTGTGTACATTTTGCTCATGTTCTAAGATTTTGTATGAAGCTGAATTTAAAAGTAAAGGACAAATTCATCTGATGGACAAAATTTTAAGGCAGCACAACATTCAGGCAGTTGCCTGGATTTTAGTTAGTTGATTTAACTAGATTTACTACAAGAATTGAGAGAAAATAGCAGATCTCAAGGATTTAAAAAAAAAAAATGCAGTTCAGCCCCAAAAAAGTATGTGTAAAACTGGGATCAAGTAAGGTGTGGTTGTTAAACGGGTTATAGCCACTACTTGATACATACTTTGTGCAGGATAAGTAGGAAATATTCTTTAAAAACATCCTAGAAATTGGCAAGTCCATACCCATCCTAGATTCAGAGGTGTAAAATGAAAAATTCCTTTATAAAGAGACTGTGGGGCAACCTTCTTGTACAAGGAAGCCTAGCAAGTTGCTTCACCATATTCAGTTACCCAGGTACTCAGAAGTTGCTACAGCGATGATCCCAGGGACCCAGTTACAGCTTGAGCTGGTGGCAGACCTTGATACTATCCATGTGGTGCTGGTTCAGCAGAAATACAAGATCATGGAGTGAAGCAGTCATGAAGGCTTCCACCAAGATTTAAAAGAAAGGCCTTAGGAGACCAGGGAAAGTATAGCAAGATTGAAATCCCTGCATGCTGCCCCTGACAGAGCAATGCATGAAGCTATAAAGGTAAAGCCAAACCTGAAATAGAGACCTCAGAAATTAAGAGATGCCAGCCAGTAACATGGACTGTCTGCCAAGAAAAGCCACTGGCTGTGGAAAGAGCTAGACTAAGAGAGAAGCCATGAACACTGCAACTAGCAAGGCCAAAGTCGAAGGACTGCCCAGTCCCTTTAGAGAACTCATCTCATCTCCATGTATTCTAGATATTATGCATGAATTTATGAGACTTGTTTGCCAGGGAGGTTTTGTTCATGTTTAGTTTCCATTCCTTATATCTATGACCCTACTTTCTCCCTTTTGAAAGGAGAATTCTTACTCTGCAACACTGTATGTTATACATATGTATCTAGTTTTTGATTTTTGCAGGATCATAGTCAAGAGTTGGCTTTGAGTCTCAGATGAGGCTTAAAACTTTGATTTTGAGTCCATGCTGTACTGTTATGATTGTAAAGACTCTTGACTATAAACTAAGTGCATTTTACTTTGTATGATGGACATGAGCTTTGGGGAGTGAAGGATGAAATGTCATGGCTTGAATATGAGATGTCCTCCAAAAGTTTCTATGCTAATGTGGATAAGTTAAGAGGTAAATTGATAGATTATGAGACGGTAACCTAATCAGTGCATCCTAGTTGAATGGACTGAGTGATAGGAAGGTGGGATGGCTAAAGGGAGTGAATTGCTGATACATGCTCTTGGGGATTGTGCCTTGTCCCCTAGCTCCTCTCTCCCTGTATTTCTGTTTCCTAGCCACCATGAAGTATGCTGCTTTCCTTCACCCTATCCTTTAGCTGTATGTTCTGTCTCACCTCAGGCTCAGAGCAACGGAATTGGCTGACCACAGACTGAACCTGTAAAACCATAAGCTAAAAAAATTTCCTCTTCTAAGTAGTTCTTTTGGGGTATTTTAATCACAGTGATGAAAAACTGGTATTTATGTATATAGAAATATATGTGTACCACATGTTATATGAAAGTATTTGTATATATGCATATATACATCACATATACTTTCATGCAGAAAGCTAAATGGAACCTTAAAGATAATTTTTCCATCTATCAATATGTATAAGAGTATGGAAAAGGTATTCCTTATTTCCTATGTTTACTAATATTATATAAAAAGACATAGTAAATTTCTTTTTTTAAAAACTATCTGTAAGTACCATGTGTTTTGAGAATTATAAAACAAATTGTTTATGAAAACATTCTGTCAGTGTCCTTTTAAGTCTGTAATGAGTTGGGAATGAAAACTGATTGATTATAAGATACAGTATATTATGAATTCATGTATATTTCTAACCATTCATTTGTAGAATTTTATATATAAAAAGCACTGTAATAAGTGTATAGTCTTGGGGATCTCAGACACATAGCATCTGCAAGAACTTTTTATGATCCACCTTCCAACTTCAATAAGCGGTGACATAGGTGGAAAACTCCAAACAAGAAAGTATGCACTTGTGGTTAAGGAGCACTGAAGGTAAATGTATTGATCATTGCCTGTGAAACATTATTTGAATGGCCTTTTTATGCTCTGAAATGATAAATAACTTGATACTTACTTCATTAGGGAAATTCTTCCATTAATTTTAAAACCCAACATGAATCCTTTAATATTTTAAAGTATAATAAAATGAAAGTTTGTTGCAAAAGGATGAAAAACTAAAATTAAGTGCCAAATGGAAACACAATAATTAAATCAACTTTTCAACCAAGTATTAGAAAAAACAAATTTGATGTTAATACTCTTTTTAAGTTAAAGACTAAAAGCCTGTCCAAGTTGGCCATCATTTTTCCTAGTGGTGTTGTGAGCAAGCATAGTATTTCCCCTTTTACATTAGTACAGCTGTAAACAGGCTTCCAGATTCAGGGAAAGGCCTGATTCCATGAATCCACTTACTCAGTTCTATAAACATTGAGGATTCAACATGTGGTATCACTCAGTTATTAAATAGAGGCCTGTGCTTTCACTGTACTCCTGTCACTATGAATTTCTCCAGTTGAACAGAATACACTGTCTTGTTTTGGACAAGCAACAAACTCTTCTGATTTTAACCACAAAAATATAGCAGGTAAAATAATTTATTAAAAGAAGAAGGCTGGGGTTTGGGAACCCTCTTCCACAACGTCCTCTGGGACCTACTCACAAATGGCGGCACACAGCACTGTTTTTGGCAGGCATCCGTATTTCCGCTTCAGAGACAGCTTTGCACTAGGAACAGCTGCAGGTAGAAGGAAGAAGCACACACATAAACCAGTGCTGATATAATCTTGCATAGTCAAAGTTCCTATAAGAGCAGATGAATTTTATTGGTGTATTGCTATCAAAAAAGTACCTGTCCCCTTGTAATTGATAAAACCTTGTGAGGATATTAAAGCTTTTTTCTAATGTGAAACATTCTACTTCAATATCATTACAACATGGAACACACATGGTAATATTATGTATTGTTCTTAGTATTCGCTCTTCGTCTTATTCTGGGAAAACAAAACCCTGGTACCATGAACTTACTTCTCATGTCTGATGTACTTCCCTAGATAATCAGGATGTCACTGGAGTTTCAGAGTCCAAGTCTGACATTTAAAGCTCCCCAAAGACAAAGTCTGAATGATTTTATCAAGTGCTTCTTAAACCTGAAATCCTAACCCAGTAGTCTCGGGAAATATTTATTTTTGGTAGGAACAAGTAAAAGTAGATCCCTTAAGATGTTTGAAGAATGCTAGTGCTCATATTATTGTTTTTACACTTTCATGCCTAAAAAATCCTCTTTTAAATTCGGGAAATTTTATATGGGAAAGTTTACAGATTTTTGAAAGGTTAATTTTGTTGTGAAAAATGTGATAAATATTTCATCCTGCACAGTGTTCTTCAAGGATGACTGGAATCACTTAACATCTTGTGATGTAAGATAAAAATGATATGTAGAAGCATACTATTATCTGTGCCACAGCTTCATGTCTGGAAAGCACCAAGTTCTAAGTTGACTGATTTGTGTCTCGCTTAATGCTACTTGAAAATAAAGGCTCAGCTTCTGCCTGCACATACCTATTGCCTTTTAGAACTATCAATCAGGTCTTTTCTTCCAGAGTAGCAAAAGTTCAGAAAGTCTTTGAATTTATACTGTTAATTTCAACAACAAAGTACCCAAAGAATGGATGCAGATAAAATTGTGATTGTTGTTCTACAAGGTAGAAAACAGTATTTTTGAAAGATTCCATATAGGACATGATTCATTTATTAGATGCTTTATCTTTTCCTGACACAATGAGAAATTTTTTCTCATCCTAGGCAATACACGTTCTCTTACATGAGACAAATGAGAAACTCTGCTCAGCGTTCCCCACCCCCGCAGAGATCACTGGCCAGCTGTACCCCATTGTCTGAAGATATACATGGAAAATGAAGTAGAATTAGCATCACTGATAAGCAAACACTGGTCCTCACTTTATGACATGCATTGTTCTTAATAAAATACCTTGTTTGAAAACATTGGCATGAACAGCTGTGATAATGTGGATACAAATTAGCAATCCAGCATCTTTCCTTCATTCAGTTTTACTTCTGTTACTATCTCCAACTGTTCCCAGTTAGAGACTGTTTGCAATCACTAACATCTCTTTGAAGATGTTCAATAGTCATTTTGCCAAACATTGTCACAAAGTTGGACATATTTCAGTTTGACTTTATGAGTACCACGTGTCATTTTTTTTTCTAGACATAAAAAGCCTAATGTGGCATCTATATTGCATATCTCAGAGTGGCTGCCTGGCCTGGCTGAGACAACCTGGAGAAGCATTCAGAGCTATTTAAGGATGTAAACTATTAACAGGAAGCAGACAAGGAGGAGTTGAGATGACCTCATTGCTTCAGTTTGTAGCAACAGAATTTTAAAAAGGAGTCAAGTTAAGGTCAAAACAAATAGATAAAAGTAGCTAGAGTCTTTATGGATGAATATCTGTGCATATGAAGTTGCCCTCTCCTCACATCTATTCTGGTACTTGTCACTGCCTTCAGTTTATGTATCATATTTTACATTTCCATTTTCTGTCAAATCCCATGACTCCAGGCTACTAGTATATGATGGCAACCAGCGAACTATTACCAAGTGGCTTTACTTCGAGAGTGGTCAGAAACTTTGTGACACCATTCATTCTGTGACTCACAGATGGGGATGAAGCCAAGTCCCCCAAGGAGACCCAGGTGGCAGTGACAGCAGCAGGTCTAATCGATGAGCAGGAAAGCACCATGAAGTGCTGGTGGCTCCGGAAAGAACAATGCTAATCCTCTTTTTCTGCCTTTCTGGGAGCAAAAACAGGGAAATCCTGGCACAAATGGCATGATTTCCTGCTTGTGTTTCCCTTCCCGGCTCCCTGGGCTGTCAGAACATTTACCATTCAGTGATATCAACCTGAGTTATCAAGAAGACATTGGGCCAATACTGGAGCAAAGTAGAGAAAGGTAAGCAAATCTAAACTTCACTCAACTACAAGGTGTATCACATTTCACACTTTATAACAGTGAATAATAAACTTTAAATGATCAAAGAAACCTCATCTCAGGCATGGTTACTGGCTCAGTTGTCCTCAGTGAGAAACTGCTAACCCAACGCCTTTCTACAGCATTTCTGTTTGAGGCCTGTCTGCTTCCAATGTCTGTGGACACTAAGTCAGGATAAAATGACTCACTTCAAAGAAAAGTGAGCACCTTTCTATTTGAAGATAGTGCTTTCAAGTTTAGTAACTGTATATGTTCATCAAATGAAAGCTTAATGTTTGTTTTTATTTGTTGCTTACAAGTTAGACTCATACTTTTCAGGTATAAAGCCACAAAAGATCTCATAACAGCAACCAAGTGTTAGGTAACTTATATTCCGCTCAAAAGTTCATTATTTATCATATAAAGAATATAATAAGAAAATATGTAACACTGACCCAATTTAGGTATAATGAAAGAAAAGCCATATTTCATATCAGGTGAAGCATAAAAATATAGATTTTTAACTTTAACCTCCTTGATTAAGATTTATCTAAAAATCTTAGCTTTCTCTATACTTCAATATAATTAAAGAAAAGCATAGTCATAAAATTTCCTGTTGAGTCAGCAAAACAGGTATATGGCAAGGACAGGCACATTATAATAGATAACAAGCCTCTTGATAATCAGATTGTCTTACATATTTCACCATTAAATTTCTAAACATTGGAAACAAAGCAAGCAAAGAAAACATTTCAACTGACCATGATGTAAGTACAAAATGCCATATTGATTCAGAGCTGTGCACAGCAGCATTTCCCAGCATGTGTCCTGCAAAACACATACCTGGTGAAAAGCCTTCTCTGGTCAAATAAATATGAATGATGTAGAATGAAGGGAGTTCAACAGATGTTTTCAGACCTGCAATTTTTTGAGACTTTAACAAAGAACAAGTCTAGAGATGCACCAATAGGCAGTGAGAGCACATGGCAATTCCCAAACTGAATGAGTCACACTTTCACTGTTTTTTCCAAAGAAATGTGTGTTTTTTCCAAAGAAAGATCTCTTCCCCCTCTCCAGGAGACTTTTGTGTTTTAATTTAAATGCATGAAAATTGTAGTAATTTTTATTAGTACTATACACTCATTGTGATGCTTAGAAATTAATCAGTTGTTACTTAAATTGATGTGCTAACTACTTTATGTCTGAAATGGAAAAAAAATGAAAGCACAGATTGGCATGTGAAAGTAGTTATTATAGGTGGTGCTAGTACACTACTATGAGAGTTTCACTCCTTTTTGATTAGTGATCCTCCTTATGACTTGAATTAAGAATTTAAGAAAGAAATTAAGAATTTCTGACACAATTAGATTAGATAAAACAGAAAAAAAATAGGCAAAACACAAACCTATGTTGCTCTTATCCTAAGCAGTTTTTATGTAACAGTTCTAATTTCTCTAAACAGAACAGCAAAATTTTCATATATTTTCTGTGTTGTGGAAGAAAAAATAATGTCAAATAAAATATTGTTGCTATCTATAAAGCTATCAATGCACATTTGTATTTCCAGAGAAGAGGAAAAAGAAGTAAATAAAATTTTAAAGTGTTATGTATAATTTGATATTTTATTTTCCCACCAATTACATTTCTAAACTCCCCTTTGTTTAAATAAAAGCATTCAATGATCCGTTTTGATGCTTTCAATAAAAAATGTTAAAATCTATAACTGAAATTCAATATGACACCAATTTTTGTAAATATTAATCCTAAAAAAATAATGTTCCTATTTAGGGAAATGAGAAAACCATCTAAAAATGTCTTGTTTTGAAATCAGTGAATATGATTTAAAATGATCACTCTTGAGATTTTGTAAGTACTCAGAATTGAAGAAACAATGGAAAGGCAGTGAGTCTGGGAGTAGCTTTGAAATTCTTTCTTAGTACTTTAAAAAATAATTTACATAGAAAAGATGGCCAAATTATTTTCCTGAAGAATTCTCAAAATGAACACAGGTCAGACAGAGATTCTGGAATAAAAACCCCTATAAAACTCCAAAATTATGAGCAGCTGGTTCCATCAGACTCCTGTGAAGTGCAGTGCTCTGGTTCAAGAGTTTCCTTGTCATGTAATCAAAGGACGGAAACATTAAGATTGCAGATGGAGGGTGGTGACACACTGTAATTTCATACAGATCATAAGAAGGTTTGGTGACATAAGAATTACTAGACCATGAGTCCTGGGGTCCATGAAATGGATTAAAGCTTTATTGCTCTTTGGAGTTCTGACAATGACAAATGCACTCTCTGATGTTGGGATTATCTTGTCTAAACTTTTGTTTCCTTAGTTTCAGGTTTCACTTTTTCCTTAACCATATTCTAAGATCACAAATAACTTCCGTCTTTTCAATGTTATTGGAAGGCATTTAGAAACACCCCCTGTTTTATGCCTTGCCTTTGGCATTATAACCCTGCATAAGTCATTTTTAAATTTCCAATTTCCTGATAAGGTTTGAATGATAGACTTAATGATATGCTCATGTGACTTAACTCCAAACTCATTTATTTATATATATGTGACAGGAAGAAAATCACAAGATAAATTCTATGAAGAATTCAGATTACTGGCATTAATTACTTAAGCAGTTTTGACAGCAAACTTTAATAAGTAAAACTCATGTCATACGTGTCTTTCTACAGTGACACTTTTATACACACATACATATAAAGTATTTCTGATTTGAGTTGAAATGAAGTTTCAAAAAAAAATTGCGAATAAATTACTTTTCCCTTACTGAAATGGAAAAGATAGAGAATGTTTTTTTCTTTTGTTTTGACCCTGAACCTGATGACACTTTCTTATCTCCTTATCAGTCTGCCTTTGTCATTATCATGCATTGTGAAAACATTACTTCTGGTGAAGCAAAGTGAGTAAAATCTTTAATATGAAAAAAGTGATATGGTATACTAATTCAGCAAATTTGATAGTATTAACATTCAGTGTTTCCTAGTATCTGATAAGAAACTGTGTGAAAGTCTTATATATGGAAACAGATTAATTTTTATATGTTGCTAAAAAGTTCCAATAAACCAGATTGACATTTTGTTGTAAAAGCATTACTTTCTAATAGATTTTCAGACTGAACTTAGATGTATTATAATTTATTTTAAAATTTTCTGAATAATTGAATATTGATAGGTTTTATGTATTTAAACCAGTTTGCCAGTTAGTTTTTATGTCCTAAAAGAAAGAAAAAGACCAAAGTAGAAGTTAATGCAAGTGAAATTGCAAAGTGGCATAAACTTGTGGAAGGTAGAGGGATTTCAACACAACTAAATCAGTTTTCAGATCTAATATGGAGTTTTCAGTTTGAGATCTATTACAAGATGAGACTTTAAACAACAAACAAAAATTATATGGGACTTTATTCCAGACCTTCTTTTTTTTTTCTCCAGACAACTAGCACAGTGTTAGTTACACAATTCTTAAAATGATTGAACAGCTAATGGCAAACAATTGAAATTCCATTGTCTGCTAAACCCCTTTTTAGATCATAAAGTAATCATGAAACTACACCATAATGTCCACCAACATCATATATGTTAAAATATACCACTTGTCTAAGAAATTGCATTATTGAGCTTGAATTAGACAAACATAATTTTAAATCACAGATGTCTATAACTACCAGTACCATTAGGCAAATGTTTGAGTTTTTATAAGGCCCAATTTTCATACCTATAAAATAAAGGAAATAAGAGTTATGGTTGATTTTCCTAAAGTTGATAGTCAAAAGGCATTTTTTAGGTTTCAAAATTCCCCAATTTTCATACCTATAAAATAAAGGAAATAAGAGTTATGGTTGATTTTCCTAAAGTTGATAGTCAAAAGGCATTTTTTAGGTTTCAAAATTCCACTGAAATACAGTTTACATGTAACATAGTGAGCTGAGAAGCATAAAAGAGTATGAAATAAGACTAAACATGTGGTAAACATTTAATGATTTATAGATTATTAATACTTACGTTTTTGTAAAAATGTAGTAAAGGGAAATTGAGGAGATAAAAACAAGACTGGAGGTGGCTTGTAAACCAGGATAGAGGGACTATAGGCCATGTGAGAACTTTCTGCTCTGAGGAAAGCATTCTACAGCTAAATTGTGAGGATGCCGAACAACTGAAAAAATGTACTCAAAATCATAAAATTGTACACTTAAAATGGGTGAATTTATGATGTGTAAATTATACTTTAGTAGTGCTACTTTAAAAAAAGGTAAAGCACAGAATTTTATTTCTATTTTGGAAATATTAACATCTTCACATCTTTGATTTAAATGTTCCAATTTTTGCATATATCATATGTAAGAGACTTTACTTTTAAAAACAAAGTCTATCTCTCTTGTGTCTATGTCTTCCTATCAACTTCTCAGTATGAACAAATACCCTTATCCACCAGAGCACAGATATCTTGTTTATTTCTATATCTTTAGTGCATTACAGTGACTGTCACATCAAGAGATATTCAACAGTATTTCTGTAGGACAAATGTTACCTGTAGTGAAGAGCAAAAATAAGCATTAAGAAGAATGAAAAATCAATAAATCTAATTTACTAATCAATATACTTTCACTGAGACAGTCTAAATATGTTCAATTCTACAACTTAGAATTATTTGGAAAGATGGATGAGATAGTGACAATTTACTCATGGGAAAAAAATCAGTCAGAATACATTCTGTAGATGACAATAATGAGCTATTTCATTACTAAGGATTTTTAATAAAGTATATTTTAATGTCAAAAAATAAAGAAAGTTTACAATAAAGCAACGATCAATAAATACAATATAATAGATTTAACAATTGTGCATTTTTTGTTTCACAGGGTTTAAAATTTTTAATGATGTAAAACTGTACTTTCTATTTAGTGTTATCATAGTAATTTAAAAGTGATTGATATCTATTTGAATCAAATACTTCATAATACATACTTATGCATCAATTATTATGAAAATCAATTATTATGAAAATCAAATACTTCATAATACATACTTATGCATCAATTATTATGAAAATAGAATTAAAAGAATTTAGCACAGAATTGGCATCAATTTGGATTGTTAAGAAGAATGTGAATATTTTATATAGATTTACTTAACAATTATCAGTAAAATCTAATGAAGAGAAATCTGAATTACATTGACTAAAATAAAATATATGGAAAAGTAACACATATGCTTTGTTGCATTCAAATTATACTAAAACCAAGGATGAGTGGAAAAGTAAATTGCTTTTAGACATTTCAGTCAATCCTTATAATACTGAAAACATGGAATCTGAAACATTATAGGCCAAGTCTACACATGCATGACCCCCAGTAAATATCAATAGAAAAAAGGAAGAAAGGAAGGAAGGGAAAGTGGGAGAGGAAGAAAAGCAGGAAAGAAAAGAGGAAGGAAAACAGTGAAATTCTCAGAAAAACTCTGTACAGCTGATTTCATGATGCAAAACAAGCTGTCAACTGTACCATTAAATGATGCAAAGATCCCTTGAAGGCAAATGCAGGGACTGAGGCAGATGTCCTCAGTCATGAAAGTTCATACACAAACATACTGCAGATGGCTGAGGACACAAGATGCATGATTCTGTTGGCCCAAGAACAAGGGAACACACAGCTAGGGGAGAAGGAAAGAAAACAATATCAGATTAGCACCATGTTGATAGTAGTGCTGATACCAAGACAACGAATGGAAGCCAAACATCTAACAAGGACTCCTCGTACATTCAGGACTGGGATTTTTATTTTTAAGTAATATTTTGTAATCCCATAAGGCTCAGTTGCCTCATACACACAACTAAAGTGAAGAGGAGGATTTATCAATCTTCATCATTAGATGTAGATACATATTTCCAGTGAGAGTAGAAAAAATTGTTAAGATTTGTTTTAGAACTAAAAGAAGAAATTGCATCCAGCCTCTTAGGAAATTTTCTGTCTCCTACACATGTCTAAATATCAAGTCAATGTGCTCTAACTCTGTTGTAAGATTAAGTCCAGAGATCTGCTTCTAGTATTTTAATCTAATGCTTTCTGAAAAAAGTAGTCACTGTAAGGAAAACCAATAAAAAATGCCTCTTGCCCACAATTTAATAAGGAGACTTCCACCAGGGGTAAACAAATATGATCACAGAATACATCAGGCTCAAACTCCACCTAAAGAATCTGTTTTTTTTTTTTTTTTTTTTTTTCTCTAGCAGCCACATTGAATCAAAGACCTGACCATCTTTTTTTTCCCATGCCCTTACTGGGTAGAATCAAATAGTCTTTTAATTCATAAATAAAATTTTGTTGACTAAATCTGACTAAATCAGATCTTCTCAGAGCTTCAAATTTTTTCTGTTCATTGTTTAAAAACATTAGAAATATTTTCAGTCATTTCAAGCTAAACCTACTAGTTTATGTGTCCTACAAATAACTTTTTTTTTTTTTTTTTTTTTTTTTTGCAGATCAGCTATTTACAACACTTAACATCTGTTCATTTGAAACATTTCTATCACGCTAAATATATGTCATCCATTGTAACTAGGCATATGTGGTCTATAATTTAAAACCAGGAAATGGAAACTAAAGTTATTAGTATTTAAGTTGGTATCAAACTAAATAGCTTCCTTTGAAAGTGAAAAGATTCTATTTCATTGAATGAAGTTTTCCATTTTCTCTTAACTTTCATTATTGCAAACTTTAAATGTCAGAGAAGTTACTTTATTCACAATGGGATATCAGAAAGTCTTGTTATGCATTTTGAAAACAATTATTAGAAAATATTAAAATAAATATTAATAGAGTAAAAATATTAATAGAGTTAATCAAGTTTCTATAATTTTGGCATCCCAAAATTTATCTTTTGAGCACAATGGGTTCAGAATTCGGTTTCGATAAACATAAATCCTAAAACCCAGATCAAGAAGAGCAAATAGGGGAGGAAAATAGCACTGCATAGTAGGTCATCTGAGGAAACCAGTGTGCCTATTCTATTTTTTCCTTTTAGTTTGATTAGCTTGGTATAATTATTCTTATTTACATGGTATAGAAGCTGAGTCGGGAGTTCAGCTAGCCTGGAGTTCAACTAATAAAAAGTGCATAGGGTCTTGAACTCAAGTTGGTTTAGCTCTAACTCCTGATTTCTATCCACCATGCTTCTTTTAAATAAGCAAAGAGCAAGTACTAATAGTGATATATAATATCTGATAACATATGTGTGTCCTTACCTATTTAAACCAGTTCCTTTTAAAGGCTCTTTGGTGTTCAAAAGGACTTTAGTGTTAAAATAAAAATAATTCTAAACAAACCTCCGGGAGTATATAGTTTAATGGCCAAGGTTCACCTTTAGACTATCTCAGAACATAAAGAACAAAGATGAAAACAGTTTACTCAGTGAATGTGTATTTATTTAATGACACATGAATTGCGTGAACTCTTGGAGAAGTTAAAAGAACTAAAAGTTTTTCAGACTTCAAAGTAACTTCAAATTCAATTCTCACTTACAGACTTAACCTTTCTATTTCACCAACATACTCAGTGCTAAGAATTTTGCCTGACACAGTAGGTAATGCAAAGCACAAACAAGCAAGCAAACAAACAAAAAAAATGATAGAAATTTGTGTTTGTATTGCTATCAAATAAATAATAAATAAATAAACGCAGGGGGTTTGGGCTTATTGCAATGATTATAGATAACATGGCTAACTTTTTACCTTTGTTTCTATTGCCTCAATTGTCTAAATCCCAGAGGTGAGTTTATGTTACAACAGTGTTTTTACAAATCTTAAAGATATCTTTCATTAATATGTAAAATTATAACAAATACAATTACACATATGAGGAAACAATTAATGGTTAGAACCACAGACTTGCCAAATCATTCTGAATATACCACCAAGAGGCTCCTGAAATGTTTCTGGACAGCTCAAGAAGCTCCATTCAGTAGCATGGTAAGGTCAAAGAGTTTTATTTTTCCACATACTGCACTACAATTTTCAAATTTTAACAAAATTCTTGTAGTGAATATAACATAATAAAGAGTGCTAGGACTGGGAAAAAAAAAAAAACATTTAGAAGATATCTAGACCAATTCTCACTTGGTACAGGTAATGAAAGAATCACTTGTTGCCCTAAACATTATAAGGGGTTTCATACATGTTAAAAGTTTGAAAATGTTTGTTGCAATAGTTTGAGGAAGTAATGGGAAGATTACACAAAATCAGTAAAGGAATTACAAATAAATAAAAAGGTAAATTTAAAACGAAGTTCCAGCCAGGCATGGTGGCGCACACCTGTAATCCCAGTGACTGGGGATGCTGAGGCACGAGGATCTCAAGTTCAAAACCAGCCTAAGCAAAAGCAAGGCTCTAAGCAAGTCAGTGAGACCCTGTCTCTAAATAAATTCAAAATAGGACTGGGGCTGTAGCTCAGTGGTCCAGTGCCCTTGAGTTCAATCTCTGGTTATCCCTACCCACCCCACAAAAAAGAAGTTCAAATAACACCACAGAGGAAATAAAGAAAAGAGAACAGAATTTGCAACAGAAGTGAAACAGAAAACATTAAATTAGAAGGCTTAAGTCATAATATAATTACTTTAAAAGTAAATGTTCCGAAGAGACCAATTAAAAGAGTTCAGAGGGATGGATATAAAAGCAGGACTCAATTCTATGAAGTAGATTTACAAAAAAAAAAAAAAAAAAAAAAAAAAAAAAAACCTAACTTTATACATGCCACAATAAAGAAATTCAAGCAAATATTAATTTTGGAAAACAAGAATGACTATATTTGCATCAGATAAAATATACTTCAGAGCAAATATGTGTGTGTGTGTGTGTGTGTGTGTGTGTGTAGGTATATGTATATCTATATCAAAAAGCTAAAAAAAAAATGGTTAAATGGTTATTACATATGATGTAAGGATCAGTCCACCAAGAAGTCATAGTTATCCTAAATGTGTTTACAATAGACAAAGCACAAATGAATCAAGTTGAATAGAGTTGAAGAAGAAATAGGAAAATTCAAAATTGTAGTTTGTGATTGTAAAACCTAATTTTCAGCAACATTTAGAAGTAAGTGATAAAAAGTAAACATACTGCCAAGCATGGTGGCAAATGCTTGAAGTCCCAGTGACTTGGGAGGCTGAGGCAGGGAGATTGCCAAGTTCAAGGACAGCATTTTAGGGAGACCCTGTTTCAAAATAAAATACAAAAAAAAAAAAAAAAAGCTAGGGATATGGTTCAGTTGTAGGGAAACCCTCCGTTCAATTCCTAGTACTGAAAAAAAAAAAAAAATAGCAAAAACATGAAAACACATGAGAATTGAAAATTGCTACCCACCACAGATTCAATAGACATTTATAGAATACCCTACAAATAACAGTGCCATTTACATTTTAATTAAATGGTCATGGATCATTCACTAAGATAGTTAAAGTGCTCAGTCATAAACAAATTTAAAATAACAAAAATTCTACAGAACATATTTCTAATTATAAAAGAATAAAAATAGAAAGAGTGGATAAAAGAAGACAGAAAAAATTTTAAACACTTGAAAATAAAATAGCGCACTTTAAAATAAAAGAAAGACTCAAAGTGTGTGTGTGTTTACATATATACATATATATATATATATATATATATATATATATATATGAACGAACATTAAAACAAAGCATACCAATATGAGTAATATGTAGCTAAAATCCAAATATAGATAGAAAATTTCATTTTAGAATTATATTAACACTTATATAATTGTTTTATAACAGGTAATACAAAGCACAAACCAACCAACCAAAAAAAAGCTAAATTTTTGATGGTTATTAAATAAATGCATGGTTTCTTAGCTTAAAATATTTAACATGATTTTATATAATATCTTTCAGAAAATAAAATGAAATTTAAACTTTCCAACTTATTTTATCAGGCATGCATCCTCAATGCCAATTAACCCAAAAAAGAAAGAAATGAAGAAAAAGTTTAAAAGTACAAGAAAGAAAAAGAATACTTCATGACTGTATTTCATGGCATCAGATGCACAGTACTTGACAGAATATTAGGAAATGAAATCCATAAATGTGTTAAATATATACCAGGAAGAAAGGAGATTTGTTTGGGGAATGCAAAAGTTCAATATTCAAAAAGAATTTAGCATAAGCACCATATTAACAGAGGAAAGAAGAAAATCACATGATCATATCAATAGAGGATAGAGGCAGGACATACTTGAAAAATTCCAATGCCATGCATTAAAAAAAAGAAAGAAAGAAACTTTTATAAAACCAGAGAGAAACTTTCTCAGTTTAAAGAAGAGCACTACAAAAAAAAAAAAAAAAAAAAACAACCCTCAAATCTAACATCTTGCCTATTGATACAGCCAGTTCTTCCTGAGACTGGGACAACAGCAAAGATCCTTAACATTGTCCAGCCTAGAAATAAAGAAAGACAAAGTAATTAAAGACATACAGATTGGAGAAAAAAAATTCACAACTTTTAGAAAACATGATATGTCTACATAGAAAGACTCCAAAGAATCTACAACAAATAAAAAATTTAAAACTGTAAATGAATTAAATAATACAGCAGAATATAAAACCTATACATGGTTTGAGGGTTTAACTCAGAGACAGAGTACTTGCTTAGTTTGCAGGAGGCTCTGTATTTGAACCCAGCATCCCCACAAAATTAATTACATTTCTAGGTAACATCTTTCAACACGTGGAACTGGAATTAAAAATAGTATTATTTATGATTTTATGTCATGGGTTGGATACGCAGTGTCCCTCAAAAGCTCACCTGTGAGACAATAGAAGATTTGGAGGAGAAATGATTGGGTCATATCCTTAACCTAATCAGCGAATTGATCCATGATGGGATTAACTGGGTGGTAACTGGAGGAAGGTGGGGTGTGGCTGGAGGAAGTGGTTCATTGGGGCGTGGCTATGAGATATATACTTGCATTTGGCCAGTGGCGTCTCTCTCTCTCCCTGCTTCTTATTCCCATGTGAGCTGCTTCTCTCTGCCACACATTTCACCATGATGTGCACTCACCTTAGCCCCATGGAATGAAATCTGCTGTCTATGGATGGAGACCTCTGAAATTGTGACCCCCTGAAAACAGTTTTCTCCTCTACAGTTCTCTGGCAGGGTCCTTTAGACACAGTAGCAAAAAATTCGATTAAATCATTGTACTAAGAAAATTGAGTAATTAGACAAGACTAATATGTATGCTAAAATTTACAAATTATTAATGAAAAACATCAAAGAAAATCTAAATAAAGTCAAAGGATTATGATCATATCACACAGACTGGAAAAGTCAACATTGTAAAGGTGTCAATTCTACCCAAATTATATATAGGTTTAATACAAGTTTTGTCATATTAGACCATATTTAATAAAACATTTATATGAATTATAATACTGACTTGATGAGTAAGTTTTATTTATGCCCAAGAGTACCAATTTGCCTATATAAGCTTTCTTAATTTACATAGTACAAGAGTTGATCTCCCCTTCCTAAAAGATCTTAAGTGTGCAATAATGAAATTGTACAAGGCTGGCTATATTTTAATGAATTCATATTTATACATATATTTTTATTTATTCTTTTTAGTTTTACATGAAACTAGAATGTTTTTTGACATACCATACATACATGGAGTATAAATTCCCATTTTTTGTGGTTGTACATGATGTGGAGTTACACTGAAGGTATACTCATATATGAACATAGGAAAGTTCATTCTACTGTCTTTTCCATTCCAATCCACCCTTCCTTCCTGCCACTCCTCCCTGTCCAATCCAGTGAAATCCCCCTCTCATTGTGAGCCAGAATCTGCACATCAGAGAAAAATAATTTATATTTAATTTCTTTATTACATTTACACCAAAGGCTGAAAGGAGTATTTTGGAGGAAAAAATTCTATGTGAGTCTTTGTGCTCCTTATGTGTCCTTGAAGCAGAAACACTAATTGTCTTTTTTTTTCTAGATTGTCTCTTAAAAGATGTTTTTACAGTGAATAACTTTGTATTATAGACATAATATTTTCTTTGGAGAAAATGGCAGGTTTGTATATTCTGAAGTATTATAAAGATAACATTTCCCTCTGAAGCAAATGTTAGATTTATTTTCTACCCATTATAAAAGATTGAGGTCCTTCAAATGTGGGTTTTCTTCCCTTCAACACAAACCACCAGTGCATGTAGGCACAACTTGACTCTCTTTGAATATCTATGTAAGTTGAGTCTTGGGGAATCAGCGCATAAAAGTGATGACACTTGGATACCACTCTTGCTATGAGAACCAAAGGATGGTTTGTCGCTGACCCAGAAACATCACGTGTTCTGCCATCTTCCATGACAGCATGGCAACCTAAATTGATGATATGTACATAGAGTAAAATCTTATATTCTTTTAAAATTTTTTTTTAGTTTTTTAAGTGGACACAATGTCTTTATTTTACATTTATGTGGTGTGGAAGATCGAACTCAGTGCCTCAAGCATGCTAGCACTCTACCACTGAACTACAACCCCAGCTCCTAAACTCTTATATTCTTAAGTTATTGATACTTCTCTTTATCCTCCAAAAATCTATTTACTTGGAACCAAACACTGTTTACCAAGTAAGCCAAAGCCACCCAGAAAACCATGTATGAACCTTCCAGCTAATAGCTCAGTAGGTCTCCAGATGAGAGCCAACACCAGTAATCAGTTATGTGAATGAATAAACCTCTAGAGGGCACCCACTCTAGATATTGAGTCTTCCATCTGAGGTCCACCAACTTGAAGTAGAGATAATCTATGCATGTATAAATTCCTAACCCACAGAAAAAGGGCAATAAGTGACTTTTAAAAATCATTTTAAGTCACTAAGTGACTTGTACAACAATGGCTAATGGGCCATTCACTAAAAAAAAAAAAAAAAAAATCAAACAAAAACATTTTTCTTTAAAATTTCTTGATTCTTTTGTGCACATGATGTCTGATTTCTGGTTTGGTATTTTCTGATTATTTAAATATTAGTAATTCACTTACCGTATATGTATTTTTCTTCTTTCATAGGAAGAAAAGACACAAAGCTTTGTTGTTGTCATTGTTACCCATGAAGATATTGCTTTAAAAGGGAATAGCATTCATAAAGCAACTATGATTTATTCTATGGGTCATGAAACAGTCCATGTGTTAGATTAGATTTGCCTTTACAAACTCTCTAAATATTTTAGGGAAAATTTAATCTAAGCTAAACTCAATTATAAATTATTCGCAGAATCCATACCATATTAGTTGAAAAGGTAATATTTCTCAATTTTGTCCAATAATATGTTTAATATTTATTCAACAAACACTAATTTTGTGCTTACTAACCTATTCTGTGTTAGGTAGATATTAGTTATTTGATAAATGAGTTAGCAACAAAAGACTAAAAGTGACAGGAATGTCAAGCTACAGACTTCTTTGCTCAAATAATGCCTCAAACAGAATTAATTAGACAAAGGAAAAATTATTATTTGCAAATATATTTTATGGTTTAAAAATGTCAAGGACTTAACCTATTTGATTCTGAATGCACATGCTAACCTTTCATGTATTAAAACTTAAATTTTATTTTATCCTAACATATAATTTGATCTCAATACTTTAACATTCAGAGTGTATATACATGTGTACATAGGTATAATCTCTATAGTTAGAACCATGAAGTAATTTGAGTATTAAGGGATCACCAACCAAACATAAATAACAATATTGGAAAACTGAAGTATTCTCTGAAGTAGCATATCCTAATGAATTTTGACTAGTTTTTCAGTTTTTGTGTTGCTGAGTTGCTGAGATGAAATATATATTTATTATATGAAGCATACCTAAGGCAGTTAAACTCAGATAGTTTATCTATAACAATTTGTATTGGCTTCTTTCCAAGGTTTTTGATTTGCCATGTATGAGAATAAATGAGAACCATATGAAAGTCAATAAGTTCTTGATAGTACATGACATTCTGTGTTCTCTCATCCTTGATTTTAGCAAACATTCCAAGGTTTTGTCTTCCATCATTGAGGGTGATAGGCTTAAAAAATGTACGGGTTTTTTCCTTGGCTTTAGATAAGAATCCCGAACTTAACACACTTCCATAAATCATTGGTGTCGAAATCTGTCAGAAAATAACTCATGAGTCCTACTTTTTTCCTGTGGTATTTGGTGTTTCCAAATTAGATTATTTGTTGAATGTTCAAGGGAACATGTTTGCTTGAAGGGTTCACCATATGTCAGACAAATCTCATGGTATTGAAATGGAGTTCACAAAAATGAAATCAAGGGTAACTGCCTGTTCCTTTCTCTATCATGGCAGTAACAATCAAAGGATTCCACAGAAGTGTGCTTTACGAGCAGAATTACTAGAGTAACATTAGACATGTTGAAAAGTTGCAAACTGGAGAGCTTTCAGGATCTTAATTCCAGAAAGCATTTCATAATTGTCCTTCAGATTTTATCCTCATCTAAAATATTATACTGACAACTAACAGACTACAGTAATTCAGAAAAAGTGTTTCAGATTTGACTTGACTTCAGGTCTACTTGCTGGCTAAACCTGTGTGAATATTAATTACTCTAAGCATCAATTAGTGTGTAAGAAACAATATACTTATTTTATAGGGCTGTTGGGAAATTTTAATTAAATGATACATATGAAGGGCTTTGTACCTGGTAAAAGCTCAACTGACATTAGCTGTAATCTTTTGGAACAGCTAAATACAAAATTTATATATGGGTGTATAAATGCATGTAGTAGATATTATCAAGCAGTACGTTTTATTTTTCTTTAGTGTTATTATTTCTAGTGCCACTTTTACTATTTCTAGTTAGTGTAGAAAATTATCTTCCTCGGGCTGGGGATGTGGCTCAAGCAGTAGCGCACTCACAGCCTGGGTTCCATCCTCAGCACCACATACAAACAAAGATGTTGTGTCCGCCTAGAACTAAAAATAAATAAATAAATATTAAAATTCTCTCTCTCTCTCTCTCTTTCTCTCTTAAAAAAAAAAAAAAAGAAAATTATCTTCCTTCAAAGAAGAGTGCTGATGGCCCCCTTAACAGGAAAATCTAATTCAGTTGTGACACTTCTGCATTAACTTGCAACTGATGTTTCTTAGAAAATTTTAGAGTGTGGACTTCTATAAACCTCTTAAATCTTTATTTCATGGTATACCACTTATTTTTTCAAATTGTATCTAGATGCTCTGGGTCCATAGAATGTTCATCCCAGATGCCTCATAAGAAGGATATGTTTTAGTAGACATGTTGATGTTATTTGTACATAGTAATAGAATAGAAATGATCAGAAAAGCTTTGGCATTTACCTTGTTAAATTTTTATAGCTAAGCTCTGGTTCAAGGGTCTACTTAAACGACTTAACTGTGCTAAGAAAAACAGGAGCATTGAGACCAATAAAATGAGTCCACAAAATTCTATGAAAATGAACCAGCTCTAGCAGAGATCAGTGTATTCAATGATCCAAGATATATTACTGGAACATTAACTACTTTTATTGACCTAAAGGAAATTCACACTTTTCTCTATAGGGAAAAAATCAGGGAAATCATCCTTTATTATATTATCAAATATTGTTGTAATATCAATTCAGTTCAAACTTATCTGTATGTTTATTATGTATTAGGCACATAGCAGTGAGCAATAGGATCACAGTGATTTCCAAGGCACAGTTTCTGTTTAAAGTACCCTTGGTAGGAGTGGCCATGAGACTTAAAGTACAGGCACTTTTAGTATAAGGTAGTAAGCACAAGATTATATTGTCATACAAGAGAAAGTCATCTGACTCAATGCTGGGGAGATAAGAGCTGAAGAATAAACAGATATTGCTAAGGATTTCACATAGAGAAACAGAAAAGTCAAAGGCTGTGATATGATGAAAAAACTGTGGTATATTCAGGGAAGCACGTGGGATTTAGTACAATTGTGTAGAAAGTGAGCAAGTTCTGTACAAATGGAAGAACAAGGAGATAAGCAAGATTTTATTCAAGACAGGTCTCATGAGCTCATACCAAAGAGTATTCTGTATTCTAGAAATAAAAAAAGATTTATAGTTATAGGTGAACTTCAGCTCATGAATATGTTTTCCTCATTATTAGATGTTATCACATTTTAAATATATGAAAAATGCTTACAAAAATTCAGATTAGGAATTCTCTTGAAAAATCAGGATTTCACACTGGATTTGTATTGCCTTCTACTGAGTTGTTTTTGGAGGAAGGAAAGGTGTTTTTATGGGCCAACATACTCTTCACTTGCTTCATATGTTTATATAACCTGCCAGGCCCCTGAGGCATTTGAGTTTGTGAGCCTCCTGAGGGGGAACTGCAAAATTAAACTTGCTAGAATATATTAGTGTGGTTGCATGTTGAAGAATGTGTTGGAGATATTAGAACTGGAATCAGGAATATAGTTTAAGGGATTCCTTCAGTAATCCAGACAAGTCAATGAGCAACCCCAGAGATGGTGGTAGGTGACAAAGGAAAGGGATGGAAGAAAGCCTTCCTGAGGCAGGATCCAGGCTCAGATGATCTGTTAGGCTTGGAAGAGGTGGTAGAGAAAAAATGAAGATGGCCTTTTAGTTTCCAACTTCAGAGTTGTCTCAGTCTAGGATCATAAAGAAGCAGACACATAAAGAATAAGACCTACAAACAATTTTTTTTAATAGAAATGCATGTGAAGCATTAGAAAAGGAAGAGAAAGCATGGGGAATTTTCTGACTCTTACTATCATGGTCTCAGTTTGTCCCCAAATATACATGTTAAAACTTAATCCCACCTGTGGTCGTTTTAAGAAGTAAGGCCTTTTGGGAAGACATTAAGTTTCCAGGGCTCTGCCTTGTGAAAGGGCTGGACAGAAGAAAGTTAGATCTCCTTCTCCCCCTTCCCTTCTCCTCCCCTCCCCTCCCCTTCCCTTCTCTTCTCTTCCCTTCCTTTCTCTTCCTCTTCGTTTTCCCTTCTTTTTTCTTTCATGTGAGCCTACAGCAGTCATCCCTTCTGCCAGGTGAAAGCTTTCACCAGACAGAAAATCCTGATGGCTTGACCTTGGACTTCCCTGTGTCCAGAACTGTGAGAAATAAGTGTTTATTATTTATAGTAACCTAGGCTCTGAAATTTTGTTACAGCAACATAAATGAGCTACCGTAACTATGAAAGAAAGAGCGAAGGATAAGGAGTTCAGACTGCATGCCCCTCTGATAAAGTCTTAGCAGGTTGATTACAGCATGAGACAGAAGAATGCTTGTTAAAGGAATCAAGCATTTGTGAAGAAATGTTCCCCTTCCAGTGCTCCCACTGTGCTGAGTCATTGACTGGAATCAACTAAACAGAGTATGGCTTGGTGAAAACTATGCTGGGGATTTTGAAATTATAGCACTTACAGTTACCAGCTAATAGTTCTCTTCGCAATAAACTGTCTTGAAAGATCTGAGCAGCACTTTTCCATAGCTGACACAGATGCCATATTAGATTCATGTAATGAAAGAAAAGAGTTAAAATGGCTGCCTATAGAGAATCAGAAATGTGTGGAATTAGCATGAGATATTACTCATAAGCCTTTTAGAACTACCTGGTTCTCAAATAGTACACCCATGGATTAGACACATTTCCAACCCTGTGACCAACACATTTGACAAGAATAACTTAGTGGAGGAAAAATTTATTTTGGTTCATGGTTTCATAAATTTAGCCCATGGTAGGCTGACTCCACTGTGTTGGACCCAAACAAAGTAGCTGCTCAGGACATGGTGGCTGGGAAGCTTAAAGATCTAGGGGAAGGAAATACAGGGAAGATGAACACTTCCAAGACATACTTCCAGGGACCTACCTCCTCTAGCCATGCCACACCTACCCTGCAGTTATCACTTAGTTCACTCAAAATAGGATGGACTAATTAACTTACAACTCTCACAGTCCATTTTTTTTTTTACCTGTGAACATTTTGCATTAATGTAGGACATTATGGTGTATGGATATATGTGTTCATTTGGGGGTACCTCATATACAAACTATAGCAACATGAAAGTAAAAAGCAGTTGTGGCAGAGTTTCTATGTGAATACTCAACACTCTTTTGTTTTATATTAAAATACATTAGACTACTTCATGATTTTTTTTCCAGTTAAGTATAGCAGTATGATTTTGGTTCTAGGCAATGGAACATGAGAAGAAATTCACTTATAAGTAGAGTTCATAAAATCCACCCCACACTATCATCCCCTCCTCTTTACTGGCTGTAGGCAAATGATTCCAAGGTTTTATAGACTATGAAGAGAGTGTGGGCACCACATCATTACAAAGAAGTCCACCTAGCAAACATATACTTTGTCAAAATTTGTGTCAATTTTTTTACTCTAAACGGATGATATTTTGGCACTTATTACAGGAGCTACAGTTAACTTAAAAACTGTGATCCAAGATGAATATATATATGCCACAAATAATGATATATAGATCTTCATATTCTATCAGTGATATCTTTACATAAATTTTTAGCATTGTGTTCTTTTTTCAAAAGCCTCAGATTCTCACCTTCCAAAACTATTAACTTATTGTAATGGGCTAGTGCTATAAACGTAACAAACTCATGATCCTAAGTTAATTTCTCCTTATTCCCTTCTTCTGCTAATGATGTCATTATTTCCAAATTCAGGATTAAATTTTGTTTCTAAATAAAATATGTTGATTCCTACTTTTCAAAATTTCTCACATAAAGTTGCTAAATTTTATTAATTCTCCTTTCTTTGTGCATCTTTATATGCTTTCCATTTTTCAAATTCCTATTATAATCATTCTGGTGTGTGCAGTAACATGCCTAGAATGCAAGGATAGTTTTCTAAAATCATACAGTTTACTTAACCTATAGTCTTTCCCTAGTCCTTTTGGAAATTGCCACTGCCACTGTCCTTAGAGCATATTGCAGATTAGTAACAATGGTATAAAAGAAATAATTCAGAACCAGAAGATTCTAGTTTGAAGTATCTGTTACCCCATACACTAGGGTACTCTATATTTTAGAGTGAAGATGACCTGGGCATTCTTAGTCTAGGGTCCGAACTCCATTAAAAGTGGGCGTTAGGAGAAACACGAGTTAGTGATCAGAAGGTAAACTAAGAAGGACTCACAAGAATGAGTTAGGGAGGGTAAGGAGGAAAATGTTCCACCTTCCTTTTCTCCAATATTTAGGTGAGGATCAAAGTAGAAGAACTTTGGTTGTAAGGAAAATCATGTATTCATAAAATATTTAAAGAAACCCATATGTGTGCTTGGCATGCAATCAATCCTGTATATTTTTTCCCCTTCTTATAAGGCATGGAGCAGCTCTCTATTTTGTCCTGGCCTACTGACTGCCACCGAGAAGCATGTGAATAATGAAATGTCCAAAAATCTCCACTGAGTCTTCTAAGTGCTTTCTTTGGTATTTGAAAAGAGTGCATTGAGACCTTTGCAGCCCATTGCAGTGGACAACTCTTATTCATAGAATTGTTGCAAATGACTTAACAAGTAACTTATAGTTAGTGATAGAAACTACGTGGCTCATAACAGTGTTTACTACCTACCTAGCAAATGAATGAAGACATTCTTTTTCACTGCTTTCCCTTTACTTAGCTAATCTAAATTACTCTCTGCTCAACTTAACATGATAGAATGTTACTTATCCTTCAAGACAAACTCAGATCTGACCTGTCTTGTGGCCTCTCCCTAAGTACTTCTCTCCCTGTGGAATCCTGATAACTCAGCTTAATTAGTCTATATAGTCAGATGACTTTTATGATTTTCAGGTAATCATTTTATCAAATGGACTACAAATGACAAGGGTCTAATTTTATACAAAATATTCGATGTTAAAGCATGTGGTTTGTAATTGTATTTGCTCATTTTTAAATTTTCATAGTGCTTGTCCCATGGAGAATTCATTAATTTTTTTCATAGACAATATTCTTATTTTGGATGAGAACAACTTTGAAACCTTTAAACGCTGTAGAGTCTCATATCCATATAAGCCCATTCACTATCTCCAAGGACAAGCACAGTACTGAGTACCTACCACTCTGAGTAAATTATTTCCCTACCTGAACTGATCCAGGTTGGGGTTGTGACCCAAGGAAAGACCTCAGTATTCTGTTAGAATAATTAAGTAACAGAAATTACTTCACAGGAACTGAAATATAGAATTATATTAACTAGAGTGTAATTATATTAACTATCATGTAAGATATAGCTTGCAAATTAACCCCGTTTGGAGAAAAACACAGTTAAAAGAAGAACATGCAGAGTGAGAGAATAATCCTAATAATTGTTTTTTAATTTCTGCTTACAACTGGACCTGTACAATTTGGGAGATGATGACATGAACTAAGCATTTTCTTGTTTCCTTAAGATAATTTTTTTTGTAGTAAGTAATCAAAAGAGCACTGCCTGATATAGCTGTATTTATTAATTATAAAGATCATATTTACTGATTGTTTTACTGGCTTACTGATAATGAGATTGGCACAAAAAGTGAATTACATCATATAAATCCTTCCTTAATAATGGAAGGGAAAAAAAGAGAAGCACATTCTTTGTAACTTGTATAAATTTCATTATATTACTGTTTTAAAAGGCCATACTTCTGTAATTTTTAAAAAAGCTTCAAAGACCAATTCTGTATTCCAATCTGTAAAAATATTTTCATTATGTTTATTATAAAAATATAAATGTTTCCACTACAAATCACTTTACATTAGTAAGAGGCCATCTACATTGCACAGCACAAACTAAATGAGCAATGTTTTAAAAAGACAAGGTTAAAGTAAACACATATTTCTAACTGTATCACATTTGTACATGGCTTAATAGATACCTAGTACAGCATAAACTGTGTGTTTTACCAGAAATAAATAATATGTATAAATCAAATTTAAGATACAAAACAGATAATATGGTACATGACATTGTGAAGGACTTGTGGCTTCATGTTTATTGAAAGTCAATGCAATTCCTGTACAAAGAGATGGCCATGAGCATTCTTAGTACCTCTACTCCACAGTTAAGAATCGTACACTGCTATGTTTACATATGTACAGGTAAGAATTATGTAAAGTAAATTTATAAGAAGTAGGTAGAAAAATACTGAAAAAAATGAAAAGTAATCATGAAGAATATTTAAAAAAATGAAAAGGTTGAATATACAAACTCTACTTTCAAATAAAAAAAAAAACACAGCCAAAATAAGTGCAATAGATACAACAATCCTCAATTTCTACTACTTTATGAAATGCACAGATTTTGTTGAGTATACCCAGAATAGTGTCTAAAAAATTAAATGCTACTCTGGGAAAAAATGAGATTGAAGCCAGATTTGAATCTCAGTCTAATATTCCAAAACAAAATACTTAATTAGAAGAATTTTTTCCTTCTGCTTCTAGCAGGCTTAACTTAAATGTTTGATTAATTTTATAATTGCATATGCCTTTTTAAAAAGTTCATGCTCTTACATATCCAATATAAAATTCTAATAGCATGATTTGACTATAAAGAATGTTGTCAAAATTTGGAAAACAGTCTGACATTTTAAAAAACACAATCTAAGCCTTATTACACTATATCTACAATAGATTATTACTTGTGAATTTTGATCTGTTATTGGAATTTCTATTCCTTTAGTGTCCGATTTTCCATAAAATCATAAATGTTGTAGCATTGTTTCATCCATTCTATTCTCATGAACTACGCATTCCTTATATCCATGACATTATCATATCAGCATTAGAAAGAGTATAGGTAGATCTAAAATATTGCATAAGAATATATTGGTAGCTAGATTTCCTCCAGGTACATCCTTTTGAATCTTAATGAACATGCTCATTGGTGGCCTTCATGTAACAGCTAAATCCCTAAAATGAGACATTTCTTCAATGCCTACAGGTTTTGAGGCATTTGCTAGATGGCTAGCTATTTCAAAAGTGGTATGTTAAATAAATGCAAAGAAGTTCAAGGCTTCTATTTTTATACACCAAAATTACAATAGGTGTACTGAATGGAAGACGGTTAAAGATAATTATATGATATTGATGATAACAATGTTTAATTAATTGGTTTAAACCTCAGTGATACAGATGTGCAGTCTAATTATCATCAATTCCATCAAATTTAAGCAAAGATACTAAGTGACTTTTCAAAGTCAGTAAGTGATTTTTTCAATCATGCATTGGCCATTCGGCTGTGTTGTCAATTAAAGCAACAATCTAAATAGCATTTCCAATCTTTCCAGTGTAGCTATTCTCTGAGCTCTAACATGGCCCCTTCATGAATGGAAGGAGCTGATGGCTTCTGAGCATCAGAGCAGGAAAGGAATGTGTGGTTAAAATTCTATTACATGCAAGCCAGTATGTATTAAATTAGGAGCATATGGTTTATAATAAATGGAGAGACAAAAATGAATGGGATAATTCAGACAGTGAGAAATTTGGTTACCCAATGAACAGGACAAGTGTACATTTTTTTAATAGATATGAGTGGATGGCTCAGAATATCTGAAAAGAAACCCTTCATTCTCTGTATCTTGTTAAACAAGTTTTCTACTGCTGACAGTTTGAGAGAGCATTTGGCACTTGGCTGTAACAAATCCAAATTAAATCATCAAGGCATAAATATAAAACAATAAAGACAATTCAAAAGAAAATAAATACATACTTTTTTCAAAAATTAAGACACATTTTTTACATGATACACTTAAGGATACTAAAAATTAAAATGTATAGTACTTAAAACAACTACAAAATTCTTCTCTATATGCTTTCAACAGATGAAAGAGAATAATTCAATGATAAGGTAGTAAATATGGCCAGATAGTCTGAGGTATAAACTCCTCTATTTTGCTTGTTTTTAAAGAAACAAAATACCTGTTACAGATTTCTTCTGTGTAAAAAAATATCACAAGTCTTTTCTTTTGTGGCTATTCATAAATGAAGCCATCATGTCCATTTTGTTATTTCACTTGTTTTGCTTTTGTGATAGTCAGTTTATGATCAATGGCTCTATGCTAGTTCTTCACCATTTGCACTGAAGAATTTAAATGTAATCTATCAACTAATATTCAAAAAAGCAATTATCAAATCAAAATATACCCACCCACCCATTCACTAAATGATAGGGGAAAATAAAGAGTTTTTCAATTCCATTTTAAGGCATTTGTACTCGTATATGAGTGTCTTATTGGACAAAGAACTTCCACTGGCATCTCCAGCATTATCATCTGTCTATAGAGTGATGTCACATCTTCCATGGGCTCCTTCAGAAGAAGTTCCTCACACTGGAACTGGACCATTCTTGGATTGAGTTTCTAGAGCTTTAATGCTACTGATGATCTTCTTCTGTGGCCCAACCACAGTAACACCAACCTTTTTCATGTCTCTGTAAAAAAAAAAAAAATCTGATGAGAATCATGATTCTTAGATAGTGTATATAAACAGGAGATTTTTAATTAGCATAACTCACACAATTATATATCCTAGTACTTTGAACCTAAATTTCTGATTTTATCTCATCCTGTGTTATGTCTTGACTATTTTATCTGTATCTTGTGGTAGAATATAGACAGTGTGGTGAGTTAAATGGTGTTTTCATGAAATTTCTGTCAACTTGGAACTTGACACTGTGACCTTATTTGGAAGTAGGCTCTTTGTAGATGTAATTAAAACAAGGATCAAAATGATATCTTACAGGACTAGCATGAATACTTAATCCAGGGAGAGTTTTCCTATAATAGATTAAAAAAAGGACACAATGACAGAGAAAGGAAAGTTATATAAAATTGGAGACAGAGTTTGGAGTTATATTTCAACAAATCAAGACCATCAGAATTCAGGTGAAGCTGGAAGACACAAGAAAGGATTCTCCCCTAGAGACTTTGGAGCACATGCATGTATTCTTGCTGATATTTTGATTTCAGATTTCTTCCTCCAGAATTATTAGAGAATGAGTTTCTGTTGTTCAAGCCAGAATGATAATTTGTAATTGTAGCCCAACTATTTTTTTTTTTAATTTATAAGCCCAACTAATACAGAAGGTCACACATGCTTTCTGGGGTTTTATCCAGAAATTTATTTATTTATTTAACCTTGCCTAAATGAGGGCCAGCTCTGGGACTGCTTTATCTATCTCAGGTTTTTACACAATGGAGTACTATGCAGCACTAAGAAATGACAAAATCATTGAATTTGCAGGGAAATGGATGGCATTAGAGCAGATTATGCTAAGTGAAGCTAGCCAATCCCTAAAAAACAAATGCCAAATGTCTTCTTTGATATAATGAGAGCAACTAAGAACAGAGCAGGGAGGAAGAACAGAAGGGAAAGATTAACATTAACAGAGTCATGAGGTTGGAGGGAAAGGGAGAGAAAAGGGAAATTGCATGGAAATGGAAGGAGACCCTCATTGTTATACAAAATTACATATAAGAGGTTGTGAGGGGAATGGGAAAAAAATAAGGAGAGAAATGAATTACAGTAGATGGGGTAGAGAGAGAAGATGGGAGGGGAGGGGAGCGGGGATAGTAGAGGATAGGAAAGGTAGCAGAATACAACAGTTACTATTATGGCATTATGTAAAAATGTGGATGTGTAACTGATGTGATTCTGCAATCTTTGTAATGTTTTGAATAACCAATTAAAAAAAAAAGAAGTCAGAAATGAAATTGTATCGGTATTTATACTTCGGTCCTAAGAAATTGAAGTCCTCCACTTTTTTTTTTTTTTTTTTTTTTTTTTTTAGAGAGAGAGAGAGAGGGAATTTTTTAGTATTTATTTTTCAGTTTTCGGTGGACACAACATCTTTATTTTTATGTGGTGCTGAGGATGAAACCCAGGGCCCCAAGCATGCCAGGCAAGCGAGTTACCACTTGAGCCACATCCCCAGCCCCTCCTCCACTTTTTATCTCTGCAAAAATTCTCATGGCCACAGAGCTGCCATGTAAGTCTGACTATCCTGAGACCAGGGCACAAGAGAGGCCATGTACAAACACTTGACCTACAGTCATTACAGAGGCCTGCTGCATACTCTTGTATACAAAGGCAGACATCTGAATTCAGCCTCCATCTCCCCAGACAAGATCAGTTCATTCATCTGCTAAATGCTGACATCAACACCAAAGCGAGAACACTTAAAATAACCCACCTAACCTCTGTCCAAATTCACACCCACGATGCTGGGATGCATGATAAAATTGCTGTTTTTTTAGCCTTTTAGTGTGTACAGCTATAGATATCTGGGAAAATCTCTTTATACAATCGTTTTGAAATAAAAAAAAATAACAAGCACATCTCTGTTAAATTTTAAAGTTTTAATTCAGAAATTGGGCACTAAAAGTCTACAAAAACATAAGGAATTTCATTTAAGGAATAAAAGACTTAGCTAAATGTGTATATTATGAACTATTTATTCCTGCCCCAATAGTTTTTTTCATATAAACATATCTTTGAGGTCTTTACTCAAATCTCGTTCTCTAATAAGAACTTTCTTGCCCCTCTTAAGACATATTATAAATTCTCCCTGCACTTGTGTCTGCACTCCCTACTCTCTCTTCTTTCTTATTTTATCCCAAAGGCTTTATTACCATGTAGCAAACTGATAGCCTTTCTTTCTGATTGGTTTTCTTTATTAAAGAATAAATGACAATATGGAGAGCAGAAAAATATTGAAATATACCTAATATGCTAATAATCTGAACCCTGGAATATTTGAGCATGGTGACTTATAATACATGTCATGATGCTTGGTCCTAATCTTCCCTTCTAAACTACAATATTCATCTTCAAGTAGTTGGAAAAAAAAATCTGATGCAGAGAGTTTACAGTTTAATTTGAAACTGAATTCACCACTTCTTCACAGATCATCTCTCAAACATGCTCCTCTAGAAATTGTCTGCATAAGACTCTAAGATTCTGTCCAGGAACCCACAATCAGCAAACAGATCTATATATTTTTTTAATGTTTAATGCAAAAGATCATATTGGGTCTTGACCAAGGGATGTGGCTCAGTGATAGAGTGCTTGCCTGTCATACCCGAGGCCCCAGGTTTTATCTCCAGCACCATTAAAAAAAGAAGATTGTATTAGACCTTGAAAAATATAATTAAACTATTCCTTTTAGTTATCCCTTGGTTGATTTTCTTGTACCCTCTACTGTTTCTGTTGCTTGCTATAATATATTTTCTACCCTCCATTCTGCCATGTCCAAAATCATCCTGAATACCTAGCTAACCAGAAGTCTCAATAACATGCCATGTGGACTCTCCTCTTTTGTGTGATCCTATTCAGAAGAAGTATGAAAAAGTTGAAGACTGTGGAGCAGTTAAAGACTGAGACCAGAGGCTAATTTGTTATCTGGAACTTCAGAGACAAAGGGACAGGGGACCACACTTGGAAAATGGCATTATAGGGTGCAGAGTAAAGGCAGAGAGCAATTTATCTGGTCTTCATTCCAACACTTGATTCTCTTTTCGTTTTCCACAGCTGTTGTCCCTCTCCCTTTCCTTTTCTCTCTTCCTTGCTCATTTTGACCTTCCTAAATTCATTTAACACTATGAAATAATACCTTAAAATATGTTTATTGAATAAAACTGCATACATTTTGAGCTTTATTTGAAAGGTAGATGAGTAGTTTGCATTTTAATGAAATCCCTAAATTAATTAGAATATATAAATATTTCTTGGAAGGCAAAACTCCATTGACCTTTCTCCATGATTTCATCATCTAAATGGGAAAAAAGCAAAAGAAATGCAATATTCATCTTAGGAAAATCTTTAGGAGAATCTCTAGAGTTATTTGTTCAAGGGAGTCATTTTGGGAAGTTTCAGAAGCATTTCAGAATTTAGTCTGTATGGCCCAAAAAAAACAGAGATTGAAGTAATCAAGTTCCAACAGTAAGTCCAAGGCTGTACAAGGAAAGAATATCTCATTAAATTGTTTATTTATTGGATTTAAGGTGAAAATGTTGCCTGATTAGATTTACCTCAATTATCAGTGTATAAAGAACTTTCACAAATACTCATTTTTGTAATATAAAATAGGAGCATGAGGAACACAACATTGTGGTGACTTAAGGAAGAAAAAAATTCCTTTTGAGGAGTTTCAGGGAAATACATGGGAATCTAACACTATTCTCAATACAGAAAAATCTGAGACATCTGCTCAGTACGAAGAAGAAACCCATAAGAGCCTAGTCTTTCCAGAAAAGTCAGCTTTCAGCTTGAACATTTATTTGTAGATTGTTCAAACACAAGTAGCAATGAAGGGAAATATTCTACACAGCCAAAAAGAGTTTAACGTCCAAAACTGTACTGTTGACATAAGTATGTCACTCACTTAGAAGTATAACAAATTCTGCCATTGAATCTTTTTTGAGCAAATAGCTTTCTTACCACAGCCACAGCTTATAATGCTGACTCTATGTAAATTATGAACTAGCAGTTAATCTTATTAACAGTGTTCTGCCTCATCCACTTCAATATAGTGTTTCATTATCTAAAAGCTCTGAGTGTTGGTATTTTTTTATAATAAACATTTGCATAACTTTGCCTTTGAAAATCTGGCAATGGTGTGCAAATATTCAACATTGTGCTTATTCTTTGTTATGCTTCTGTGCTCTAAAGCAGATGTCTTGTATATCATAACCCTAACTGTTTATGTTACTATAATAAGAATTTATAAAAATGTTCAAATGGGTGAATATATTCTGGGACTGTGTCTGATCAAAATACAGAAATTCAAAGTCTATTGTTGATTGGGTCAGAATTATATTCAACAAACATTACCTTCCACTTTAAACAGGAACTCCGAAGCATGGTAAATAGATTAACATGAGTTTATATTCTGAGTTTATTTCCCCCTCTTCAATAGTAATAAACCCTTCCTGTAGATATTTTTGTGGTTTTATATGTTTCTGATTGAAATATCATAGCATAAATTATACACTAATTTTTGGGCACTTGTACCTGTATGTTAAATTACATATTGATTTTTGACATCTAATCTGTTGTTGAGCACAGTCACTGTTTAAATGGTTGACAATGTGATGATAGAAATCTGTATATGTTCAATAACATTTAAATATTCAAGTATCATTTGGAAAAGATAAGTTTGAGGAAACTTGAGAGGTCTAATGGGTTTTGTTAATGGACCAAAGCAAAGACGGGAAGATTGAAGAAAGATGAACATAGTTTCCCAACAGACTGTGCAAGCAGCAATATACTGAACAACTTTTCGTGTATCTGCCAAGTATGAACCTCTTTTTTGGGGGACATTTCTCCATCTTGCCTTCAAGAAAGGGCCCCTGCTAGAAACAGGTCCATGACATCTCATATTTCTTATTTGGAACAAAACTGACAAATAACCACAAATATATTACTTTGAAGGTTCCAATCTACAAGTGAAAGTAAGCCAGTCCTGGATTCTTTCCTGGGGACTCAGAATTTACAGTTATTCCCTGGCCAGTTGAATGACAGTATGACTTAGAGTTTAGAAATCCACTGTTAGCTTTGTGCATAGAAAATAGGAAAAGTTACTGAGCAACAAAAAGGAAAAAAAAATGATGCTGTCACGTTAGGAAATGAAGTAAACTGGCCCTCATTCATGTAGATATGAAGGATGGAACTTTCTCAGCTCTTTACTTTCAATTGTCCAATTTCCACATCTTGTGAGTGATGACAAATTTTTATGATTACTCACTGGATTCACTAAATTCTATACAAATCCCCTTTGCTTAAATCTAGGAGTTTCTTATATCAAAAGATTCCTGATACCAAATGATCACTGTCTCAGAAATATAGCACATTAAAATGGATTCATTTATGTAAAAAATAACAACATTCTTATTGTATAAAAACCATCATGCTATGTTGTCTATACTTTAAAATAAGAGCTTGGGTTCATGGGTGTATATGAACATCAGAGTAACAAGTAGTCACCTGTCCTGGGGCTCACTCATGAAAGGAAGAATCCTCATCACATATTAACCTAGAAAGGTCACAAGAAGGTCCAGGGACTAGCCCAGTGCATACAGGAGACACTGGGCTTGTACTTCAGAGGTATAAGTTATGTTTATAACACATTAATCCAAAACAGGTGTGTTCAGTAGAAAGTTCATAATCATTCATCCTTCTTAATAAATATTTCTTACTCTGTGGAAATCTTGGCTATGGTATCACAAGAACTGTACTCCACGCCTGTGAAGATTTCCTTGCAGTGTGCTGTCCGGACTCCATTAAGCCAGTCACCTGTTGTGCGGAAGGTAGTGATATCCACGTTGCTTTGGTCCAGAAGAAGGTTTGATGGCCTGTGAGAAAAGAAAATACCAAAGGGAGAGAGATCAGGACTCAGCAGAGTTGCCATGTGTCAAAATTTAACACCATCATCAGCAGGAACTTCCAGATTTCACGTGGTGTTCCTGTTTATTTGTGGAATTGATCTGCCATGAAGGCTTCGTCTGTTCAAGCTGGCAGCCTGGGAGAAGACTGTGTAATCATCCTGTCTAAGTGCTCCCCTCTGAACTCATGACTGCTTTTGAAATCACTGAAGCTTTGCCAGTGAAAGGCATAAATATACCCATACATTTTTTAATAATTCAGTTTGTTTAATCATTAACAAAAAGAGTATAATTTAGGATACAGTTAGAGCATACACAAGACAAGAAATTCATTGCCTTCGGTTTTGCTGATAGGTTCAGTTGTTTCAATATTAAATCCTGCCCACTGAATGTTTACTGTGGACCTCGTACAGGTTGCTGTTTAAAGAAGTGTTTGAACAATCTAAGCAACACCAGAGAGGAACATAAATTCAAGACAGATATAAATAATGTTACAAATGTCAATAATGGACAAATTGCAAAAAAGGCAGAAAAGCAGTAGATAAGCAATAATAAATGAAATACATAGTTGACAATACAAAATGAATATTATATGATATCATGCATGGTATATATGTATATGTGTGTATATATTTATATCTAGATCTATCTATATATATGCAGAGATATATAAATAGATGTAAATTGTGATTATGATTTATATTGTGTAATAAAATCAGCATTAAGAAGAGAGACTTCTAGAGTTGTTCTATGTAATGACAGATCTGATCACAAGACCTATAAACACCTGTGAGATCTGTTGCATCAAAAAAGCAGAAATGATATAAAGGAAATGGAGAAGACTATATCTGTAACCCTGAAAAGCCAGGAAAAGCAGCCTGCTAGTGAACTCCCTTTGGGTATTTTTTTTTTCAGCTTTCTGTGACCTTTTTAATTGTCCTTTAACTTACAAGACTCAGGCCAGTTATAGAGTAGACAATTTATTGACCTCACACTTTGTTTATTTTTTTCTCTTAAGGAAGAGAATGTGAGCACAAAGTAGCTATTAAGGCCCCTCTCTCTCTCTCTTTCTGTCTCTCTGTCTCTCCCCTCCCCCCTTTTTTTTGTACTGGGGATTGAACCCAGGGACACTTAATCACTGAGCTACATCCCCAGTCCTTTTTAATGTGCTCAATACTAAGCTAAGCACATTACAGATGTGAAGGACCTTATCCTTTACAATATTAGACAATAATTCTAGCCACCTTACGTTAGATGTGGAAGCAGAAAATAAAAATTATAATTTAGGTTCCTTCAGGCAAAAGAGGCAGAACCAGGATTTACACATGTTATTTTATAGCAGAGCCCATAATTTTAACCACTATGCTGTGCCATTCTGGTGAAACATTGTTTATATTGCATGTACCCTGTTTCCTCTAGAGCTTTCTATGATTCCATGATGTGGCTCTTTGACTTTTACATGCCATGAAATATTGTAGTTCATTGAATAGATACTGGAACCCTAAGGCCTGAGATGAATCCTGGGCATGACACGCTCTATCTGTGTGATTCTGAAGGCTTTTTATCTTTGGTTTTCTCACCTGTAAAATGGTGATGTTGGAAATAATACAGGTTTTCCACAATTGTAGTTTAAAGGAGCACATGTAGGCCATACTTACAGTGATGCTGCCTTATACTGAGCATGCTCTGTTAGCTGTTCATTATTCCAACTTAAGGTAACAAACTCAATGAAATGATTTATATTTCTAAAAATTTTAAAAGTACATTATGTAGTAAATGCCACTGTATGTCAAATACTAGGAATGCAGTGATCTTGTTAATTACCACTTTGAGTAACTAGAAGTTTATCACATAATATGTACACAATAGTGCAGCAACCCTGTCAAATTGGCATTGTTAGGGCCCTCATTAGAAAAATCAATAACTTTTATAAGCTCACAATGATTCCATAGCTAGTGTTTATAAATGGATGTGCTATCCTGCTTTCTGGCATTTCAGTGTCCATTATTGTAATAAAATGTTATTAGCATTTCAACTAGATGCATCACAGCCTAATCTCTACTTTATAATTGGGAAGGTACATTATGATTTTTAGATCATGCTCTAAATCTGCATGCTATTGCCCAGAGCACATGAGAACTTGTAAATTGACTGCACATCTAGGTATTGATGGGGATGCATTAAAATTATTATATTAAAACGGTCAGATTTTAATGTGGAGTTTAAGGAAAAAAGTGGTAAAATTGCATTTTGGTTCTGTTGCTATTTCCATATTCTGTGAAAAATAAAGATCAATCAAATTTCTTTCCCTATCCTGATCATTTGTAAACTGAAGGAGATTTGAAAGTCGAAGATTTTTCTATCTTCTCTCTCTTTATACTAATCTTGACAACTGAGTTTCTTCTATATTGTATTTAAATTATAAATTTAAAAATTTAACTATAGAGTCAATAATTTATATTTACGTGATATGATTTAGTTTTAACTTACTTTAAGAGGTTATCTAAAAAGCAGATAAAAATCAGGCATATTTTAAAGAGTATTAATCTCCTTTTCTTTAGTGCTGCCCAAGAAACTATAAAATATGACATTTTAAAAATTATTCCTTTCTGAACTATTTATGAGTAATTTTCTATGATTCTCTAAATTACTCATCTATAAAAGAATCAAAGTAAATTCATTTTTTTTGTAGTTAAAAGTTTCTTATTTTTTGTTATTTTCTGAAACACTTCCAGAATTACAAATACAAATATTCAATCCAAGTTCCAAAACTTACAAACTATTCTCTGATTGTTTTAGGATAGCTACCATAAGTGAAAAAGCTTTTGTCACTAGCAAACAGTAGATATAATATCAAACTCTTTAGATAAGTCATTGAAACAGTAATTGAAGTTGATAGAAATAGTATTAAATAAAGTGTTAGAAAATTTTACAAGAATAATGAAGTGATGTCAAGAAATGAAACAATAGGATACTAAAATCCACAGGCGAGCAGGCACACTTGTGCGTGCGCGCGCACGCGCGCACACACACACACACACACACACACACTCATCACAGCTTCTATGTCAACAGTAGCTGTATTAACAGAACCAAATGTCTACTCTTAGTCCCAAGAATAGTAATACTTTTTTATTTATGGGTTTGTGGGTACAAAGAATCAAACCCCAGGACATTTATTCAGAATATTTATGAAGTGTGCCTAATAACAAAATGCATAATGTTTTCTTCTTAACTCAAAATGGTCTGTATTTTTAAACTCAACTTCAGCCAGGCTCAACAAGAGTTTGGAGAAAATTAGTATAAACAAATTGAAATAGAACAGGACGTGCGGATTAGGGATTAGAGTGACCCCAACTGAGTTTTTCTGTTTATGACTTGGATCAAAGTACAACCAAGACAAAAAAATGACCTAAGTTAATGCCAGTGACCTCAGAATAACCAGCCCCGCAAAGTATCATTTTTCCACTTCCAGGATCTCTCTGGGGATTTCGAATAAAAATTGGTTCCTTTCCTCCTTTGAGAGGACATCTGGAGAGTTTATCAATGGATAGGAATTTGTCTCTCACTGTGAAGAGCCTGTGATGTCTCTTCATGCGCACCAAGGGAATCTGGGCTTTTGAGCAGCTGCAAGCCTTGAGATTTTTTTAGACCCAGCCCCAGACATTAGGTCTGAAGGGGAAATTTATAGGCCGGGTGATGTGCACCGTGAGCTCACACTTTTACTAGACAAATTAGATAGGTTTCAATCTGTGCAGCTGTAAACGATGTCCTACAGAGTTCCACCTGATCTTTTACAGCTTTTCATAAATCAGTGCCTACTGGCCGCAGACCGCAGTCATTAAAAAGAAATCATGGAAATTACATGTTTGCTCAAGGGAAGCAAAAAAATAACTTTCCTCCCTTTCTCTCTCCCTCCTTGTGTTTGGGTTTGTGAATTATTCTTTTATGGGCTTTCATACTGCTGCATTAAGGAGGTACACATACATTTTCTTTCCATCAATCCCTATTTTAGCTATAAAAGGTTGCACACCAATCAGCATTACACAGTAGAAACAAATGTCAATTAACAACTGCCAATCCCAAGAAAATCTTCTGATAAGGACCTTATTTCGATTCTGCCTTAGAATTGTGGATTGAATTATAAGTTATCCTTTTATAACTTTTGGCCTACAAATGATTTTATTTTCAGGTATCAAACTAATGATTAACACTCATTTCTTGAATGAATAAGTATACACCTATGAAGTCTAGAAAGAGGTATAAATGTGTTGGAGATGCATGCTTTAGCACCATAATTGTTATTTTTGTTCTGAATAGTTTCAGGGAATATAATAAATCAAAGAGTAATTTCTTAAATCTAAAATCTGAATGGCATCTACTTTAATATTGTCTGAAAATATTTTTAGTACGGTTTATAAATTTTAAAAAAAATTTCCAATTATCTTCTCACTGTATTTCAGGAGAAATATCTTACATGTATCAATTTAGTTTAATGTGGGTTGATGCTGACCTTGATCTTTGTTTAATCTCTTAATGTAAAAAATATAGATAAGATTAAATAAATTTATTTTGTCATTATTAACTAAAAATAATTTTGAATATATAGGGGTGTGTGTGTGTGTGTGTGTGTGTGTGTGTGTAGATAGAGTTTCAAGCAGGTAACTAATACATAAAGAACACATTAAAGAGAAATAGAGCCATTATATTTATCTTAATTATCTTTATCTCTTAAGGACAAAAATCTTAGTAGTTATATCTGCTTTAATTCATCCCTGTGGTAAAGTTGGTTATTTTGATTTTAAAATTTAATAAAAAATGAATCACCTGGGTATTTGGTATATCTGCTTCCCTTAAAAATGTTCTGTATTGGGGCTGGGGATGTGGCTCAAGCGGTACCGCGCTCGCCTGGCATGCGTGCGGCCCGGGTTTGATCCTCAGCGCCACATACAAAAAAAGATGTTGTGCCTGCCGATAACTAAAAAATAAATATTAAAAAAAAAATTCTCTCTGCCTCTCTCTACCTCTCTCTCTCTTAAAAAAAAAAAATGTTCTGTATTATATTTGCTCAGAGAGTAAAGTCACCCTGTCAGTTTCAGAATTTGAGGTCAAAGTTATTGTTTTGAGAAATAAAGACAGATTGTTTTTTGGTCATTAGATTTATCTTGAAGGATTAATTATCTGTCAAACAGCTGTTATTCTAAAAAAGAATTATATTGTGTTCTCTTAGAGATCAGAATCATTTTCCTAACATTTGTTTATTGCCATTAACACAGAAAATTATGAGTATTGTTTATTTTTGCTTTTATTTTTGCTGCAAATTAATTAAAAATTTAAAGTTAGCAACAAATGCATTGGAACAATTCATTAAAATCATTTTAATTAAATTATATATGTATAATTGGGTCTACAGAATATTTATGCTTCATTTTTAAAGTAGTGTTTTCATTTTTAAAATATATATGACATATCTTTCTTCATATTAACCTTTCTTAATTGAACAGTGCGACACTATTTGGTTTATTTGTATTGTTCCTCAAATATCACCCCCATATATCTCTGAAGTCTTATTTATCTTCTAAAACTGAAACTATGTGCCCTTTACAAATAATTCCTCAGTCCCTCTCCCTGCAACCCATGCCCCAGACTCCAGACCAACTCATTCTACTTTTTGTTTCTATGAATTTGACTCCTCTAGATACCTGATGTGGGTGGGACAAACAGTACTTGTCCTTTTGTATTATTTTGTATAGCAGTATTTTTTTTTTTGTATAGCTTATTTTGTATAGCTGTATTTTTTTCTTTCTTTATTTTCCCCCCATATCAGATGGATAACATGCCAAGGTTTAGAGGAAGGCACATCTCACCCAGTCATACACTTATGAACCAAAAAGGTCTTGTAGAAGAGCTTCTATATCAAGATCTAATTTTCACACACACACACACACACACACACACACACACACACACACTGCAGTGAATGTCACCATCAGGTATATTCACAAGACACTTAAAAAAACTATATAAAAAATCTTTAAGAAAGATTTCTCTGATTCCCAAAAGGGTGGGGTCCGTGGTAGTGGCATATTTGCTCTTTTATACATGTGTATTATGATTAATTGTCTTTTTTCCACAATTTCTCAAAAACACTATTTTTTTTCATCATCTAGTTACAAATAGATCTTTTAAAACTTCATGTATATCACTCTAAAGGAATCAAAATAGTTCTCCAAAAAGAACCCTTTTCATTGCTTCATTGAAGAACCTTTTTCTCAATGTTCTTTTTCTTACCTTTCCTCATCTTTTCATAACACAGTTCATTCTACCTTGTTTTTAAAAATTCCATGAACTGTAGTTTTCTGTAAAGGCTTAAATCTCACTCTAAGTCTGTTGTTTCTTTCTATCTAGTATTTCAGATCCTTCTTAATTGTAATTGGTATTGTCTTCCAAAGCTCCAAATTGGGGAGGGGGTAGGTTTCTTCATCTATAGGTGGTAGTCAATACAATGTTCTCAGCCACAAAGGGATGTTTCATTTTTGTTTTTCCTTTTAGGATTGCTATCCACTGCCACAGACTCACTCCACAGCCCCCTTACAAGAAAGAAAAATCTCCATTTGCTCCCACCACACCCAGTTATACACAACAACAGCATTCAATGCTCTCAATTAAATTCTTGGCTCTTGTAGACATTTGAATTAGTGACTTATGGATTAAGTGAGTGAAGCATTTAGAGGCTTCAGTAAGATTCTTGGACTCCAGGGCAACACAGAAGTGGCAAGAAAGAGATGAAAATTATAGTCTTGAATGTTGGGATGAGGGATAGCTCAGTGTCAACCTATCTGAAGCACCATGTTCCACTATTTCTAAGTTAAAGTTTCCTGATAAACCATGGGATATGAGGACTTTATTAGAAATTAAATAATAGTAGAAGAGTAAAATTGATTATATTTTTATGAAAACCACATTATTGGGCTGAGATTTGGAGCTGCTAAACATGTGTCTGTGGCCACTGTTTTTATCGCTGCAGAAATAATGTTCTAAATTGAAAGCATGGCTTTCATCTTTCTCCCTATCAACACAGCACTGGTGATACAAGAGAAGCATGACATCCAACCACATAGGACTTAACATTTCTTGGGGGAGTGTACAGTTTAAAAGAAGACAGAGAGAAAGAGAGGCAGAGGGAGAGAAAGAGAGAGATGTTAGAATTCAGTTAATGATAAAGAACAATTTATGGTACTTTGTAATAATGGCATTAAACTCTCAGTTGTGTTGCTACAGAATGACTCAATAAACATTTAATGCATAAGCTGCTTCCTGAGAAAGACAGACACCCAGGAGTATTTGAGATGAGGGGAACATGTGCTGCTGCTGTCTTCCAGAATGCTTGGGTTTCTGAGGGAATTAGATATGATCACTGCAGCTAGAGCACTCTGCATACAAGTAGAGTGAGGGGAAAGTTAAAATAGCTCCCTCCTCTCACACCTTGCCCCTCAACCCACAGGCAGTTGTATAAATCAAACAATCATCTACTTCTCTTCTTCAAATGCCTTAATTGATTCCTCATGTACTTGAAAAAAGAAAATCCCCCAGTCTTCACGATAGCCTATGTAGCCACAATTTCTCTGGCTTCTGTTTGCCTCCTTAGGTTTATGACCGACTCTTCCTTTCTCTTCTGCTCTGCAGTCTTATTATTCCCTGCCACCTCCTAGAACCTCCCAACTCTTTTTCACCCCAAGCCATTTGTAGCTTATTTATCTTTTTCCAAGAGTACTTTTGGCGGGTGGTGGGATGGGTGGTGTCTCTAAACACCTAGCTCATTACCATCCTTCAGATTTAAGTTCATATATTGCTTTCTCAGATGATTCACTCCCAAATGACCCCTTTGTTGTCTATAACATTCATCTATTTATTTCCTCCCATAATCTAAAATTGTCTATTGTTTATTGTACATCTTCTATAGTGTAAATTCCAGAACAACAGGGACCATATTTGTTTTCTTCCTTGTTCTCCAGAGTCTACACAGGGTTTAAGCACATAGCAGGTTGGCATACTATAAGTATTTCTTGAAACACATGAGTAAGTGAATATTTAAATAAAATAAATGCTACTAATGAATCAGGACCTTTTAAACCATAAAAAGTAGTCTAGATTTTTTTCTAAGTGTAATGAGAATTTAAAATTGATTATAAATGGGTGACTAAAATTATCACAGATATGTTTTGGTAAGAACATTCTGAAAATTATGTGAAAAGATATTTGGAGCAGAGCAAAAATGGAAGCAGGAGGCAAGTCAGGAAGGTCCTTCATGGTCTAGGTCAAAAGAGCAAATAAGTATAGAAGAGGGTTTCCACTGGGAAGGGCAGAGATGGACCAAACCATTCCAGTGAACTCCCAGATCAAAGTGTGTGAGGCAAGAAAGGGGCCCAAGAAATGTTCCAGTTCCTGATTGGGCAAATGAGCAGTTTTTGGTGTATTCAACTAATGAGAAAATCAGTGGAAATATCAGGCTAGCAAGAGAAAATGGAATGATAAATGATAGGGACTTAGAGATGTCTGAAAGATCATTATTTGAAAGAAGTTTAACTGTAAAGAATGGTAGAGAAATATGTGTATAGTCTGCAGAGATACATGGCCAGCAGAGATGACACTAACCAGCAGGACCTCCTCAATATCACTGATGAGAATCACCTGGAGTGTCTTTCAAATGTCCAAGTTCTCTTTCCCTTTCCTATAGACTCCAAGTCAGTAGCATGGGATAGGTGTACAGCTAACTAATTTCCCCAAATGCTTCTTATCACCAAGAATATGTGAGAAATAATATAATCATGACATGTTTCGATAGCAAAGATTATATAGAAAGAAATAACCTTGACATATGCAGAAGAGAGATGGGGACATACAGGAAAAAAAGGGAAAAATAGATGGATTTGACTCTGACAATTAGAGGGACACTCCATCTTACAATTAATTAGAAGAGAAGACAAAATGGGTAAGCACAGGTCCCAATTTGTTCTGATTGCTTTCTACTTTTTCAGTTAAATATCTTTCAAGGACTCACTGAAAAATTAAATGGACGAATAAGGGAGGGATGAATTTAATCAGTTATGAAAATTAATGAAATAATTATTGTTAAAAGTGAGAAAGCAAATTTTCTGAAGGAAAAAGCATTTCTTGAAATGCTTGCATCGCAGGCAATGTGATATTTTTCATAATAACTGTAATGATTTGATCTACCAAGTTTTGTGTACTAATAGCAATAAAAAAGTATAACATTCACCAAACTTTTATGTTTAGTGAATTAATATGAATGGCACTTTGTATAAAAAAACGGTTTTTACATTCCTTAAAATTAAATGTATTTTGACATAACATATGATTTTTTCAGGTATTAATGAATACATATTAGGAAAAAGTTTTGTATAAAATATAATCTTCCATCATTGTGTGTGTATGTGTGTGTGTGTGTGTGTGTGTGTGTATAAAGAGAGAGAGGAGAGAGAAACTCAGTTTAAAAAGTATATGAAAACTTGGATGCTGGGAAATATTCTATTGTACTATGATCTAATATTAAGACTATATCCCTAAGATTGATGTTGAATATCCCTATATCATATTACATAAATCAGCTTTATATTGATAATAAGATCCTATGGGCATTTTTAAAATGTCTTTTTTTGTGATATGAGAGAGTAAAAAAAAATGTTTTCTTTGCTATGATTACTAGTGAGTAAAGATCAAAAGAAATGGCTTCAAGGTGTAAAATGAGGACCATATGCCCCAGCAAGGACAGGTTTGCTATCCTGTTAGCTGTTAAACTGTCAGGTGGATTCCAAGAGTCTGTACTGTCTCTCCCTGTGAAGTTTAGAACAGAGATTCATCCTTATGGAATAAGTTATGGGAAGTTTTATTTAAAGATTTATCACTAACTTTAATTTTAGTAACCATTAAATGTTACTTTCAACAAACTAATATTCTCACATACTGATAATAACAGTTTGTCCAGATTCCTCTTATTCATTTTTTCAAATATAATGGAAAAACTGGGTAGTGTATGCTCACTATTATCAATTCAAAATGAATTAAAGACTTGACCTTAAGACCTGAACCATAAAACTTTTAGAAGAAAACATAGGAGAAAGCTTCATGACATTAATCTTGGCAATTTTTTTTTGGACATGGCCCCAAAAGCACAAGCAATAAAAGCAAAAATAAAAATTAGAAGTACGTCAAATTAAAAACTTTTTTCATAGCAAAGAAAATAATTTCCTTTTCAAAGAATGAAAAGGCAATCCATAGAATGGAGAAGAAATATTTACAAATCTTATGTCCAGTAATGGGTTAGTATCCATAACTTATAAGAAATTCATAAATGAAATAACAGAAATGAAACAAAAACCAAACAAGACCCCACAAATAACATGATTAAAAAATAGACAAAAGACCTGGTGACTATGGCACACACCTGTAATCCCAGAGGCTCATGGGGATCACAAGTTCAAAGCCAGCCTCAGCAACTAAGAGAGTTCCCAAGTAAATTAGAAAGACTCTGTCTAAAAAAAATTAAATATAAAATGGGATGGGGATGTAGCTCAGGGTAAATTGCCCCTGGGTTCAATCTCTGGTACTTAAAAAAAATAGATGAAAGACTTGAATAGATATTTTCCCAAGGAAGACCTACAAATGGAAACAAGATAGATGAATAGATGCTCAACTTGACTAATCATCAGGAAAATGCAAGTCAAAACTACAAGCTGCAGCAATTTCAGTTTTGGCTATTTTTGTATTCAAAGGAAATAAAATTTACATTAAAGATATATTTGCACTTTCATATTCCTTAAGCCATTTTTACAAGTCAAGAGATAAAATATCCTAAATATCAACAACAGATAAATGGATTAAAAAATGTAAAAATGTGATCCATATCTCAGATTCAGTCTTTAAAAAGAAGAAAATGCCATTGGGCATGGTGGCACATGCCTGTAATTCCAGTTACTCAGGAGGCTGAGGCACAAGGATCACAAGTTCAAGGATAGCCTGGGCAACTTTGTGAGACCCTGTTTTGAAATAAAGTAAAAAAAAAAAAAAAAAGGCTCCAGACTTAGCTTAATATTAAAATGATTGCCTAATATGTGCAATGTTCTGGGTTTATTTCTTGGAACCACAAAAAAATCATTTAAATAAATAAAAGATAACTGTGAAGTTACAGATATTGTAGTTGATTTCGTTAATTATTTTATAATGTAGATGTATGTATATCAGAATTCCATTGAGCCTATCACACCTAATCCCAGCAGCTCCAGAGGCAGAGGCAAATGTATTGTAAATTCAAAGCTAGCCTCAGCAATTTAGTGAGGCTCTAAACAAATTAGTGAGATTCTATCTCAAAATAAAAAAATGTAAATATATATATTTATATTAAATATATATTTATACTAAATATATATAAAAATGTAAATATATATATTTATATTAAATATATATAAAAATGTAAATATATATATTTATATTAAATATATATATATATATATATATATATATATATATATATGGACTGGGGATGTGACTCCATGGTTAAGCACCACTGGCTTCAATCCCTGGTACAAAAAAAGGTTAAACACATTGAGCACCTTAAATATACACAATTATTCTTTGTCAATAATATTAATATAGATAGAAAATAACACACACAAGCATGCAGGTGGGGGAGCTCATTTTTTCTTTTGCTTCATATTCCAATATTGCTTGGCTTCTTTCAGTTCTTTTTCCATTTAATATGTTGATGTTTTGTTCATTACAGATTTGAGGGTATAATTTTGATTTTCTAAAATATTGCAATATAATATTAATTTTATATTGTATAAAGCATAGGTAATTGAACTTTCATGTCTCTACATATTCTCTCTCTCTTCCTCTCTCTCTCTCTCACACACACACACACAAACACACATGCACACACACACACATAATTTAATCTTTAAACAGACAATAGAAAATCAAGGACTTTCCCATAATTTAAATGTCAGCTTTTGTTACCAAACTTTGTAGCAATGAAAACAATAGAGTAGTACAGCATTAATGGAAATAGCACAATTAAGACTAGTAGAGGAGTAACCGGTTATGTAAAGATCCATAGAATTGTAAAATACTGTGCAAGCCATTGGACTGAGAAAATTCCATTGATTACATCAAGATATTTTGAATCACTAGTCCTCAAATCATTTTTATGTATAAAAATGTATATTTTTATGTATAAAAAATGTATATTTTATGATATTTTATGATTATTATGTATAATCACAGCTAGAAGTCCCAAATAGATCTGACATGCCTAGCTCACTAGTTGACAAGAGGAATATTTTTAAAATATAAACTCTCTCTCTCTCTCTCTCTCTCTCTCTCTCTCTCTCTCTCTCTCTCTCTCTCTATATATATATATATATATATATATATATATATATATAATAAATCAGAACAAAAAAATAAAAGCCCTCAAATGTACACATCATCATTAAAACTGTTTGTATTTTATGTGCATAGTCAGATCTACATTAGTAAACAGTTCAAATAGCCTTGGTCTTTTTTAATTACTTTCATCTGATATGAAACCTCACAAAATTCCTCTCCTCTTAACCATTTCTTCCATTGTCCTTTGTAGATGCACTGTAGTTTACCATTACACAAAAACTGGTAAGGAAACTCATGCAATCATTGACTGGAAGAAGTACCCACATAATTTAATGGACATGACACATTTAGGATTGCATCATATTTACATTGGGCTGCTGTCCTGGGATATATGGGAATTATTTCACTCTTAGTTTTATCCTTAACAGTATCTAGCATCATAATTGGCACTCCATATACATTAAAGAAATTTTTGTTCAAAGTAGGGGGGAATTGCTTTCTAAAAATTGGTGTGATATTTTAACTACATTGCTATTAATCTCTTTTGAAGCTTTATTTTAAATAAAAAAATGAAGTCGACTTTTCCTTCTCCTTTCCTTCCTTCCCTTTTTCTTTCTTCCAAAAATGGAGAGTTAATGGAAAGATGTTGTGTGTGAGGTTTTCCCATTTCCCAAAATCTAAAACAAGCATGAATGTAGAGACATTTCTAGTCAATGTGAATGTTAAAGACATCTCAGATTTTCATCATTATTATCAACTAGCATGAGAATTCCTCCAAAAGAACAAGAAAAGAAAGCATAACTCTTCATCTTGAGAAATGCAAGTTTCAAAGAATGCAGTTGGGTGGGGGTGGGAGGTCATCCCCTTGGAGACAGCAAATGTGCACTTCAGAGTGCAGCATGCAAAATATAATGTGTCACCTTGCTGCTGCACTGGTGATGATCTTCAAACTGCCGGGATTCCGGATGAGCTTGTCCAGGATGCTGACAATCTGCTCAAACTTGGGTCTGTTGTTTCTGTCTTTCTGCCAGCAGTCCAGCATCAACTGATACAACGCAGCTGGGCAGTCCATGGGGGGTGGCAGGCGATAGCCCTCGTCCACAGCTTTAATTACCTGAGTAAGAAGAAAAGTTTCCAAGGATCTAAGAGGTTGGACTTATTCTATTTCTTCATTTAAACTGATAAGAATATTTTAAAATTAGATTCAAAAGTTATCATTTTAAATTGCCTAAAAGGATAATAGCTGATGAAGCAAATAATAAACTATTCATGGCTGGAAACAGCACTTAAAGGAAGATCAAGTGAAAGAAGGTAAATTTAGGAAAAGTGTGTGCAAAGACTCATTTTAGATTATTTTAACAAATGCCAAGTGATAAGGGAAATTTGTTGTTAAGTCAATTACTTGACTTTATAGGTCACTATGGAAATATTATATGAATGCATGCAAAGAAAATTCATATACAGATTTGAGCTATACTACAGTTCAAATGGTACCTACCAAATCATAGTAACTCCCTTTTTTGAAATCTTCTTTGCAACACAATTAAGCATTTATTATTTCATTAGCATTTTTATAATATGCAAAGCAATGTTTTTTAAACTTTATTGCACTTCCCTCAATTCTTGACTTTCTGATTCTAACCACCTGTGGTAAGGGTTGATAATTTGTATAAAAACAAATATAGATTCAAATTCTCATGCCATATTAAAGTTGCTGCTACAGGGCTGGAGTTGTGGCTCAGTGATATAAGCCTTGCCTGGCACATGTGAGGCACTGGGTTCAATTCTCAGCACCACATAAAAATAAATAAAATAAAGGTATTTTTTAAAAGTTGATGCTACAGAGACCACACTTTGGGATCCACTGATATAGAGAGAAATTAGAAAAAAGAGATGTGGGAAACTGAGGCCATTAATCCCAGTATCATTATTAAAAAAGTTTATTGGAGGAACTACAGAAAGATTTATTTATCAAAATACATTAAAAACAATTCTACAAGTGGTAAGGAGAAAATCACTAAAAGCATTTCAGTTTGCCTTCTTTTGTATCTTTGGGATCATGCTCAAAGTTTCTGGCTGGAAAGATGTTGATCCCATGTATTAATAACATGCTCTTAGTAAGCATTAGCAAAACATAACCTATTAAAATAAAATTCCTTTAGAAAAATCATACCAAAGTAATAATAGAAAATTAAAAATTGTTTTATCTATTGAGAAACTTCAATTACTATAACTAAATTCATGTGCACATTTAATACAACATGGTAGAAAATTGGTTGTTTTGGTTTGAATTTGCAAAATAAAAAAAGTAAACCAAATATTGGAATAGATGTATTAATTCAATCCAGAAAGCATGACAAGCATGTGTTTTACTAATGTAAAAATGTAGCAAAAATATTTCAAATACACCCTGTATATATATTATATATATTATATATATATATATATAATAATAATACATAATATATAAATATATAATACATAAATGTATAATGTATTATATACATTTATGTATTATATATTTATATATTATATATATTTTATATGTGTATTTTATATATATATAAAATACACACATATGGGTTTTCTTATTATCACTTATTTTATTATATTCTTGTTAAAAATGTTTCATTTTGTCTCATTCCTACACTCCTGCTTTAGGAAAATATATAAAGCTGTAAAAGCAATTCAATTAATATCTTTGCAAGACTTGGAAATAGTTTCATTTCTTCTAAGTGTTCAATTTCAATGTCACAAACTAGGAGCCACCTGGTCTCATTATGCTCCACTTCCTTGCACAGCTTGATCTTTTAATCTGAACTCATAACTCATAAACTACAAATACACACTTACATCCTGATTGGACATCTCCCAGTATGGTCTTTCTCCATAAGACATCACCTCCCAGAGAACTATCCCGTAACTCCATACATCGCTGGCTGATGTGAATTTGCGGTAGGCTATTGCTTCTGGTGATGTCCACCGAATTGGAATCTTCCCTCCCTTTGAGAATAAAATCACAGGCATGTAAAAGGGTAATACATAGAACATATACACAAAACAATCAATCCAATACAATGTGTTGTGGTATTTCTGTTCTGAAATGGAACAGCAGCTTCTGATAAATATTTTTATATTCTATTTTAATATTCAAAGGAGCACACCACTTACAGCAAAATTACCTCCAAACAATTTGGGAAAATTTTGAAACCATAAAAAAAAATAGAAAATCACTTAACCATTTTCATTTTATAGTAACTATGGCACATTAATTAGTCATCTGCAACCAAATAAACTGATGTAAATGTAATACACTATGATTTTTCACCTCAGAATTTAAAGTGATACCACCTTTGTTGATTTAAAATATATTTATGTTAATCAAGTGATTTTAATTAAAAAATAATGAATTAATATTTATATATAACTTGGACCATGTCTTTTCACATAAATAAATACAGGTATTCATTAAATAAACTCAAAAATGTAGTTAAAATGTTACTCTCCAATTTACAAACTGTCCTTTTAAATGTTACTAATGAAAAGAAATGATAAATGCTTGAGGAGATGGATTTTCCAGTTACACATATTTGCTCATTACATATTGGATACATGTAATGAAATATCATACTCTCTCTTTGAGCATGTACAATTATTATACAATTTAAATTAAATATTTTATTACTAGATATGATGATCACATTCTCAGGACTTATTTCTGGAGGAAAATAATATTGCTTATATATATTGTAGGAGCTATAAAGGTATAAATTTCAAGAATTTGCTCTCAATTTACAATATAAACCTAATAAGGATCTACTATTGTTAGCCATGTGGGAAATACTATGCTAGTTACTTCAAATGAGACAATTACAAATAACATGCTGACCCTTTTGTTTGAAAAATGTCAGGCAAAGAGGCATGATAATTACTTGCTGTGAATAAATACAAAAAAGAGAGCACATTTCTTTTCAAATTTGACACTGCATTAAGGACACACTTTTCTTAAAATAGAAATTCTAGTTTAGGAGTTCTAGTGTAACCACTGTCTGTATTTCTAACAAGCTACAGGTGATGCTGGTTCTTGCCGTCCATGAACCTTACACCCAGCAGCTATGAGGTAGTGGCAATTGTTGTGGATGCTTAGATAGAATTTAAATTTGGAGGTCTCAAGATTTCAAGTATTCCCTCTTGATTTTGACAAAAGCAGACTTACAGATGTGGCACTTAACAAAATCTAACCAGAATTCCAATGGAACCATTAGTGCTGCAGTCTGGCTGGGCACAAATCACCAGCCACCACACAGCTTGTAGATTCAAACAGCAATTCTTTATTCCCGATCTCACACCGGCCTTCTACAAACACGTTCTGGGGAAATCCATGTTCTCTGCCCAAATCCACACCTCCTCTGGGCTTCTGTCTCCCAAATATACTGTCTGACCCTAAGAACTCAAGAGGAACTCAGGCAGCAGGATAAGCCCTATTCTAAACGGGGATAGCCTTAAACTCAGATTATGCTAAACTGGGAACACCCTAAACACGGTTCCGCCCTGGTCCTTGAGCAAGGTCACCTTACATGTAATGTCCCTGCAAAATGTCCTATTTCCACGAGTCCTTCCACTAAAGAAACATCGGGTACGCTGGCAAGGAAATTGTTATACCTACTTGGCTGATGGCTCCCAGCATCTCCACCCTTCTGATTAATTAAACAACAAGTAATGTGGCTTAAGGACCGTGCCTGGTAGGTTGTCCAATTCAACATATGGTTCTTACTCGTCATCGGAAAACTGACCTTTAGGCGTCAGCCTCCTGTCTTAGGTTGATACCACTGCAATTGGATCATACCCGTCACTGACTACTATATACAAAATTACAACAGATTTACACCTAGGCACATTATAACAAAAATATCTAGCATACAGAACAAGGATAGAATCTTACAAGCTGCAAGAGAGAGGAATCAGATCACATATAGGGGAGACCAATTCCTATCTCAGCAGATTTTCAACCCAGACCCTCAAAGCCAGGAAAGCATGGACAACATATACCACGCTCTGAAAAAAAAAATGGGTGCCAACAAAGAATCTTATGCCCAGCAAAATTAAGCTTTAGATTTGATAATGAAACAAAAACCTTACATGATAAACAAAAGTTAAAAGAATTTAAAACTAGAAAGCCTGCACTACAGAACATCCTTGGCAAAATATTCCACAAAGTGGAAATGAAAAACAATGATGAAAATCAGTAGAGCGAGGTATTACATTAAAGAGAAAAACTTATAAGAGGAGAAACCAAGTCAAGTTAAATACCAAAAATAGACAAAAAATGGCTGGGAAGACAAATCATGTCTCTATAAAAACCCTGAATGTCAATGGCCTAAACTCACCAATCAGAAGACATAGACTAGAAGATTGGATTAAAAAAAAAAAAGACCCAACAATACGCTGCCTCCACAAGACTCATCTCATAGGAAAAGACATCTACTGACTGAAGGAGAAGGGTTGGGAAAAATCATATCACTCATATGGACCGGGGAAGCAAGCAGGGGTTTCTATCCTCATATCAAATAACATAGACTTCAAGCTAAAGTTATTCAAAGGCATAAAGAAAGGCACCACAAAAATGTGCTGTTCATTATTATTATCTATAATCACTCTAATGTAAAATAGAACATTTTGCTCCTATGTAACTGTAACTTAGTACCTATGTATCAGGCTTTCCCAATCCCTCACCATCTCCTCACACACCAACTTCTGGTAACCACCACTCTACTCTCAACTTTTATGAGATCAGCTCTTTTAGATTCCACATGTGAGTGGTATTTGTATTTGTATGCTTGATTTATTTCACCTCACATAATATTCTTCAGGTTGCTCCATGCTGTCATTAATGACAGCACTTCATTCTTTTTATAGCAGAATAGTATTCCACTGTACAAATATGTTTCATATTTTCTTTTTACATTCATATACTGACACACCAACCCTGGTTTATATTGGGGTCATGACTGCCTTCCCACTCCCATTTTTTGTACATGTTGGGTACCTTGAGAATAAAGCTTCTCTAGAGAAACAGTGTTAACTTTTCAGACCAGATTATTCCTAAACTGGGGGCTTCATGAACATTGCCAAATGTTTTAATGCAACCCTGGATTTTCTTATCTATATTATATTTCTAATCTCCAGTTGTGATAACTAAAACTGCCTAAAGACAATATCAAATCCCCTGGGGAACAAAAGCATCCTTATTTGAGAGGTACTATTTTAGATGGGATGGGATGAATCTTGATCAGCAAAAGGAAATAGTCCAAATGAGGTTCAGGATTTATCTGTGATTTTATATAAACTAAGTGAAATGATAATTTGTCATCATCCTATTTCTAGGGATATTTTTATCCCTTTCTGTACTTTAACTTCAGTAAAAGCAAAGCAAGAATCCAATTTGCCATGGTTAATCTTCTAAAATCTTAACTTTGATAACATAAGTATTCCTTCTGTTTTTTCCCTTTATTAATATTTTTTCTTTTCTCTTTTTACTTCCTTCCATTTATTCTCTCCTCCTTTTCTCCCCAGATTTTTATTGCCCCCTCCTTTTTGAAATGGGGATTTTATATTGTTAGTGAAGATTAAATTAATGTTATAATTTAAGCATCTATTTCATTGTCAGACAGAGCCATCAATGACCTATCACTTTATTGATATAATGAGTGTTTACAGCAAGCACAAACACTATCTGTAGCTGCAAATGCATCAATAGTATTGACATAGAGAGATGTTGGATGAGTATTTGAGGGTCCTATGTGGTTGTGAAATATGGATGAAAGAAGCTGTGTACCTTAAATTTTAAATTAGGCACACTGTACAATAAAGCTCTCTGCACTCAGACTGAGAATTTTTTTTAGGTCTGAGACTAACAGACTACAATAAGTTCAATATTCAGAAGTCTGACTACCAAATTTTCAGCAAATACCTCATGATGGAACATATGTACTATTCTGCTTCTGATTCTGAACTCCCAAATTCCTCTTCCTCCCCCACCACATACCTCAAAAAAGTCAAGTTCATATCACTTAGTTGTTTCTGTTTTTGTCTCTATGTTCTGAAATTCCTTTTCTGGTATATATACATATATATATATGAAACATCAAAAAAAAAAAAAAGAAAGGAAGGAAGAAAGAAAGAAAGAAAGAAAGAAAGAAGGAAAACTAAATGCTTTTCAGTTCTACTGCAAACAGCTCTTTCAATGAGGCATGCAAAAATTTGGATTTAATAAGATAATATGATGTCATTATTTGGCATATGTCTTTTCTAGTGCAGTAAAATCATTTGGTTTTCTTGTAAATTTATTGATGAATCTAAACTTTGGAATTAGTTGGTAATTTAAACTTTTGTAGATAAAACACTACCAAGGACTTAGTTTATTTTAAATGTACATCTATAATTACTATAAAATAATTTATTAAGGTGTATTTTTGCCATATTTAAGTAGATTTTAAAATTACGAGTTTACTTGAATGCTCTCTATGTCCACATGTAAGCTCCCCAGATATTTAAGTATTTGAGAAAATTTTCCAATGGCTTGGAGTCATCCCAGAATCACAGCATATGGAGTGTATCTAAAACCTCAATTGCAGAGGGACCTCCAATTCAAACATAACATAATCAAAAGTTATATGTCAAAATATACTATACTGTCATCTATATCTAAAAACACTAAGAAAAATGTTAATGTTTGCTGCCTATATTTGCAAGGTCAAACCTAGAGCTGGTTTCTCCCAACATTCAAGTGTGTGTTACTAAGTAATTTGGGGTAGAGACAAAGGGGGAGATTTAGTTATTTATTTCATTTGAATTCTTAAGATTACTAGGAATCAGAAGTCTTGGTTTCTGGGACCACCCTTGCCACTCCAACTTAATTTTAGCCAGGTTGCTTAAGCTTCCTATGCAACTATTTTTTTATTCATAAACTAAGGCCAGTCATGAATATAAAATTAGACTATATGCTAATATTAATCCATTTTTTAAGAGAGAGAGAGAAATTTTTTTAATATTTATTTTTTTAGTTTTCGGTGGACACAACATCTTTGTTTGTATGTGGTGCTGAGGATGGAACCCAGGCCGCACGCATGCCAGGCGAGCGCGCTACCGCTTGAGTCACATCCCCAGCCCATATTAATCCATTTTTAACAGCTAAACAATTTGAATGTCATATAAATCTTAGCTCTTTCCCCCTCATATTTTTACATTAAACCTACATGAATATCAAGAAAGCTGACATTTTCAGGGTTAACTATCTGGGCCTCCTAAAGATGGACTAACTCTGGACTAACAGCATATCTACTTTTATATTGTATCTGGTTTAAATCCTATAAATTCTTACAGAAGGATTAAAGGAGATGAATAAAGGCTGTAAGCAAAAATTGTAATGCTTCTTTGGGTAGAAGAATTATATAGTTGCTAAATTCCAATCCAGGATTAGGTTGGATTTCAAAACTATGTTTCCTTTGTTAAGAAACAGAAGTTAGAGTAGGAATCATCCAGTGAACCTGTTCTTGAAAGATCTTGCAATTCAGTTTTCTAAACTTAATGGATTTAGACAGTTTAAATGAGACATCTGGCCAAAAGCCAGAATGTTCCAGAAGCTTAGCTGAAGTCAGCTCATTTACTAAGGGTTGGGGGTGCTTCAAGGCAAAGGATTATAATTGATGAAATGTCTGCATGTTGTGACATAATATCTCATATCTGCCCCAACTTTTTTTCTAATTATGTATACCAATCTTTCTTCACTGATTTAGGAAATGTTTTGCTGATTCATGTTTCACAATGCCTGTCTGTGAGCTGTCAGGCCATACTGAAAGTGACAAAGGACTCTGGAGAGTTTATCTAGTAAACCCTAAATAATTGAGTATTTAACCTGTAGGCAAATATTGGCCTCTCAGGTTAAAAGTGGAAATGCAGAGATAAATCATTTTGCTAAAGGATGTACCATCTATCTATTATCAGGGACTAAATTTCACTCACTGTAGTAGACAACAAGGTGCAGGGCAATCCAAGAGAACTCCCAGGGGAAGCATCTATTTTCATCCCCAGTAGTTCAAATCTAAACACCACTAAGAGAATAGTTTCAGCAGATGTTGATTGCCACAAGAGATCTAAGATAGATGATCCTTTAGGTAGCAAAAGCTCATCCCTTGAACGTTTGTGATTTTTCAATAATATATGAAATGATTAAGAATTTATTTAGAGTCAGGAAGATCTTAACATTGTAAGTTGCTATATGGAAAATGAAGAAATGAAACACAAGAAGTGAAACACAAATAAACACAAGAAATAAAACACAAATAAACAATATTGATGTCATTTTCAGAATCACAAAATAAAAGTTAAGGAATCTGATGTGTAATCTCCATCTTACATAAAAAACAAAACAAATATTGAGGGCTAAGTTTAAATACATGTGCCAATATGGATTCAGATTTTTTCAGGATTCAGAAAAGTTTTAAGTGCCAAATTTTGTGTTGTATATATAACAAACACCTAATTCATTATTTTAAAAAGTTACAGAAATAACCAACTCCATCTTGAACAGAAAGAATAAAGCAGGAGGCATTATACTACTTGACTTCAAAATATACTTCAAAACTGTAGTCGTCAAAGCAGCATGTTATTTTCATAAAAACAGACACAAAGATCAATAGAACAGAATAGGGAGTTTAAAGGTAAGTCTACATTATCTACAACCAACAGGTTTTCAACAAAGGTACTAACAGCATGCATTGGAAAGGACTTTCTTTTCAATAAATCGTGGTAGGAAAATTGGATATCCACTAGCAGTAAAACAAAACTAGACCCCTTACAAAAGTCAACTGAAAATGGATTAAAGACTTAAGTGTAAAACCTGAAATAATGAAACACCTAGAATAAACACATAAGGGAAATGCTTCACTAGATGGTCAAGGATTTGGGGGGGCAAGACATCATAAGTGCAAGAAACAAAAGCAAAAAATATCTGGGGATGGAGTTCAGTGATATAACATCTGCCTGGCATTTACAAGGTCCTGACCTTGATTACAAGCAATGGAAAAAAAATTTCTGTCTTGAAATTCAAAATTATATGTTTTAAAGTTACAATTGGCAGATAAGTGATTTTTCATTCTGTTAGTTAAGACTAGTAATTTAGCTCAGTTGTAGATTGCTTGACTTGCAAGTCCAAAACCTGGGTTCAATTCCTAGCACTAATTCCCAGCACTGCAGGAAGAAAAAAAAAGACATAATAAAAGCAAAGTACAGACAGAATTACATCAAACTAAAAAGCTTTTGCACAGAAAAATAATCAACAGAGTGCATAACATATTTGTGAGGTTTACATTTGATAAGGAGTGAATATTCAGAATAAACAAGGAATTCCAAACAACTAAATATCAAAAAATAATAAACACCTAATTAAAAAATGAACACTGAACATAAACAGACATTTCTCAAAAGAAATATATACCTGGCCAACAAGTATAAGAAAATGTGCTTAACATCATTATTTACCAGGGAAATCAAAATCAAAACCACAATAAGATACCACCTTACCCCAGGAAGAATGATTATTAACCAGATGACTCAAGATAATAAGTGCTAGCAAAGATGTGGAGAAAAGAGAACCATTGCACACTGTTTGTGGGAATGCAAAATAGTATAGGCTTTACAGAAAACAGTATGGAGATTCTTCAAAAAATTAAAATTAGAAGTACCATATGATGCAGCATTTCCTTTACTGGGTACACATTTGAAGGAAATGAAATCCGTATACTGGAGGGACATCTGCACCCCTTGTTCATTGCAGCACTGTTCACAATAGTCAAGAAATGGAAACAACCTAAGGGTCCATTGATGGAAGAATGGATTAAGAAAATGTTCTCCACGAACACAATGGAATACTATTCAACCATAAAAATGAATGTGCAACAACATTGATGGAACTGGAGATACTACTTTGAGGGAAATAAGCCAATTACAGAAAAATAAAGACATGTAATCTATAGGTGGAATGATGATGCAAAAGATGATGATGCAAAAGATGAAAGTAGAATGGAGGTTACCTGGAAGGTATGGCAGGACAGGAAAAGGCAATCAATGGGTAGTGAATGACAGCTGAATTGGAGCAAGAAGTTCTAGTGTGCAACTGTACACTAGAGTGGCTATAAAGAACATTAGTGCCCTGTGTTTTTCAAAACCTTACAGGAAACTATTTTGAAAATTTTCATCATAAGGAAATGATAAAAGTTTTAGATAGATATGTTTAGTATGATTTAAACATTACATAATATATATATTTATATGTTGCATTATATGCAATGCAACATATATTTTATAACCTCATTGATATGTACAAGTTACACCATTAATATAAATTTATGTACAAGTTAAAAATCTTTAAAACATTAGTCTGAAAAAAGTCTGAAATTTCAGCACTCTGAATATAGTTTCACAAGGAAACAATATTATAAGTAAATAAGTCTGAAAATTTTATTTAAGGTAGCATGATTTCTGTGTATTTGCAATGAAAAATAATAGAAATAATATTAGATCTATTACAACAATCAAAAATGGAACAAAACTTGAGTAAGGCTTATTTGTTTGCTGTTGACAATTGAGAAATAAGAAAAGATGAAATGGTAGGTTGAGATTCCCATAAATATCCACTGAGATATTGCTGATGATGCTGGGACCCTCAGATATCATGGAAATGATTCCCTTGCATGTTTATGTTTAGGAAGTAACGGCTTGAAAAATGTGGCATCTCCAGAGATCATTAGCAAATGAAGAGGAAAATCTCATGGGAACTGGCTGTGAACCATGACATATAGAATCATGGTAGAAAAGGGTGATACAGAGGGAATGAATCAAATAAACTCATCATCCCAGACATTTTCTGGAATCATAAAAATGAGTAAAATTATTCATTAAAAATTAGAGAAAAATTATACTGTTTATTTAGCCTTGATATCAATTTTGTCCTCCTTCACTCTCATTAGTTCTTTCCTCAAATGTCATTTTATCAGAGAAAATCTAATCTTCTTGTTAAAATGGTACTCCCTGCACATTGCCCACACTCCTTATCTTAGTCCTCTAAGCCTTTGCTTGTTTTTTATGATCTGAGTTCCAACATTAGAGTGTCACCTTGATGTCAGGGCTTTGTTTTGTTTTCTGGATCTCCAGGGCCCAGGCAGTGCCTGATGTGTTGTATATACTCACATATGTGCTGAATAAGTAAATTAATGGTTGAAAACATGTATTTTAGAGAAAATAGTTCCTGATAAAACTGTACTTAATATATTTAAGTACATTTATATACCTCCTTACTTCAAAATTATAGTTTTGATTTACCACAAAATAAATGTGGATAGATGGATAGATTTTTTTCACATGTTGAAATGTTCATGATGTCCCTCAGTCTGAAACAGGTGGCTAGAAAATTCTAGACCTCTGATTAAGTTTTAATGCAACATTGATGACTGAAATTACTAAGTCATTTAGACTTTTTGGGTTTATCAGTAAATGGCTTTACTTTGTGAAGCTATGTATGGACATATTCATACTTACAACTCTAGGGAGTAAATTTGTGGTTGATATTATTTATTTTGTGTGAAAGTGTAAAATATTGTTAGCATATGAGAGTTACTAATTAGATATTTTGTTATTATGTGTCTTCATTCATGTGTAAATGATATATAACATATATTACTTATCAAAATAATATACTCTTTTTTCTCATACCATCAGATTAAAGACCCATGTTTTCTACTATGTATGTTCTTAAAAAGGATTACTATGAATAAGAATATTTAACCACTTTAATGTATTTTATTCTTTTTATTTAAATGGAAATAAATAGAATTAATCTATAGTACAATATTTCTGGCATCAACTTTACAGAGTAACATATCTAAAAACCAGATACATTATCATACAAATTAAGATACTTTTTTTTCTGACCAAAGACAGGTGCTCTGAACCAATATAAAAATCCACTAGGTAAGGCTGTGCATGGTGCTGCACATTTATAATTTCAGTGATTCAGGTAGCTGGGGTATCAGGATCGTAAGTTGCAGGCTTTCCTCAGGAACTTAGCAAGGCCCTAGGCAACTTAGTGAGACCCTGTCTCAAATAAACAATACAAACAAAATGGACTAGGGATATAACACAGTGGTAAAGCACCTGGGCTCAACCTGCAGTACTAATTTAATAATTATACTACATCAAAACAGAAATAAAAAGAAAAATAGGGACTGGGGTTGTGGCTCAGGGGTAGAGCTCTTGCCTTGCATGTGTGAGGCTCTGGGTTCGATTCTCAGCACCACATATAAATAAACAAACAAAAGAAATGTATTAAAATATATATATATGTAATAATGTAAAATATAACCAAGAGCAAATCAATTATTTTTCTGAAACTTCCCTAAACAGTTCATGTAACAATTATTCTCCTACAATGAAATTGAGGACCTGAGAATAATAGGATGCAGTGACTACACAGCATATAAATTAGATGAGTCTACACTTTCTATAACTTTATCCACTATAAAAAAGAAAATTAAGCACTATCATGTTGGGATTTTAAATTGCATATGTTTCAACAAGAATATAAAATGTTCATATGCATAGATATATGTATACATCTACACAAAAGTGTTAACAATCTTCATGAAATAATATTTGATAAAAGGAATGACTGAAAATGTATTTCTTGTCTATGTTAACATGTTTTTAGGAATGAAACAAATTGGTAGCCCAGGACAAACAAAAATAGGAAACTTGTAATAATTATACTGTGAGATTCACATTCTGAAAAGCCAAACACAGGAAATTATTTTTTATTATAATCAAAAAGTAATACTTTTTGAATTTAGTAAATAGGCCTAATGTTCCAATCATTTCCATCACAGATAAAATCCAAGGACTTTTTCAAGATGATTTTTAGTTTTAAGGAGCAGCTAAAGGTAAGCTTTCAAGGCTATTTATTTTAAAAATATTATATCATATAAAACTATGTCATAATCCAGATTTATATAATTGAATAACTACTGAAATGTTTATTAATTTTAAGGCATTTTTCCTGATTAAAGAATGTATAATAGTGGTTTTCAAAGTGTCATCCAAGCATCTATGGGTCCCCAAGAGCTTATCAGGGGATCTGTGAAATCATAATTATTTTCATAATAAGACTAAAACTTTATAGACATTTTTATGCTCAACAGCCAATGAGTGCACAGTGGAATTTTACAGAGGTTGCAGGATGCATAGTAATAGAGTTTAATTTTGCCAGGCATGGTGGTGCACACCTGTAATCTCAGTGGCCTAACAGGATGAGGCAGGAGGATTCTGAGTTCAAAGCCAGACTCAGCAAAAGTGAGGTGGCCAGTAATGGAGTGTTCCTGAGTTCAATCCCTGGTACCAAGTGATGATGCTGCTGCTGCTGCTGATGATGATGATGATGATGATAATATACAATATGAAGTGTCAACATTTGGAATTTTTGCATTAGTGAGAAATGTAGAGAAATAACTAGAAACAAACATTGAAAAAAATCAAATACTCTACATAATATCTTTATGGAAAAGAGAAAATTACACAAAAATATATTTTGCTATGCCTAGCAGGCATACTGTTGAATATCTGAGAGGCAAGTGCAATGTGCTTAAGTTAGCATAGAAAGCAGCATGGGGAAATATCTGAAAAATTGTTTTAAGTGTTGAGTTTGTGCATGTTCTGATCTCTTCAAATACTTTCTACAATTTAAGAATTCTTAAAATATAGAATTATCTGGCATAATTTCTGTTACTCTAGTATCAGGCCTGTCACTCCATTCAGATGTTTTAAATATGGGCAAAGGGCACTGCAGCTGGGTGCAGTGGTTCACCCCTGGAATCCCAATGACTGGGGAGGCTGAGGTAGGAGGATCCAAGTTCAAGGCCAGCCTCTGCAATTTAGTGAGGCCCTAAGCGACTTAGTGAATCTCTGTCTCCAAAAAAATTTAAAAGAAAGGATGGGGATGTAGCTCAGTGGTAATGTACCCCTAGATTCAATTTCTAATACCAGGGGAAAAAAGGGATGGGAGATGCTGAGACCCTATGGCAGTGACATCAAATCAAATACCTCTCATGATTCCTTGTGCAATCATTCTCTACCTAAAGATAATAACTTTCAGATGAGCAATTGGAAAAGGGTTAATGCATTGAAGCACTGAATGCTAATTTCTGAATTGTAGAAACACAAGACCCTAGGTGAAAAGTGTTATTACTTAAAAAATGGGGCTGATTTATGAAGAAGATTAACCAGAGTATGTTTATCCAACAAAAATACCTCATTGCAGTGCTTTAAATGATGAATCTGCTTTTTCTGAAATAACCATAATCATAGCATACTAAATATATAAGGTGGGTATCTCAGCTGAATAATACTGTTTTAGTTTGAAAGCAGATAAATTTACTATATATGTAATAAAATACTAGTTTTGTTATTTATTACACAATAAAACTTATTGAGATGGGAAATTTCATCTCAGTCAAGTCTATTTCCCAAAATTTTATGTGCATAACAATTTTTGATTATTGCAGTCACAATGTAGCTTTAAAAAAATTCCAAGAAGAGGAATTCTCCAAACACTTTTGCAATAACAATGTTCCTGTCATGTTTCCAATATGACAACTTAGGATGGTGATTTAGTTAGCTGTTTTGGTGCGTTTTCTTACAAAAGAATAGCAGCCCTATAAATTTATAATCATATTACGTATTTAGAGTAAACCATCAACTTATACTACACAAGACTTATCATGAGACATTAAATCAATGATTATTAAATTACTCTAGAAATGCAGATGCAAATTTCAGATTCTCAAAAAGAAGTTAGGACCACCATGGATATTTTGAGGGAGTTTTAAGAAGATCTAAAAAAATGAATACTGTAGAATCCTAAATCTTTTGATGTGAATAAATCCATTGAATGGGCATGGCTTTTAAGTGTCATCTGATACTGAAATATCAGTGCAAAGAGCCTGTTGTATTTTTATCTTAGAGAAATATTATAATGAGAAAATTTGACACAACAGTACCCTTCTTTTACTAAGAGCAAAAGAACTGGTCATTGGGACTCTTTGGCCCTAACACAGTAACCACCTGTGTAAATGAAACTCTGAAAGTCAACACAGTTCTCTTCTCTAGAGAGCAGATGATCTAGATTCCAGCTCATCTAACCATCTACCACTAGAGAAATTGCTCCTTTACATATAATAGAAGTCAAGATTTGTACTGAGAATAAGGATCCTCTCATTTAATAATTGGATATGGCATAAAAATTAGAACTTTATTGAACTTATTTCAAATATAAGACTTTATCAAGTATATTTCTCAAAATTGGAAGTACTTTTTAAGTAATGTGACAACAAGGACAATGTAAGCAAGCTTGGTAATTTCAAGAATTATTTTAGAAGCCTGTATAGCAGCAGAAGGTTCTGAAGGATATCTTAACAAAGCAGAGTAGTACTGATGAGATTAACCACATTTTTCAGGACAATAAATACGTTATTGTTCAATACACTATGTTGTCTTCTGGAATGATAGTCTAGTTATAAAAATGATGCCTTATTATAGAGAACTGGATGAATAATTTTTGTGGAGATCAGAGAAGAAGAATTTAATTACCCATGTTTTTCAACTCCATAAAGTGTTCAGAGAAGTTATAATTTTAACCATTGTTATAAATTTAATTCAACTAGCTGCAAAGTAAAAAAAAAAAACTATCTTGCACAAAATGCAGGATACATTTTTAAAAATACTTAATATATTAAAAAAGTGAATACACCACCTGTACATTTGAAAATAAGGAGAGCAAAAATTTATAAAGCCATTGAGAGTGTGCCAACTCTTAAGTCATGTAGAAATATACCAAGAGCACTGGGCTGCTGTATTTCTGTGGTTCTGTCACTATTGCTGAAAATGAAACTTAATTTGGCAAATTAGGCTCTTTGACAAAGTATCATATGGATGCCATGTGACAGTCTTGTGGTTGTTAACTGAGCTGTCAAGATAGATGATTTACAAAAAGAAGTGGGTTTTGTTTGTTTGTTTTTTAATAAAGAATCAACTTTTGGAATCCAACCAAAACATAGCAGAAGTTTTCTGTCTTTAAGAACTATCCATTCTTTTGGATTGTGAGAGTGTAAGAAACAGGTGCTTACAAATAGAAGGTCCCATTACCCACAATTCACTTTTGGTAGTTTCAGGTTCCTGCAGTCAGACATGATCCAAAAATATTACATGGGCACAGGGGCCCATACCTGTAATCCCAGGGACTCTGGAGTCTGAGATAGGAGGATGGAAAGATCAACATTCCAGAAAGAAACAATTCATATATTTTAAACTGGATGCCATTCTGAGCAGCATAATGAAATTCTACTCCATCCAACTCAAATGTTAATTATCCTTTTGTCAAGTGTATCCATGCTGTATTTCTTATTTGCCTTTTAATTACTCAGTAACCTTTATTTTAATTAATAATGGGTAAGAATAAGTGTGCTTACAGTGCAGATTTTCCAGAGAAAAGATATAAAAATGACTTCTTTATGTGAAAAGTTGAAATTTCTTAATTTAATGGCTTAAAAAAATACAATATAAATAGGGTTAAGTACTATCTGCAGTTTCCAGTATGCACTAGATGTCTTGGAAGGTATCCACTATAGATAAGTGGAAACTAATGTACTGCCACTAGAACTGCAAATTGATGTATCAAAGACAATTGGGGCAATTCAGATACCAAAAATTCTCACATATTTGTACACATTGTGATCTAGCAATTTTAATTCTAGATATTTATCCTAAAGTGGTAATCATAAACAGATGAACCGTATATCAAGATGTACATCAGAATATTGTTAATAATATTGAAACATTATAATTCTGTAAAATAAATAGAGCCTTGTTTAAATAAATTGTGTACACGAGTAAAATGGAATGCTATAATAATTAAATGATATTATAAAAGAATACTTAATCATCTGAAAAATTCTGATTTTATATTTCAAGATAATATTGAATTTATATATAAAGAAAGTACTGAATTGATAGATTAAAATGATTTTATATCAGTACAATTTATTTTTGTAAAAACATGCAAAATTGCATAGAAAATATTTTGAATGGATAAACTGAATATGTTAATATGTCTTATTCTTGGGTAGTATCATTAATACTATAAGTTTTACTTCTTTATTTCTATTTCCTGAATTTTCTTCACATAAATTTTTTCTGAAGAATGAGATTTCACTGGGTGTGGTGGTCACACACCTGTAATCCCAGGGGTTTCAGAGGCTGAGACAGGAGGATTGTGAGTTCAAAGCCAGTTTCAGTGAAAAGCCAGGCACTAAACAATTCAGTGTAGACCCTGTCTTTAAATTAAGTACAAAAAATAGGGCTGAGGATGTGGCTCAGTGATCCAGTACCCCTGAGTTCAATCCCTGGTAACAAAAAATGAGAATGGGATTTCAAAGAAATCTATCAAATATTGAAGAGATATTCAAATAGTTGCAAAATTTTAAAAAATTAGATATAATTTCTCCTGATAAATAATTATTAAAAATAATAATACTTAGTTTTATCAGGAGTATAGTGAAGTGTACTTTTAAAATAGGCACAGACTGGCTGGATGCGGTGGCACTCGCTGGGTGGTGATAATCCTAGGGGCTCAGGAAACTGAGGCAGGAGAATTGCAAGTTCAAAGCCAGCCTCAACAATTTAGTGAGGCCATAAGCAACTTAGTGAGACCTTGTCTCTAAAAAAAATATAAAAAGGGCTGAGAATGGCTCAGTGGTTAAATGCTGCTGAGTTCAATTCATAGTAAAAAAAGAAAGAAAGAAAGAAAAAAAGAAAGAAATAGAGAGAGAAAGAAAGAAAGAAAGTAAGAAAGAAAGAAAGAAAGAAAGAAAATAGGCAGACTCTTTGACAAAGATAATCCACTTTTCAGAATGTGTTACAAGGATATCATTAAACCTACACAATTATGAATGCTAACAGATTATTTATGTGTTTTTCATTTAAAATATTGGTAGTAGATAAAATAATATTCACTTATTAAGTAGAGTTTGCTTTAAAATATAAAACAGACAAAGGAATTAATAAATCAAATTGTTAAGGGTGAGAACAAAGATTATTGACATTGAAATACACTCAAGAGGTAAATGTTAAGCAAAAAAACATGGTATAAAATGGCATAATGAATAATCCTGTTTTTAATCAACTCATATATAAGGATGAAGAAATCTCTTAAAAATGATTCCAAACAAATATTCTCTAGGACTGGCAAAATTATGAAAAACTTTCCTTTTTTTTATTACTTCGTTGTGAAGTTTTATAATATGAACATGTACTATTCAGATAGATATTGAATTTTTAAAGTGCTTTTAAATTTTAAATTAAGTATGGGCATTCTGAGATTTTACCAATTCTGCTCACATAAGGTGACTGAACCATGATGAAAAAAAGGGGAAAAATATAATGTACCAGTATTTTAGGCATGTGAAAACCTTGCTACCTTTTTGAATAAATTATTAAACTAAATATCTAAAAATGGCATTTCAGAATTTATATATTACTCATCTTTTTAACAGTGACCATCATTTTGCCCAAAATAAATATTTTAATTTTAACCTTTTTTCTTTTTTTCTTTTTGGTACTCAGGATTGAACCAGGGCTACTTTATAGATGAACTACATAATCAGTTCTTTTACTTTTTTGAGACAGGACCTCGCTATTGCTGAGGCTGGTCTCGAATTTGCAATCCTCCTGTCTCAACCTACCAGTATTTTAATTGTAAGAGCTTTTTTTCCTTCCATGGGAAACAAAACTGACAAAACATTTTTATTTATTTACAAGTACACATGATACAAGATGGAAAGTGAAGATTAAAGGGGAGAAAAAGCCCTGTTACTTACTCTTGTTGTATAAGCAGCTTCTGGATCATCCTCTAGAACACGTGAAAGTCCAAAGTCAGAAACCTTACACACCAAATTACTGTTGATCAAGATGTTCCGGGCAGCAAGGTCTCTGTGTACATATCCCATATCTGACAGGTACTTCATGCCAGATGCTATACCACGAAGCATTCCCACCAGCTGGATGACTGTAAACTGGGCATCATGTTTCTGCAGAACATTTCCAATATGCCAAGATATATCACTATAGCCAAAAAAATCTTTTTTTCTTTAAAAATCATACATTCCCAAATTTGTAATGAAACTAATTATACATGTTTTAGTTCAAAGCACTCAAGACTAACAAGATGTGTAGAGAGATAGACAGATGCAAGGCTATAGCAAAATTGCAGACAGGCTGTAATTCCAAAACTATATCATGTAATCAAAACCAGCTTCAAAAATAGAAGTTCTCCATTCTTTATATGATATGCAAGCTCTTTCTCAGAAGCATTAAATTCAAGAACAAAAAACTGCAATGGATCTATTGAAGGTTTATACTATGTGATTGAATTTTCATTATCCCTTCTTGGTTTCTATATATTTTATAAATTGCTTCAAATAAAGTAAAATACTACATTTTAAATGATGATCATAAATAATTAGTACCTAATTAGGACAAAAATTATTGATTGATTTTTTTGTACTTTGAATTAATCCTGAGTAATCAATCCTCATTTGTAGGTCATAAAATAGAAAGCAAAAGAAGACAAAGTCATAGATGGAGTCTTAGATTTAGAAAAAACTTCCAATTCACTTGGATTCAAATAGAAACATACAGATTAAAATATATAGATAATACACTAACATGAAATTCTTCATCTACATATATTTACTAAAACAATAATATTAAGTGAATGCCTATTATAATAGTTCAATCACCTGATTTAAAAAATGTTTTTGAAGTCTTTATGAAAATAATTAAAAAACTGTATTTGGCATGTGAATATTAAAGTAGGCCAATTCTCACTCCAAGACAATTTATAATTTTCCTCCATGATTATTAATAACAGTATATATTTTATGTATCAAATTATGTATCATCTATCTATCTCAATTTACAAAGTATTAAAAGCACTTTGAGGACAGAGGCTATATCTTTTCTGATCCCCTACAGACTAGTGATTGCCATTGCAACTCAAGACACTGCAGACTCTTGAATGCCATAAAATTTTTGCATTTATTTGCAAATAATATTTGTTGAAACATATTAAAATAAAGAGGAATAAAAAAAAGGATGAGTACGGGAATTGGAAAGACAGTGGAATAAATCTTACATAACATTCCTATGTTCAAATATGAATATTCAAACAGTGAAACTCCACATCATGTTCAACTATAAGAATGAGATCCTAATTAGAATATGTTATACTCCATGTATGTATAATATGTCAAAATACACTCTACTGACATGTAGATCTAAAAAGAATGAATAAAAATATAATAAAAAGTAAAAAAAATGATATATCAAATGTAGTAAAATACAAAGCTTGTAAATTTAAAGAATAGTCTCTCTATATATAATATATAACAAATATGTATATATAATATATATATATATATTATATATATATATATAACATATCTATAACAAAATGACATCCATCAATTGAGACTATACATCTTTTGCTTTATAGCATATGATTAGTTTCTGAGTGACAGCACTATGTGACAGGTAGATGATCTATCTTAGAAGACCCAGAGGTTATTTATTTTAAACAAGAAAGGGTAGAATTTCTGTCATATATCAATGTAACTTGTGTCTTGTTTTAGTTATTTTCAAAAAATTTTTAGGTTTTTTATTTTGATGCTAATCTTAGATTACAAAATACCCTGAATAAGATCGTACACATTCGTTTTTTGTGTTTTTTTTTAAAGAGAGATTTTTTTTTTAATATTTATTTTTCAGTTTTCGGTGGACACAACATCTTTATTTTATGTGGTGCTGAGGATCGAACCCAGCGCCCCACACATGCCAGGCGAGCGTGTTACCACTTGAGCCACATCCCCAGCCCTGTACAAATTTGTTTTAAAACTGTATAAAGCATGGGCTGGGGATGTGGCTCAAGCGGTAGCGTGCTCGCCTGGCATGCGTGCGATCGTTGGATCCTCAGCACCACATACAAACAAAGATGTTGTGTCTGCCGAAAAACTAAAAAATAAATATTAAAATTCTCTCACTCTCTCTCTCTCTTAAAAAAAAAAAAACTGTATAAACCATTACCATTTGAATGCTGCAAGATAAGGATGTACTTTTACAGTTTTCTCCTGGCTATTTAATACGAGAAAATTTCAGTTTTGCTTAAATTTTTAGATTTCCAAATTGCTTAGTATGATATTTGAAGGTATATCTAACATTTTATCAGCTCCATCATAAGTATGTATGTGTGTGCATGCAAACATGCATATATGTATACATACATAATATTTTACTTACACGTAAGAAACTGTCCAAGGAACCATTTTCCATGTATTCTGTGACAATCATAACTGGTTTGCCTAAGTATATGGTAAATAACAAATCGTCATTATTACTGTCCAAATAATATCATATTACAAACATATATAATAGACTTTTATACATCTGATGAACAAAAAACATGTAAAAACATTTCTCTCCTCCAAACTTCACACAGTTGCAATCAAATGAAACAAAATCTCTGTTTCAATAGAAATTGAAATTTAATAAAGAAAAAAAGAAAACTGGTTTCTAGAACAAAGGCCCAGACCTTAGATTGTCCAAGTCCCCTTATTTGGCATGGTTTTCAGTGAACACAAAATATGCTCTCTTCCTCCCTTTAATTTCATTTTAGCTAATGATCAAAATCAAGTATTTTACATTTCATCTTAAAATAGAATCAGGAATTCAAAATTCATTTTTCTCCCAATAGGCATTTACAGAGCTGGATGCTAAGTATTCTTTTTTGTGCTGTTTAGTTAGAAGAAAGTAAATAAAAATCTGTACATTCATAAGAGAGTTATGTAAAACATTTGAGAATAATAATTACAATCTTTATACCTATATTCAATTAACACATTGGATTTTTTAAATCCATGTTATATCTGAAAGGAAAATAAAACTAAAATTAGAATTGCTGTTGGCAGTAATTTTAATAAGCATTTAGGAACTATGTGACCTTAAATATGATTAAACCTTTTAATCCAGAATTTTATTGTATTTATACAGAAATTATTATGTGAAAATACTGGTTTAATCCTTTTACAAAATATATTAAACTTCTTATCATTTCCATTTTACACATGAGAAAATTGAGATACCAAGGTTAATTAACTTGCTCAGTGTTGTAGAGTTAACACTAAAAGTCAAGAGTTGAAACCTGCATACTGTACGCTGTCACTGAGGAAACATTTAAAATAAGAAAAAGCTTCAGACATAAAGATACTAAGTATACCATATATGAAGAGCAATGGATAGAATAAATGTTTAACTACAGGTAATGACGTAGTCAGTTATTATATTTAGGTTCTATAGATTAGTATATTAGAATCACTCCAAAGACTGTAGCCCTTATGTAGCTGTTACAGTATAATGCTATATGAACAAAGCTGAAAACATAACTCAACTTTGATAGCAACCAGGAAAATAAATAATGAAAAACAAATATTTCAAAACAAAAAAGAAATTTCAAATTTTTTTTGATACACATGAAATACTAGTACATTATGTAACATCGTAGTAGGTACTTAAAAAGTTACAAAATTCAATTTTACAGCATTAGTAGGCTTATTCTTTATTTCCTTTTTATTGCCTCCTTGCATAAAATCACTGTGAATTTAAGCAACTTGTTGAGTCACACAACTACTTATAGTCAAATATATCTCCAGTAAGACTCTTTCTGATTTTAAGGCCTACTCATATTACTACATTGCAATTATTTTATTGTTGTTATAATACTTTAATTATAAACATTTCATGTTAAGATTTATGATCTTTAGAATATAAATCACAATAAGCCAAAATTTTAATTATTGAAAAATTACTAGTATATCCTATAAAAACAACTAGTTTCTAAATTACTTTTTCTTTTTGAAATGTTTGTTTTTCATTACTGATTCCCCTAATTGTTGTCTTAACTTGTACTATTGAAGAGAGCTATATAAAAAATTTGAGAATAAGTATAGCTAAGTATGTGTTCTTTTCAGCTTTGCTCATATAATATTATGATGTAACAATGACGTAAAGTGTTACACATTTATCTGGTTAATCTAATCCTATATGAAAAGTCCCTTTAGTCAAAACTTTGAGCCTTCAAAACTTGCGTTTTCCAAATTCTAACTAACTAAAGTTTGCTTTCACAATATTCAGGAAGTCATGGAAGATTCACTCTTGGACCTCTGATCTCTCCTAAAAGACTGGTCCTAGAGACCCAACCTGAGATAAAATGAGTGAAATGAGTGAATGGAATGAATGAGTGAATGCAATTTTTCATATGCATGCTCTCTGTAGATCATCATCAGTGTCTGTCTGTGACCCTTCCTCAATATAATTCTGTGGAGGTTGGGAAATATTGCCCATGATTATGGAGGGTGATACTCTACTAAAGTTAAATGTATACATGGGTTGTAGTCACAGATACTTTGTCTCATACTCCCGGTTATTATGCTTGTGTCCTACTCAGACATGTGCTTATTTATCTCTCTTTTCCTCTGGCTCTTAGTCTTATGACCATTTCATTTCTCATTAGCATGTCTAGTAGAATGTTTGGCAAGGGAAATAAAAGTAGCTAAAAAGTCAAACCAGTCAGTTAAGTCAAAGCCCTGTGACCACTCACAAATCAGATCAGGCTGCATTTAACTCCCTAATTTAGGTATTTGTAAACACATCAGTTAAGATGGGCAAGTTTGAAAATGTGCTTTGCATTAAGTTCAAAGATTCTGAAAACCAAAAGTACAGACTTAGAGTAAATAGAATCGCAAATATTCTACCTTGGAAAGCAGTATTTTATTGTCGAGTTTCCCTTGAGATCTTGATTTTGATAAATAAGGTTAAAGAAAAGAGTCTCTGGAAGTGGTGAAATGAGTTCTAACATGCATTGAATGTAATGAGGAATTATTTATAATATGCCAGCTCATCTGCATATTATTTGGTGTATTTTTACTCAAGTTTGCATATTTTTTCATGTGTATTTTTATTTATATGATCAGCTCCCTCAATACAGAACTATATTTTTTACTAGCCTCAGAGACTCCAAAATATATCTGAGTATACATTCTAAACTTAATGCAAGAACTGTTCTCTGACTAGCTGAAAAGAAACTTCATCAAAAACAAGCAAAACAATTTGCTAAGGAGTTTTGCTTTTGTTCTTCAATTGACTTATGAATATAAAGAGTATGCAGATCTTTTATAATTATAAAGGATGGAAAATCAGTCAGTTAGAAGAAGTTCATTTCCCCAACTATTTCCCCAATGGCTTAGAGACATTAGTAATCATTGAATCACTGCTTGATGACAGAAGAAATGTAATTCAAAACGTCTCAGAATTCCAAGTTCAGCACTATTTCACCACAACCTTCTTAACCACATATTTTATATATGTACATATATTTAGAACATATGTATAGATAGTCTGTTCAAATAAATATTTTTTGCATTTTTCAAAAATCAGCTTGCTGTTCAATATATTTATGTTAAAACATAAAAGTATTTATAAATTATTAAAATATTACAAATCATTCAATTTAACTTCACTTAGGAAATGCTGTTAAATTTTGCTAATAACAGCAATTGTGTCTTTTAATCTGCATCTTATTTCAAAAGAATTAAGCACACTTTAATAGATGAGTGTGATTCATAAAATCAAAACCTTTGGATTTTAGCATTAGCATTCTCTTATTAGATCATTTAATCAGAGTCAGGATGGAAAAAAATAAAAGTATAAATAGAAGGGACGTTAATGGAAGTTGACCAAACTTCACTGTTCCTAAGACAGACAGCTTGGATCAGCTTTGATAAGAAAAAATGTTTTAGTTATATATTTTCATGTGTTATATCTAATTATGATAGAAATATTATAATAAATTAAGATTTTTCTCTGAGTTTCCCATCTGATCATTATAAAAATACAGGGCAATATTTTCCAAAATCCATTAAATCAAGGTATTGTTCTATTGAAATGACCATTGATAAAAATGGGCCAACTACATTCATCTTCAGTCCCAAGTCCACAACCTACCAGTGGACCAGTTTCCATTGATAAAATCATGTCTATTATAATTCCTCTTTTCAAGATCAGGCTGATAAGCAGTCTCTCCAAACCTTCCCCAACTAACCATACTCTCAACCTTAACACATAGAATGAATTATTTGAATTTTTAATTAATTCATGCTTAAGCTGAAACAAAGTTTAATATCTATAATTACAAGAATTGTAATCCCTTGTTTTATTCAGAGCTAAGTCATACAGTAAATGTTGTTAATGAATACAGTAGTATGACCATATTCAGTTTAACTCTATAAGAATGATTTTGCTTCATACTTAAACATATTCTGATCTCATTTATTAAATTTTCTATGAATGATATGCTAGTAAACATTTAAAGTTCAGGTGATTTTTTGTTTTTCTGTGCCCATTTCACTGTTCCTAAGACAGACAGCTTGGATCAGCTTTGATGAGAAAAAAAAATGTTTAAGTTATATATTTTCATGTGTTATATCTAATTATGATAGAAATGTTGTAATAAATTAAGGTATGAGATGCTTTTACTTCTATTTATTAAAGTTGTGAATGTTTGAAATTATTAAACATTAAACAAATTTTGCATTCTTGGAATAAACTAAACTTGGACATGGTTACTAACTTGTTCGTATATTATTATGTATGAATTTACAACATTAGTATTATTGAATTTTTGTTCAGATTTCACAAAAATCTGTTTTACTTTCTGAGAGCAGTTGTATAGTTTGGTATCAAGATGTAACTATCCTCATGACTTTGTGATGTTTCTTTCTCTTTCTTCCTGAACATGTTTGTTTAAGATCTGATTACTTAGCTATTAAACATACGAATCTTATTTCTTCTCCTTTTAGAACAGTTACTATTTGTGCAAATTAGTGTTCTATAAAAGGTCATTAGTTGGGCTGGGATTGTGGCTCAACGGTAGAGTGCTCAACTATCACGTGCGAGGCCCTGGGTTCGATCCTCAGCACCACATAAAAATAAAATATAGATATTGTGTCCAACTACAACTAAAAAATATTTTTTTAAAAAAAGGTGGTCAGTTTTTGGACACATACTAATCATACTCTAACAAAATTTGTAAGTTGAATTTAATCTTCCAAAATAGCCCTATTCATTTAAATGAATAAAATACACATACCAAATCTTCTTTTAATTCAAACCTGACCAATTCATCTAAAAGACATAGTGGATGGGAAAAAATAAATAGCAAATGTTCTTTCAACATGTAAAAATAGCATTTCCTTCTTTATTTTTCTTTAATATACTAAATAGAGATTTTCCTAATATAATTGATGTGGGTATACATAAACATATTCTGATCTCATTTATTAAATTGCAATCATGAATATATGATAGCATTATCACACTTTCCAAATTTTGTTATTCTAACAAACTACTTCTGTAAATTATTTATAAAATAAACACAACATATGTGTTGTCTATTAAGAATATCATATGAGTGCAATCATGATACAAGAGCAAAATAAGACTTTAACAGAGACACAAATTATAAATTAAGATTTAGCATTGTTATTAAAGTATAATATCCTATTTTAGCAATGTTCCCTCATTCTATGTGCAGGAAATAAGAATGTGAACATCACATATATAAGCCTTTAGTACAATACCGAAACTTACTCGAAGACAGTTGTATTTTAATTATGAGAGATTCTAATAATTATATTTTAATTATACATGACATTTATGTAAGGGTACAGTTGAGTTGCATGATATATATATATTTTTTTTTTCAGAAAATAATCCAGGGAAAAAAACATATATTTCATACAGTATAAAGATCACTTATCCATACAGTATAACTTTTTCTATTTCTCTGAGCAAAATGTTGCCAATGGAAATTACTGTTAGTGTCTGAACATCATATAACTAATGGTGTGATGGCAGAAATATCAAACATTCACTGAAAACCAAGTTCCATCCTTTTGAACTTAAACTAAAATTGATAACACATGTTAGTACCTAGTTCTAAGCAGAGAATGTGCCCCCAGCTTTCTGCTACTTTGAAGATCAGAGACTCCCTATCACCTTCTCTTGTTTAAGACCATCAAGTTCAAAATGTACCATTAAAATTGTTTATGGCTAAATTCAAATAGAAAATATAATGACTGAATAACACACTTCTCTGAATGATTTGAAAATGAGACATTGTAATAAGTCCAGTATTTTCAAGCACACAATTGACAGCAATAATAGATAGAATTACCTCAAATAAAAATAAATAAATAAATAAGGAAGTATTTTTAAGAATTTTATTTACACAACTAGAATAACTGCTAATATGTCTAACTCAACCAGAAGTGGTAATAGAGATTTTCTCAATTCTCTGTCACTTAATGTATTATTACACAATTTCATCTAATCTTTAATGTATCTGAACTTTTATTCCTGTGTTACGTGTGAAGAAGTGAGTATCTATGAGTGGTTTGACTTATATGAGTTCTTTTAAGCAGTTAAGCTAAGTCAGAATTTGAAATCAGATCCACTCAATCTAGGAACATATATGCTTGTTTTTCTTTATTAAATGCATTTTTTCCACTAAATTGTAAGTTCTGTATCACTCGTGTGTATATTTGTTTATGTATTTGTGTGTTCGTGTATCTGAACTATGCAAGTTGATTTTTTTTAGAAGTGGTATACTTTCAAAAACTATAATAACAGGAATAGAATAAATAACTCCTTTTGGAGACAAAATTGTCATGTTTATATATTAAATGCAACATATTAACTTTATTGTAAAGAATTCTATTTCCTCTCTGTTATTATAGGGTGCCAGACTTAGAGCTTTTAAATACGCCACTAAGGAGTTCAAAATCTAATTCTGAGTCTAATACTCTATTATGTTTACAATATATGAGATGACTGGGATTTATATAGTCAGATTTGGCAGCTTCTTACGTACTTACTTGACCAGGGAGATATATCAAGTTTAGAACTTTTACGTTAAGTATAAGGCACTTGTGATCCATATTAGAAAGTTCCAGAATCAGACATGAATAAGATGTCTAATGCATAATACTTGCAATTTTTAAAAGTCATTCTTTTTCTTAATGCATATTTTTCTTGGGATTATTTCATCAAATTTTTTCTGAATACCATTTTCATACTTAATTTATTTTATTTTTTTACCTGAAGAAAATTTGCTACAGTAATTATGATAATGTTATTACGACAATTTCCTTATTTTCAGTAAACATATTTTGAGGGAACAGCAAAATATGAAGGGTTATTTTAAACAATTCAGAACATTGGCAACAAAAATACAATTTACATTTGTTAAAATAATAGAGCTATGAGTAAGCTTAAATTTAAAGCTGATATTTAGTTTGATAGTGACTTTTACCATATTCTTTACTTAGTTGTAGGTTTTGGAAAAGTTAGGTAATGGTTCTGTCTAAGCTAAAAGGTAAGACCTCCATCACATAACTGCGTGACTTTGAAAAATGCAATAACTTTAATTACTAAAACACTAAAGAAAAACCTATTTATAAAGGTACTACTCACTCTTTTCTCTCTTTATCCCTCCTTCCTTCCTTTTCTTTTTCCTTCTTCCTATCCCTCCTTCCTTCCCTCATTAAGCAATTGTTTGTTCCTCAACATTGACAAACTAAGTTAACTACCATTATCCAGATTTTATTTTAATCCCTACTTTTGCCGTCTTTTAGAGTTTACATTTTGTTTTAGGTATAAACTATAATTAATTATCACCAGAAATCTTTTAAAGTTTGAAGGATGCCTTGCTATGACCCACTTATTAGGAAAGCTTTTAAATACCAGGAAATTAAAAAAAACAGTGACATGCAAGAATAAAGCACAAAATCTGCTTTTGTTTACAGAGTTGGGAATAGAGGTAAAATGAGTAGAGTAAGTTCCTAATGTATCTCTAACAACTTCTAGACAAGCTACCCTTGCATTACAATTGTTTGCTCAAATGCAAAAAGGAAAAGGTCATATCTAATTCAGAGGAAGAAGTGACAATGGAATAAGGCCATGCTACAAAGTTAGGCCCATAACAGGCACTTCATAAAAGAAAACTTGTAAATATTGAAATAAGAATGGCCATATTAGTACATATGAATTTTCTCTTTTTTGTAGGACTTTGGATCTGAAGGATAATTACAGAGTAAAGATGTCATGGGGAACATTAAATGGCTAAATGTCATAAAATCCTAGTGATATCTGATACTATAATTCAATAGACATAAAGCAGTACGGTCTTTCCTCAAAAGAACAATTTTCTCAGTCCTTACCACTCCTATCAGTATTTTTAATTAATTATTAATTTTAAAAAGAAAAAAATCATCAGAAATATTTCAGCATTACTACTAAAACTGTCTGATTTTTAGAAGTCCAGAGGCAAGAAAGACATACTTCTTATAAGAGTTAACATGGGCATAGTCAATGGTTAAATCATTCCACATTGTTAAGTTCTTTATTCTGTTTATTTTATATGAGAACTCAAAAGGAAATCAAAGTATATTTCAATTATACCATGCCCTCATGAAGAAGGAAATGCCCTTTTAGTCACACTAACATGAGAATAGGTATTAGTGCCATTTGGAAAGTGCTATATGTAATATTAAAGAAAAATAACATTGTGAAAAAACATAATGAATAATGTCTGTTGGTAACCATAGAGCATGTAAATATGGTGCCAATGAATTATCCCCTAAAGGATGCCAAATTCCCTGCCATATGTTGTCTTTCACTGTAAGGAGTCTGCTGCCAATTTCACTTATTCTTCATCCTGGGCTCTACAATCCTGAGGAAAAAAAGTCCCAGAGCATTCTCAAGAGGTTTCCATTGGGATTGGATCCAAAAATCACAGATATGCCTCACGGGATCCCTTTTGAGCTTGGCTGGAGAAACCATCATGGAAATAAATTCAGATCTCTATCACAGGCTGTGAGCCAGAGCTTCCCCAGAGCAGTCAAGAATCCACCTGGGACTCTAGATTAGAACAATTTGAAATCTACAGAGAACCAAAAAAGGCCTTGGGTCTACAGTGATTCCAATCTTTACAGCTCAGAAGCATTCCCAAGACGCCTATAATTTTCCTAAATGCTGAGGGTTAAGAGGGCAAAGATCTGGAAGCTGAAATGAAGCTGGTGAACAGTAAAAGACACAGCTGATCTAGCTAGAAGTCCTGTGGAAACTGAGTCATTGTTTTACCTCACAACTCTATATTCTAGGACATTTTCACAATTCCCTCTTTGACTCTTTTTGAATCAGCATATTTAAATAGCTCAACCTCTCATTTTTTTTCCCAAGATTTTTAAAATGTAGACTAACATTGACAATATACTACTAGTTAAATACTTTAGCTCTATGGTCAAAGAAAGGCATTTTAATCCTAAACTGATCTTTTTTATGATCAGTTTAAAGATAATAAACTAAAGATACTTTCTCTTTCATTTTGGTTTTGGTTGTACTAGAGACTGAACCAAGGATTTCATGTGCTGAGCATGTGTTCTACCACTGAGTTACACACCAGTTCCAGAATTAAAGATAGTCATGAAAAAAAAAATAAAAATTTTTAAATTATTGAATTGGGGCTTAAACCACCTCTGCTCAATACACATAAAAGCAGGTCTTGTGACTTTACTTACTTTTAGTAACAACTCCTTCCAATCGAATGATGTTGGGATGGTCAAACTGTCCCATGATGCTTGCTTCTCCCAGGAAGTCTCTCCTCTGTTTCTCTGTGTAGCCCACTTTCAGGGTCTTGATGGCCACTGAAATCTCTTTTTTTGAAGGAAGTTTTAAGCGACCACTGCATACCTCACCAAATTCACCTGTTAAAATGCAGAAGAAGAAAAGCAAAATGTAAGGAATTATATAATAAAAAATTATCACTATAGAACAATTGTGTGCTTTAAATAATTTTACTGCAATACCTATGTTTTGACCCAAAAGATGTACAGTAGACCTCCAAATTATTTATCCACATCCCACTGGGAAAATGGACCTTGTCAGAAAAGCTCCATATATTTTTAAGTGTCACACTATGAAAAATGTGATACCAAAAAAAAAAAAAAAAACAAGAGGAAAGTTGAAAGCTGTTATCTATCAAACTCTTCACCCTTTGTGGTAAGAGCTAACAATATTCCAGAATAATCAACAGGCAAGCACAGATATTATGGGTTAAACATTGGATTGAACTTCATATGTTTTTGACTATTCTTTTTTTTCACCAAGATATCCAATTTGTGTATATACTCAGGCTCTGTGAAAATGAGAATGAAAGCATCTGCTATCAATTCATTTTATTGGACTATTGGTGTGTTGCATGATGGCCATACCAGCTATAAAGTTATCTGGGCTTCTGGGAGAATAATAATAGGACAGTATCAAATAAAACATAGCATGTCTTAATAGAAAGAATCACTATAAAAACGATTTTTAGATTCTGTGTTCTCCATGAAGAAGATGTCCTAAATGTACAATTAATCCAGACTGGGTTGAATGTGTGGTGTTGCTAATCTCTTTGATATAAATTGCCAGAACAGGATGGGCTTTGCCTTCCCTCCATCAATATACATTGCTATTGAGATTTGCCAGTCACTCTGTCACAAGATTCTGAGCTTCCACAGAGATGTGTCACATTCATTTTTCGGTCCCCACAGCTGCCTTAATGACAGACACAGGTAGTGTAGCGCTACCCATAGAATACTCCTTGTTCACAACTCTTAATAGTATGTGGATTGTTAGATCTCTTGTGCACCACATTAAAAATGACTTCCAGTATTGAGAATTTTTTTTCTTTCTGAAATAGGTTAAGTACATAATCAATATTATAGACATTTTTGGATGTCTATAGACTTAAATAATTTTCTTGGTCTCATCTTTTCACTTTGAGATTTCTATGACCTTCATACCCTATATCTCGGAGAGAAGTGAAATGACTCTCCCCCCATTTTTTTTTTTCCAATCTTACTAAGTGGTTTGCCTCACAAAAGTAGAGGTATGTCCTGTGGCTTTACCAACTGCATGACTACAAATGATTTTCCTCTCTTCAGGAAACTTGCTCTATCTTAACCCTTTCTTAGTTTCCAACTCTATGACTCATGCTGCAACTTGGCAAAGTAAGTTACAGTCCAAAAGCACTCACTGAAGCACTCATTTGACAAACACCTATCAGCTGGCAACAATGTAGCAATCACTGTGAAAAACACAGAGAGGTGATGGTATACAAGACAGCACTAGATTCCTCTCTTTGAAGAAGTAGGGAAAAGATAACCATTTTCCAGCTATCCTGTTCTGTAGGATTCTGGAGAGAAGTGGGGAGCAGAACCTGCAAAAGTTTACTGATTTTGCTAATTCCAAGAGAGAATACATACGAAGTTGTGGAAATACTATAAGAAGGAGAGTTACTATGGTGAGTTACCAGGAAATCATTGTCAGAATCAATAAGCAAGAGTAATAGTCTTTTTCTTACATAGGATTATCTGAACATTACCAGAGAGCTCCAGTTCACTTTGTACAAACATTAAGTTTGAGAAAACCATAAAAGGTATTCATAATAAACTTTAATTTTTTAACTAAAGTTCTGTCATTATTACCTGGTAAAAAGGATTATGTTTTGGAATTTGCATGTCATCATTATTTACTGACATATCACTTGTCAGTTAACAGAAGAGATAGTACAAAAGCATGGTTAAGAGCATGAATCCTGGAGTCCAATTACCTAGGATCTAAATATTCTCAGCTCCCTATTAGCTTTGTGATTTTAAGTGGATATCTTAACCTCTCTGTGTTTCCATTTTCTTATTTATAACGTAAGTATACCAGTTGTTATCTACTTCATATGATGGTTATAAATTAAAGGAAGCAATGTATGTAGATCCCTTGGAACAGTGCCAAACATGCAGTAAGTGACATCTAAGTGCTGGTCTATTTACTTCTTGGAGTTCAGATGCACCTTAAGAAGATTAAATCATCTATCCACCTCTTAAGAGTTGCTGTTTAGATAGAATGGACAAATGAATACAAAGGTGCTTTTTAAAATGTCAAATTCTATATTAATAGAAGAGAGTTAAGGTGATGGTGGTGATGATAAGTTTTATGTCTGTTTCAGTCAGCTTTTTTTTTTGCTGCTATGACTGAAGGACCTGAACAGAACAACTGTAGAGGAGGAAAAGTTTATTTGAGGGTTCAGAATTTCAGAGGTCTAGGCTCCATTCCTTTGGGGCTCAAGGTGAGGCAAATTATCATGGTGTGATTGGGTGGCAGAGGAAAGCAATTCACGTGGTGATCAGGAAGCAGAGAGAGACTTCACTCTCCAAATATAAAATATATACTCCAAATTCACAGCCCCAGGGACCCACCTCCTCCAGCCACATCCTACCTGCCTTCAGTTATCATACAGGTAATCCCTATCAGGGTTAAGATTGGGTTAAGATTCTCACAATCCAATAATTTCTCCTCTGAACTTTCTTGAATTGTCTTACATGTGAGATTTTGAGGGACACATCAAATCCAAACCATGACAGTGTTACAGTGCACAAATATCTGTAAAGGTAAGCATTTTGTAAGAAACATTTTGCCTCACTAGAGAGATAAATGGCAGGAACTTAAAATTCAAGTGAGTCAAATATAATCTCTAAGTGAAACACCTAGAAATGACATATGTATACCTGCTTCAAAACTCACAAAATGGTGTTTCAGTAAAGCTAAATTTTAAAAATTAGTAAGTGATTGTTTGATCAGATATATACGAGAAAACATCACCAATATATAAGATAGATATATTAAGTATTAATTTCATTATCTTTACATTAATTTAAAAGTACTGTGCTGAGAAAGTTTAGAAAGAGTGGGCAAACATAATTCCCAATATTTCCATCTAACAAAGTTTTATATTTTTTCAATTACTCTGCAAGAAGGAAACTTTTTATAAGAATGAAAATTTATATTCTAACATTTCTAACTAAAATCACAGCTACCACATATTGTGTTTTGTCATTTGTTTGTTTGTTTTTGGTTTTGGCACTCTAGTACATGTAGAACTTTTTATTTTCCCTTAAAAATAGGTATGCTTGTGAAAATGGGTATTTTGATTTAAGATATACAATATAAAAATTACCCTTATTATATTTAAAATGGAAAAAAATACCCTTCTCTTGTTTAAGTAGAATCACCCTCTCTGACACTAGTGTAAGAGCCCACTCTTGACTACTTTACTGAGAGAAGCATAATAAAAATATGTACTGAACACAGCTTATGTTTCACGGGAGTGTTGTACCTGAACTACCTCATTTAATCCTCACAACAATCCTAAAAAGGCACTGCTGTGCTTTAGTTTCCAGACTGGGCTTTGAATATAAAAGCATCAGATTCACATTATGGTTTCTCATTTTTGTGTGACCTTAGTCATTCCAATGCTCAGTTATTTTTTTTTTCTCATCTGTTGAAATGGAGACAGTAATACTTAGCTGAAAGGGCTAATAAAGTTAAGTATCATGTAAATTAAAGGCATAATAAATATTTTCTTCAGAAATTTTCAGGCTTTAAACTTGAAAAGTGATTGGATTAAGGAATAAAACTAGGAATTTTAATCATTATTAATTAATTCCTCACTAAAACAAAATTGCTATTTTAAGATAGTTAATTCATGGCTCAATTTTATTTTGTCATATGCACTATGGGTGTGATTTTTCTCAAGATCAAACATTTAAGTAAGAATTTCTGTATCACTTATTAATCTATATAAAATCTCTCACGGAAAATTAGAGAACCAACCCCCATACATAATACACACACAACACACACATAGACAGACAGACAGACAGACACACCATATGTATACATATATTCTTTCTATAAATTTAATTAACTGTGAAATTACTGTCCTCATCTAAAATGTTTATTCTAAGAATAAAATATGGTTGCTATTTAATTTAATATAATTGTTAAACATTTTTATAAATAACATACATAAATTTATTTTTTAAGACTAAAAAGGTTAAAATGTAGGTAAATATTCATAAAACAAGTTTAGCATGAAGGGCTATAGTGTAACTCAGAGATAAATCCCTTACCTACCATGTGGGAAACCCTAGGTTTCATTCCTGTTACCACAAAAGTAAACAAAAATAAATTAGAAAGATTATTATGAGTTAATTTTTCTTGAAAGTATTGTTATAGAAATTGGCACATCCACATTCATTATATTATTATACAATTTTTCCTATTTTAGTATATATTTGAAATGTTACTAAAACAAGTTAAGATATTGGTAACTTTTAAAGTTGCAATTCTATATTCTATCTTGTAATGACCAACTCTCCAAAGCTAGTCCAAGCAGTCTAGAGTTGTATGTGTGTTACATATTGCATTATATTTAACCGACCTTAAAGATGTACCAATTTGTGAATCGTATAGTCATAGCTTTATTGCTCTGAGTATAGTAAATACAAATATATTCTGCAAAAGCCTGAATATGGGCCATATGTCTGATTATTCACAAATATATCTGAAGAGAGAAAGAACAAAGAAGATATTTTTCTGATCCTTAATGAGCATTGGGGATTATTAAGTGCTTCAGTGTAAGTTGACCTCTGCTTATCACATTTATCATTTATCAGATACAATTTTTCATAAGTGTGCTTTGTCACAACTCTGTGTTCTGGCTATCTGGCTCTGTCAATACGACTTTGCATAAATCTTTTACCAGTGCAGGGGGCTTCAGATTCCAAGGTTGCAGTGATGTCTGTCTGGCCTTCTGGACACTGGTTGAGTATAAGTGAGTTTTTTATCTTCTATTAGCCTCCAGTTAAGAGTGCAAAGACCTCATGCAATTTGTGCTACTGCAGTTCCCATTCTAGAGAACAGTGCACTCTTGTGGGGCAGCATTAAAACCAGCCAGACAAAACCTTCTGCATCCCAGAGCACGAAGCAGGACTGCACCCATGAAACAGAGTAATTGACATATGTCTGCTTTGGAACTAGGTTAGAAGCACGGTGAAAGTGTATGTGATCTGATCTTAGATGGTAAAGAAAGAAGAGCCTACTTCAGTTTCCTTTTCTTGAGCACTGGTTTCATATTTTAATATTGCCTGTACATGTGAGTTTTTAAGAGAATAAGACGTGAAGAAAATCAGAAAAGAAGCTTTAGAAAATTATCATTTTATTTAGACAATATAAATTACTCAAATTTTCCCTTTTGCATACAAACTATTGCTTGAATTTTAAATATTGTTGTGGCATACAGAAACCATAGAGGCAATTACATGCACATTTGTGCAAAGAAGCATCAGTCATAAATATATAAATATAGTACTTGCAGAAAGTGTGATATAATAGGTTATGCATAATTTAATGAGTTAATTCCTCAGATTCTCACTCATCAACATAACTAGTTTTGTTCTGATAGAAATATTAAAGGGTGAGATGATGATGCAAATCTCTTTGTTATTGAGCATAGTTCATTTTTGCTTTTGAATAGTGGTTTTATTTTTATGCATGTTGCCATATATTATGTTATCCATGTGTTGTGTGCAAATACATAAAATACCATTATTCAATACATAGCTGAAATTTGTATTAGAAAAATGCAACTTCTATTACTAATCACCCCATGGATTTTTGATAATAAATGTATAATTGAGTTAACTGAATTTAATGATTAGAATAAAAAGTATGCATAAAGACAACTTTAATCCAAATAAATTTACTATATAAAGTCAAGAAAGTATTAAAATGAAGTAGTTCCTGTTACTTAAAATATGCTTTCAAAATAGCTATGATAAAAATTATGCAAAGTGTGTCAGGGTTTTATTTTTTGTTGTTTGCTCTTTTAATTCCAAAGTAGATATTGAAATTCAAAAATAAATTTCAATTCCCACACATGTTTAAAGTGAGACACACTTTTATCCTGTTACCCCTACTTAGTCAAATAGCTTTATGACACATGATCAGCGTGGCCATAGAAGACTGAGTCATGGCTGCTGCCGCCTCTGAAATTCAATAAATAAAAGGCAGCCAGGTCTGAGAGTCTGTAAGTCTGGCACCTTTGAAATCATTATTTACCATTAAATACCCCTTTTATTTGTTGCCTGTCTTTGATCATGAAATCTGAAATGCCACTTTCCCTTGCAATATACTCAGGCAACAAAAACTGATCAATCTCAGGTAGCATTCTTATTGTAAACTTGTGATTACCATCCTAGGTCAGTAGTGGGATTATTGAGGTACTTACCTGCTCCAACAACTTTGTCAATGGATATGTTGGTGGCATCCAATTCCTTAGCAAACTCATGAACTGCTTGTGTCGGGTCCTCATAAGTATGTGGGTCAACATAAGTTCTGAGACCTGGAAGTTTTACTGTTTAAGGGAAAAGGCATTATTTTAGTGAGATTTATAAAACTTTAAACTGAGCAAATTTTATGATAAAATATTGGCTAAAAAATTCTCCGTCCCAATATGGTACAACAAATCTTAGTTTTTTCTGTGAATAAACTAAAATAATAGAAATAATAATAAAAAATAATAGAAACTGAGATTTTTGACCCCCATGTTTAAAATTTAAGAAAACTTATTCACAATGAAAGATAAAGAGCCACATGAGGAGTTTTCTCTGCAAAGACACTAGAAGGAGAATTGACATATAAGAAAGTAGATCTTAAAAGGGTAAATCAACTGTTTGATACTATATAGCTTTTATGGATATTCACAATCAAAATCACCTACTGAAATTATTGATCAACTTTCATCTGTGGGTATGGGTATAGACACACTAATATACTATCCATCAGCTAAAATCTTATGTAGCTTTTTGACATAAAGGCAATATAAGCATTTTTTATAAGCTTAATAACTGTGATAAGAAAGTATGTTCTAAACATAAATTATGTATATATTTATTAGATACTAATTTATTAGATACTAATTATTTATTAGATACTAATCTCCCTTATTATAGATTTATTTATTAAATTTTTCTGAAGGTGAAATTTTTCTTGATGTTCTGTAATTAAAATATTAAAGACAAATGATACCAGTGAACTTGCTATCATTTAGAAAAATAACTCAGATAACTTGGAATTATTTCTGAAAGAAATCTCAGTTTGATGAGATCAGTTAAATTTCATAAAACGATTGTCATTAATGAAAACTGCAGTTTAAGTCTCACTGTAGATCTACTAATAATTTTGATTGTACTTTTTTTTAAAAAAATCTTTATTTTTTAGTGGTAGTTGGACACATACCTTTATTTTATTTATTTATTTTTATGCAGTGCTGAGGATTGAACCCAGGGCTTTACACATGCTATTCGAGCACTCTACTTACTGCTGAGCCACAACCCCAGCCCAATTATACTTTTAATCTTGGTAACATTGATAACAATGCTTTAGCAGGGAACATGGATGCTTAATAGTTATATATTTTTCATTCATTACATAAGTTATTGAAGAATTTTTTTTTAACTCAACAAATAAAATCAGACATTATAGTTTTCAATATTGCTTTATAATGGAAGATTTCATGAACAGAATGGCAACTGAACACTCTATTGACCAATGATACTTTTGAGTCAATTTTGTCTTTTGTACTAAGCCACTGTCATCAGTTGTCCTAAAAAGCCTTTGGCACAATAAAAGAACGAGTGACTCTCAGGGACAGATGTAAAAACTGTTTTCCTCAGCTCCTTCTACAGATGACTTTGGGGCAGCAGAACTGGAATGGGAGGGTGAGGGAGCAAACTGGGATGCAGAACAAAGGCTGATAATGCACCTTGCTGCTTCTCTGGTGTCCAGGCTGCTGCTATAGGAGAGCAGCACCCTCCAGCCTGAGGCATGGTGTGGATAATTTGAAAAGACACCACTATCTAGTAAGTCAGCATCCCACGGGAATGTGGAAATTTAAGTATTGGCTTGTGCTTTGAGCAAAGGACTAACGATGGAGCTTTTAAAATGAGAACTCCACTTAGGGGGGTTTTTCTGGCTTGGATAGCTAAGCTCGTATGGCAAGGAGAAAATTTACTACACAAATGCTTGTCAAGTACTTAGTGATCAATGAATAATGGTGATTATTTTTGTATTTAGTATTTTCATTGTTAATATTTATTTACAGTTTTCCCCTGGGTGCTTATGATGGAACCCAGGCCTGGCACATGCTAGGAAAATGCTCTACCACTAAGTCACATCCCTACTCCTATTTATAACTATTAATATTATTGAGGTTTCTCAGTTTTAGAGTTTGGGCTCACAAATGTCATTTATTTTAAGCTGACAGATAATTTGCCTACTTCTTTCATGTTGTTATAATTTGAATCATAAATGTCCCCCAAAGACTCATGTGCTGTAGGATTGTTCCCCAGTTGCTAGTGATATTGGAGGTGATGGAAATTTTAGGAAGTAGAGCTTAGTTAGGAAAGGTGGGTTACTGGGTAGGGGCATATCTCATCCCCAGCCCATCTCCCCCTCACCCCCATGAAGAAGTAGGCAACTGTGTTGCAGTCCTCTTTCCGCCATGATGTTTTGCCTCACCTCAGGCCCAAAAGGAACAGAGCTAGCTGACCATGGATTGAAACCTCTGAAACTAAGCCAATGTAAATTCTTCATCCTCTAAATTGATTTTCTCAGGTGCTTAGCAATAAAAAGTTGACTTACTCTTTTATGAAAACAGCAGAGTCATCCTTCAACACAGAGATCTATTATACGTTGCTATTATTACACTAAATAACTATCAGTAATAAAACATTTTACTCTTGAAGCAAGGCACAGATTAAGGAAAGCTATCATACATTTCTTGCTTTGGGGTAAGAAAAAAATTTACAATTAACCACAGAATTACTAAAATATTTTAAGAGGCAAAGTCTTGTTAGATTAGTTTAGTCTGTTTGGTTACATGTTAATATAGACACATGAGGTTAATGAGGCTATATTATATTTTGATATACCTCTACTGATTTAAAAGTAAGGTTAAAAAATTCTAGCAGTCTCTTCCAGGAAAAAATAAAAAGTAACCCTTTAAACATTAAGTGCAATTATTTTTTTTTTGGTAAATAATTACTGAAATAATTAATTACCTTGCAGAATTTAAGAAAATCAATTCAAGGAGATTTGTTGGCATCAGAATTTACAAAGTATATGAAATGTATTGACTGCTCCATCTCAGATATTTTTTAAAGCACTAACTTTACAAAGCCATCAAACGTGTTGTTAGAGTTATCCTTTAGTAACAATCAGCCTTAGAGAATATCTCTATTACTTATTTGAGAAGTGTATACTCACCTCCCCCCAAGTCAGTCATATTCACTTCTAGTAATTAAAATAAGGCAAATTGCTTTTCCTTCCAGATGACATTGAGTGTGTGTGTGTGTGGGATACAAATACAAACACACATACCCCAAGTAAAATGGTCTGTTCACCATGGGAGCTTGGCTGCTGATTTTTAACTGCTTGCCCCAGAGGTTCCGGGACTCAGGAGACTGAGGTTGCAAGGCACATAATCCCTTCACACCAATAATTAAGGGCAGCATACAGAGTAGCTGGGCTCTGTCATGAAACCCAGATAATAAACACATGCACACGTGTTAAGCTGCACTACTTTACAGCTCGTTTTGTGCAAACACAATAATTTACATTTCCATTTTACCAGCATGTGTTGCCCCAAGGATAGCAAAAATGTAAAAAGGTCCAGCCAGAAAGGGCAGGGGGACAGGATCTCAGAAGGTGAAACACATTTTGTTTCTTTTGAAGCAATATTATAGGATTTGTAATAAGGCTGGAGGGAATAGTTCATAGCTAGAGCTTTTTAAAGTAATACCAAATAAATGGTCTGAAATAAACCAGCTGTAGTTTCGAGAGGCACGAAGTTTATGAATGCATATAAGTTACTTTATGTTTTCTGAAGCCAGGATAAAATGTCTTTATTTTTGTTGTTGTTAGTCTATCATGAGGATTCTCCATTAAAAATTAAAATTTCAACTAACTGCACCATAAAAACCAACAGGAGACACATGAACTTGTTCATGATTGCTCTGCAGGAATTTATCAAAGCACCATATTCAGAAGACTTATAATTCTCATAAAATTAAGTAAATCAGCATCATCTTTCTGTAATGATAATGTTTATCAGTGTCCAACTCTAAGAGGGATTTAATTCCAAAGAATATAATTATTCTAATTTATGCATGGGGATGGTGATAGATTCTTTGGACCAGTGGGGACAAAAAATGGAAAACAAGTATTCTATAATTTGTTTATGCACTCTTCTATGACTTCTGTGCTGATAATGTAACTAATTTGGATCGATGTGTCATTGATATTAAGATCATAGCACTTTGGCTTTTTTGTGGATTTTCCCATAATGATTGCAAGAGACGGACAGAAAAAACAATGATTCTGCAAACTTTTACATTGTTTCATCTCACACAACTTTACATTTTAGCAAATACTTCTTTTTCTTTTTAACTTCCTTTTTAAGCTACCCCATGCATCCTAGATATTAGCAACAAATAATCAAATTTAACTTAGCTTATAACCAAAGTTATCATTTTTTAGATATAAATACAAAGGCTTACAGGAAGTACCATGTTGATCTGAAAGTAATTTTAGGAGGCAATAGTAAATGCCAGCAAATGCTTATAAGACGACATTAGCTGCATTGAGATATTTTAGTGCACATGAGCATGAGTGTAGTCTGTACTAATTTCCTGCTGTAAGAACATGTTATTCCTTTTAAGGCCACTGATTAGTAATTGCCACACTGAGCAGAGCCATAGTTCTGAAAAACAAAACACCTGGAACGATTTGTTTCACCAGAAGGAAAAGAAAATGAGTCTTTTTTTTTTTTTTTGATGTAAACACTTAGTTACCTAAAAAGAGTATTACTTTAGAGAATATTAAAATACACAAAATTGGTTGGTTTAAAATGAGAAGGAAAAGTGGAAAAGTGCTGGCTTGTCTACCAGTTGGATATCATATAACTCCAAAATAAATAGTTTATTCTCAAGCTCTTTCTTGGTTGGTTGATAAAATGGAGGAAAGCATTTCACATAAACAGAGGTTGTTTATATTTATTTGGCAGTTAGGAAGAGAAAAATATTCCATTTAGATTTTAGCAAAGGACTAGTAATAAGGAAATTGAAGATACGCTTTGCATTTCAGCCACGCAGAGCTGACTACAGTTCTTACTGCTCATCATGTGCATTATTTGAATATAAACCACAGGTTACCCTTCACTTTAACTTAAGTATGCTGAAATGTAGCCATGTAAAAATTGCTTAATGCAAAGCCATGAATTTCCTTCTTCTAAAATAAATTTAATTTACTCTATTTTTCCATAAAACTACTTTTGAATTCTCTTTGTCAAGGGGGAAGCTATCCAATTATAAATCAACAACTGTTAAAACTAAAATGCTAAAACAAAACCAAGTTTAGAAACTTACAGTGCCCATTCCCAAAGTGAAGTCTTTTTTCATCCGCACCATGTTTTGATTTGTTATAGCCACAGAACCTAGAGGTAAATCAAGGGAACAGAACACATAAGGGAAAAAAAATGCTTTAAAAAACGATTATCTATGATCAGAATATGCAAGGCACAAAAAAGTAAAGCTTTTTCCTCAAACAATTAAATGCTTTAGTGAAAGTTTATTGACTTCACATTCTCCAAATCCTAGGTAGAAAGCCTCTTTTCCTGGGGACCCTAGAAAACTGCCTAATGAGGAGATATGGAGAGTGGCTTCCCTGCTGTGCAGACCCCTACAGCTCAGTTTTTATAATGGCCTTAGAATGTGTTTATAGTATTTTTTAACAACTACTGTTAGAATGAATGAAGGGTGAAGTCTCCAATGGTAATGATTAGTGCCATGTAGTGCTGCCAGTATTTTTGGTGAGAAAGTGTCCAGGAAATCTAGGGTTATTGAAGTGGGAGGGGATAATTGGAAAAAGAAGACAGACACTCGGAGTGGGGTCAAAAGAGAGAAGTGGTATGCTTGGAGAGTAGGCACAGGAATTAATGGAAAAAAGAAAATCAAAACTAAGAGGAAAGGAAAAAAGAAAATGAGGAGAAAAGGAAAGACCCAGAATACAAATGCTAACATTGTTATTTGATAAAAAAGACTTTATTGACCATACCAAAATTTTACAGCAATCAAGTGCGGCAAGAAAAGCAGGTCAAAGAACTCAGTCAATGAGACAAGAACTCACCTCCCAATCAAAACATATATGACGACAGTGAGGAGAATAATGGCCACTGCGGCTGAAATGGCAATCATTACCACTTGGCTATTTTCACCAGAGATGGAAAAAGCTGTAAGGCGAAGAGAATAAAAGAAGAAATGGACAGGTATCATCACATCATGTCTGACATATGCAGCAGAGCTTGTCAATGAGGCCCTGTATTCTGCTTTTACCTAAAATGTTTTTTAATGTTTGATTCGATACTTCAGAATTTTTCCTTTAGTGTAAAAAATAAATAAATTTCCCATAATTTGGATTGAAATTTATTCTACCTCATTAATAAATGAAACAGGCATTGAATAAGGAATTAAATACTCTCTTTCATCTTCAATCAACACCCCTGAATACCTTCTGTGTGGAAGTGCTAGACTTCTTTTCTCTATCCTTATTAGCAAGAAACTTGTTGGATAAGCCAAAAGGTATCAGAAGAATATAAAGAACAGGTAAAATGTCCCAGTAGGAACAGTAGGGAATAATGAAAGCCTTCTTATTAAGCTTGCTCCCCCCCCACCCCCGCAATAAAATGTGATGTTTAAAAAGTAGTGTTGCATTGGCAGCAATATGGATGAGCCTAGAGGACACTGTGCTAATTAAAATCAGTTAGACACAGAAGACAAATGCTTCACATCTCACTTTTGTAAGGAATTAAATAAAAAAAAAAAGTCAGACTTGCAGAGAGGATTCGTGGCTTCCTGAGGCTGGGAAGGGTTGTGGGGTGGGGATGGAGACAAATTGACCAAAGTATACAAAGCTCCAGTTAGATAGAAAGAATATGTTTTATGTTTTCAAAAACCTATTGCAGAGCAAAGTCACTACAGTTAATAAAAACATATTGTACATTTCAAGATTTTAAATGCTCTCACTATAAAAAAGAGACAAGTATGTGAAATGATAGGCATGCTAAGTGGATTGATATAATCATTTCACAGTGTATACGCTTATCCAAACATAACATTGTGCTCCATAACTATAAAAAAGTATTTGTCAGTTACAAATTGAAGCTAAATTGAAAAGAAAAAAAAAAGAGCAATGTAATACCTAACTCATGGACCTCAACACCTATCACCAACAAGCTCTCCCACATGCCTAGCTTTTGAAGTGGCCCCATTACTCATTCATTCACTGAGAGAAGAACTCAGCAAAAATGGCCCAGGAGCCAAAACTGACGTGCTGTCAGTTTAGCTGCAAACTTAGAATTACTCTACATTTTTTAACAATTGTAAAAAGTGCAAAGAACAAACTTTTGTGACCTGAAAATTCTTTGAAATTCAAATTTTATTGTCCCAAAGTTTTACTGATACACAGCCACATAATTTCTTCTGTATGAATGATTTTATGCTACAGTGAGCAGCAGCAACAGAGACTTATGTGCACAAAGACTAAAATATTTACCTGGCTCATCACAGAAAATATTTACTGACCCCTCATCTAGAACAATGCTTCTCAAACTTTCATATGTGTACAAACCATATAGAAATCTTTTAGAAAAACCAGTTTTCATTTAGTCAGTCTGGAATGGGGACTGAGACTATACATTTCTTATGATGTCTCAGGTGATACTGATTCTGTTTGTGCCAGATCACAACATTTCAAGTATAAATGATCTAGACCTTAAATATGAAGTCACCTTGTTATCTCCCTATTCTCATCCTTCTACATCAAGTGAATCACAAAATCTTCTTAAATATTCAGTTTCTACTTCCATTTCTCTCCTGGATGATTATTTAAAATTCCCAATTGGTCTCTATTTGTCTGTCTTTTCTCTTTTACTTTGCTACCGGATTACTGCTTCTCAACCATGAATTTGAACACATCACTCCTGTGCATAAAATCTCTGCATGATTTTCCATCAATTTCAGATAAAATTTCATAGCAAGGCATATAAAGCCATTTAGAGTCAATTCTCTGTCTAAATTCCTAGCCTCAGCTGCTACAATCTCAGTAAGCATTCTAATCTCAATAGACTTTCTAAAGCATAAGCAGTTCCTGGAACTACCTCTTTCATATGTTCATATTCACATGTGTTGTCTTTGTGGTAAAAGCTGACTAAACATGTGAACAAATTATGCTCAAAAGAAAAGCAAAGGAGTCAGTCACTTGAATACTGTCATAACATCACAAGGAACCAACCCTGTATCTTTAACTGGATCACATCCAAATTTGGAAGACTTTCTCCAAACAGGTGGTTTTAGAAGTAATAAAATGAAGCAAGAAAATAAATGGGGTGGATAGGCTGTTAGAACTTTCCTAAGCATCTGAGAAAAGAGCTCAGAGTGTGAGAGGATGGCACACCATAATATAAACTGTTGCAAACACTTTATTCTGCCCTACTAGCAAACTCTTGTTTACACCAATGTGGCAGTCAGGAGAGTGTCTGCTCAGATATCCCTGCTGCCAAAAGTGCAGTGAGCAGACAGATTCCAGCTGCTGCACTTCAGGATCCAGGGTGCCCTTTACAAACTGACCATGATGGACAGGGCAAGGACAAAGAACCAGAATCCAGCCACTCTTGCCCAATGCAAAACTCCTCAAATGGATGATCTACACTCTGGGGTTCCCCATTAGTTTTACTGAGACTCTAAGAACTGCTCTGCAGTCTGAAACTCTTCCTTCCCAGTACTCACTCTTTCTTTTTTAATTTGCAGTGTGAGGGGTTTAACCCAGGACTTTATGCCTGCTAGGCAAGTGCTCTACCACTGAGTTACATCCCCAGCTCTTTTCAAATTTTGTTTTGAGACAAAATTTTGCAAGTAGTCTTGGATGACCTAAAACTTAGGTCTTCTTCCTCTTTTTTTTCCGTAGGTGACAGACATCCACTATAGTCTGAGACTCTTTGTCCACCACCCCCTTGTAATTTCCCATGCATCTCCCCCTAGAACCCTTGCTCTTGAAATTCCATCATAGAATCTGTTTCTCAGAGGATCTGAACTATATATCCCCTTCTATTTGATATAGATGTGTGAATAGTCTATAAAATAGCTCAACTCAGTATTTCATAACATATAATGACTACTTTAACTCACACTTTTTATTTTGTACACTGTAACACTTTCCAAAAATTAGCAAGTGTTGGCAAGGCATGGTGCATGCCTGTAATCCTAGCTACTTGGGAGGCTGAGGCAGAAGGATAGCAAGTTGGATACTCAGGGAAGCTGAGCCATATCCCCAGCCCTTTAATTTTGTTTTCATTTTGAGGCAGGCTCTTGCTAAATTGCTGACGTGGCTTTGAACTTATGATCCTTCTGCCTCCAGCCTCCCAAATTCCTGGGATTACAGGCATGTGCCACCACACCCTGCTCTCTTCTCATTTTAATCTATCCTACATATATTGTTGTCTTTCTCTCCCTCAAGAAGAGTAGTTACAAGTTCATTCTTATGAGCCAGATTGCCTAGATTGGTAGTTGTTTGCTACGAGACATGATTTGATTATTTGAGGATTAAATGAATGAATACAACTAAAAATTTAGAACAATGCCAGACACATAGGAAGTACTTAATAACTTACATATTGTTATTATGTAATTTCCCTGGTGAAAAATTTAGAACAGTACTCTATCTCTTATAAAAGTCTGTATTTTAATATACAGAACTCTCTACTTAAAGATTCTATTGTCTCTTTGTCAGGTTGCCTTAATGTCCTCTATTAATATTTTCCAAGAGATTAAAGTTGATGCATATTCATTCCTTTTACTTTAAAATTTTTTTTTGGTAGTGGGGATTGAATTCAGTTATACTCAACCACTGAACCACACCCCCAGCCCTAATTTGTATTTTATTTAGAGACAGGGTCTTTCTGAGTTACTTAGCATTTTGCTTTTGCTGAGGCTGGCTTTGAAATCGTGATCCTCCTGCCTCAGCCTCTTGAGCCTCTGAGATTACAGCCCTGTGTCCAGCTCATATTCATTCTTTACAAACAATAAAAAGAAGTTTTGAGGTATTAAGGAATCCTAATTTAATTGTGCCTGGGGCTCATCTTATTGAAAAATAACATCCAATAGAATCTTCTAATTCCAAAGCTCAACTTTATTGCACAGAGTTCTTTAACTCTGAATTTTCAGATTACAGATTACTTACAAAAACACAAAACATTGACATACAAACTGCTGTGGAGCCCCCTGCAAACATTTATGTTAGATCTTATTCTCTATTTCAGCAGCATTTGGAGTTGGGCCTGATAAAAGGTACTTAGATCACAAAGGCTCTGCCTTCATTGTTGGATTAAGTTACCTACTATAAGGGCTTTCAAGAGTATGCTCTTTTCTTGCCCTTCCACCCTCCACCATGAGAAACACGAAGGCCTTTACTAGGCACCAGATTCAGTGCCTCCATTGTGTACTTCCAGCTTCAGGAACTGTTATAAATAAATTACTATTTTTTGTATAAATTACCAAACCATAGGTATTCTGTTGTAGCTGCAAAAAAATGAACTCTCTTTTACACACACACAGACACACAGACACACACACTCCACATACACACTGAGTGATCACTGTATTAGGTACTATTTTTACTACTTTATAAATGATAATTAATTTAACCAACATTTAAACCTCATGGAGTGACATGTATGATTTTCCCCAATTTCCAGGTAGGGAAACTGATGCAAGGAAGTGATTTTCCAAGGTCATCCTAAATGCAAATCACCTCCAAAATACTTGCTCCTTCTACATCTTCCACAACTTTCTTGGGTATAAAGCATACATTTGGATTCAGGTTCTGACCACCAAGGGTTTCTACATAATTGGTCTGTCTGCTTTTCTACATGTCATTGTGTTCTTCTTGTTTTGGTAGGAGCTGTTTTCATTCTAGGAAAATCCTTTTGTACTTCTGAACTCTTTGCTTTTTGTGAGTATTAGCATTGCCTCTTTACTTAGCATGTGAGGGTGTAGCACTGGATCAGGATTCCAAACTTGGAGATTTTAGTTTCATTGTCCCCATTTACTAGCTATGCAAGCTTGGAAAAACACACAACTCTGTCTTACATCATGCATAAAAGGAAAGTATCTGAATAGTTTACAGAACAGGATCAAATGAAATGTTTATGAAAACGGTTCATATCCTGCCATATAAATGCACAGGCTCTAGAAACAGATCAATACCCAACAACCATGAGACTGTGGGAGGCTTATTTAACCTAGTTATGCCTCAGTTTCCTCATCTGTATAAAGATGATTGATGATAAGTGCTGACATTCAACAAATAAGATATTTTAAAGCACTTAAAATATGCATTCCAATGGGCCTCCATATCTTTCCAATAAACCAAGATCAGAAAATGTTATCTAAATGCTAGCTCAAAATCCATTATGGTCTACTTAAGAAATATTTGTGTTATATATGAGAACTTTCACATAATTTTTGAAAATAAAACCAGAGGGAAAAAAGAAAAAATTGATAAAGAAATCCAAATGACTTTTACATTTTTAAACTATTATCATACAGCAAAGCTTTAGAATTTTTATGAATATCATCACTTTGATTTAAAATAAGAGAGTGAAGCTTGATTTTTATTTTTCTTCCAATAAGACTAAATGGTCCCCCTGCTCTTTCATTTCTGCTTAAAGTCTGGAAGAATTCTATGGCGAAGTAGTAAAAGTAAATCAATTTGTTACAAAAATCAAACTATAGGGCTGAGGATGGAGCTCAGAGGTAGTGTGTGTGCCCAGTGTGAGCAAGCCCTTGGGTTCCATCCTCAGCCCTTGGGGATAAAAACAAATCAAAATGTACAACTCACAGTTATTTTTATAAATAGAAAGGATGAAGTGGAAGAGTTCATGGTTTTTTTTTTCTATCCTCTTTTCCCTTCTCTCTCTCTTACTCCATGTAAATTTTTCAAGAATAAAAAGTGGTGAAAATCTACAACCCTACAGGATTTAAATCAGCTACTTTTTTTTTTCCTTCAGTGCTGATGATTAAACCCAGGACTTCTCACTACCTATGAAAGTGATGTAACTACTGAGCTACATCGCAATCCTGTAAAAAATGTTAATTTCTTAAGCCTCAGCTACCAAGGAAGTCTTCTATGCATGAATGCTACTCAGCAACGTCTGTGGTAAATATGGAATAGATTGAAATTTGTTGTTGATTTTGCAAATCATCAGATAGCATGGAGTTCTAATTAATATCATACAAAATTAGATGGGGGTTCCAAAATATACATGAACATACTAAATGTTTATGGAATGGTTATCTGACTCTCTTACTCATCAATATGTGTCATTTATATAATAAGATATCGTAAATATTCGCTTTTTCTACTGTGATTTGGGATTTTTTTTAGTAAATTAAATATGAATTTTGTTGTTACTGTTAATCCAAATATTCATTTATAAGTTTGAAAGTCAATTTATAGTCATTTCAAAAGGAGAATCTTTCTTTGCATCACTTAAATTTGCAAAAAAAACTTAGAATGACTAAAGTCACATTGCAATTACATTTGATTATCCAGTCATCTAAAATTTTTAACTTATTTTGAACCTTTTCATGGATTTCTACACCATATTGCATTTTGTATCGAGTGTCTCCAGAGTGGTTTCTCTTTGCTTATTTCATAGTAGGAGTTAGGAGAGGTCTTTATAGGTAGATATGTGTGTCTGTGGGCAGCAGCTCTCCTCTAAGTAGAATTGTTACAATTTTGCTGTGAACTTAAGATGCACAAAAGCACTAGAATCTCAAAACCTTGCAGAAGTTAATACAGCTCTTTGCTGTAAGCAGCATTCTTATTTGACTAAGGGATGTCATAAATATTTTATTAACAAACGGTTTTTATGATTCATGGTCAGTTCTACTATGTATAAAATCATTACCAATAATAATGTGATTTTTATTTCAGGAACAAAATATTTAGAGAATAGAAAATAGGTACCATAAAAATCATAAGTTAGGATGGTCAAAAGACATGACTAAATTTTTCTTCAATAATGTTTAGGGCATTCCTAGACCCTTTCAGGATTACTGCTCCAAAGGGTGTCCATCTTTGATTTTCTCTAAGCTAGTTTATAACTGTGAATTACAGTTGAAGAAAACTATTAGTGCTGTATATGATTTTTATTATTATAATTAAAATAACACTTGTTCACTAGAGACGATTGGTTTATTCCTAAACACACATACACACACACACATGCGCACAAATATGTACATACATGTGTATACGCATCTGTTCTAATTTTGCTTTAAATCAGTCTTAATTTCATATTTAGTCTCTTCATTAACTAGTTAAATAAAATATTTAGCTTGTATTTATTTCAAATTATCAGCACAGTTATCAGCACAGTTATCACCTTCTGGAAATTATATTTTAGCAGAGCGTTTTTTAAAAATATTGAGTAAATTCATGTAAAGGAAGGAAATCTTTGTTTTAGCCAAATTCATTAGCCAAATTTGGGATCAACTGGACAGGATATCATGATTTCTTGTGAATATGAATGAAGAGATAAAACACATTTTAAAAAATCCTTATTCCCTAAATTATACACATTTTAAAAAATCCTTTTTCCCTAAGTTATATGATAAGGATAAAAACAAAATTAAGATCCTCATGGATCATCAAGTTTCTTGTCTGTGGTTAACTGAATCATGAAATGAACTTGGAACATCTAGATTGATAGGTGCTAGAAGTATGTTATTATATTAAACAAAGTTCCTCTAGTGGAAGTTATGGCTAACAGAAACCAGAAGCATTCTGCACATTAAAATAAGTTTGATTTGTAAAAGAGAACAAGAACACAGATGCAAACCCACACAGATACAACACCCATCTCTGCAACTTCCTAAAGTCCCAAGCAATATACTTTCAATTTATCATACTAGGTGAAAATTTAGAAAGTAAGAATATAATAGCAAACACTTTGGGTAATAATCCTCCCCCATACATGAAATTGAAATAATACATACAGTCTGGGCTTGTTTCAAATTCGAACTTGCGGCTGTTGGTCCCATATCCAGCTGCTGTTCGGGCTCGGATTTGGAATACATATGTAGTATCAGGCTTGAGGCTACTGATTGTGACATTTGTGCCTCTTGCCCTCAAAATGGTATAACTTGTCTCTTGTTCCTGCTTTGAAGTAAGAAAATAAATCATGTTAATATGAAACCTTCAGTATAATGCTATTGCATGATAAAAAGTTGATTTTTTAAGATTTTAAATAGAGCAAATGATGCATGAAAAAGTTATGTCAATTATTTCACTCTTTGGGTGCAAGGAGGAAAATATTTAAAATAATAATATTTATAGACTTCCTAATTTGGAGGTTATGATTTGTGCTCTCCACATAAAACTGGAAAAGTTAGATTTCATCCTTACTTGTTCCTGAATATGTGAGTGAAAATACATTCTCCTTAAAGTCAAAGCTGAGAGAAAGTTTCAAACTAATTCCAAGAAAAAACTTACAAAGAAGAAAATATCCTGATGAATTAAACCTAATAAGAACATCATACTGAACCTCAAATAGAAAATATTTTTATTAATATAAAAATATTAAACATAAAGTCAAAATTTTATATGTCGTTCTAATTTTCTCAGTTTCTTTTGTATTTTGTGTAAGTAATTGTCCTGTCTATTGTCAAAATAAACTGGCTTTTGTTTCGTAGTGATATCTTTGATGTCGTTTATTGTTGTAGAATAGCGGGTATCTGACAATGTGGTTTCTAAATGCCTCTGTTCCTATAAATCAAAGAGGTCATATGACAAGGATACTAAACATAGCTCCTACTACCAATGTCAGTGCTTTCTTTTCAAGAGCACAGCTCATTATGAGAAAATAAGCTCATTCCCTACACAACTCAACCACATAACATTGTTTCCCCACCTTTTCATAGTATTTGACTTCATAGTCCAATATGATCCCATTAGGGTGTTCAGGTTCTTGCCAGGACAGAGAGATGCTGTTTCTGGATGTTCGATCTTTCTTGATTATCATGACAGGTGATGGAGCTGAAAAAGAGAGGAGGGGAGGAAAAGTTGGAGAAAGCAAGATTATGGGTCGGGAAGCATGGTGAATAAGAGTAGAAAGAGAGACGGGACCCAGCAAATGGAGTCTATCATTGGTCTAATCTTTGGCAAGAAAGCATTATTTCCATTTCCAAGACCCTTGAGTATTAATCTAGCCCTATATCCAGCCCCAGCAGCTGGATTTTAGCCCTAGTGCATTCAAGCCTATGGAAAATGAGCTGAGATTTTCTTCTGCTGGTTGACTAGTGGCAAGTGAGCAGATGTTTTCAATCTGCTACTATAATGTAAGCAATGAAATATATTTGATATATTAAAAAAAGAACAAAACATTAGGACTACCTATTTGTTATAATGTTGCGAAGTTATTAATGCCAGATTCCTCAGTTCATTGATAACATTTTCATATGCAACTCTGTAAGAGGACTGGAATCCATTATGCAAAAGGAGTCCCATGGTATCCATAGGTAATAATAATATTTGTTGTATTGTGAAATAGGTATGACTTAGGGTATATTACAGTAGATTTTGACTTCTGACAAAAATCTTTCATGAATAAAAACATTTAAGAAAACTATTTTATATTTTGAATTTTAATTGCTTAAACATTTAATAAGAAATTCAATGAAATTATTGCTATGTGTTATGAATATATAAATATATTTTGAGATTTCTTGATTGGATAATGGCAACATTTGCTATGGTTTATTGCCTATTATCAAAAATATGAAATATAAATAGAAAGCAGCACTGTACATCAGATATAATAGGATCATCTTCATTTCAAACTAAAGATTAAATATATTTTAAGTGATTTCTATTTCAAATTCTTCCATCAAAAAGAAAAATGCATACTATCTATGTACTTTGAGTTTTCAACCTCAATCTTGTTTACCAATCAAGTGAAATGCCTCACTGGAGTATGGTAGCACTTGGCCCTAATGGAATATTGCAAACCAAATGTTAAACACAAAAGAAAAGCTCATGAATTTTTATACATTAACTGTCAAATTATTTTCATTGATTGAGAACCAATTATGTTACATATTTTTTGCAAATCAAGCATGTTTGAAGATTATGTATTTACAATCTCCAAAGAACTAACAGTAGAGGTTCCATATTTATTGATTTGATCTTTCTATGACTATCACATGATGATATTTGCATTTCAAGCTGATCCTATATATAAACGCTTTTTACCTTTATGGATCACTTTAAAGCAAAGCTTTCATTCCTCAATTGTGACTTGTACCACCTGAGTTAGAATCTATCTCAAAAACTTTCCCATCCACTTGTTCCCATTATTTCTAAGATGCTGACACTCTTTTCTAATTAAAGTGTTGTTACCCTAAAGGTCTGGAAATGAGGACTTAATCTTTTGCAAAATAAAAATGTAGGTTTTGCTTTTGGAATGGAAAAATAAACTTATTTATTTTTATTTTTTTGGAGTGGATATCGGGGATCAAACTCAGGTGCACTTGGCTACTGAGCAACACCTCCAGCCCTATTTTGTATTTTTTTTTTTAATGACAGAGTCTCTCTGAGTTGTTTAGCGCCTTGCTTTTGTGAGGCTGTCTTTGAACTGGCAATCATCCTGCCTCTTGAGCCACTGGGATTATAGATGTGTGCCACTAGGCTCAGCCAGTAAATTTATTTTCTTATTCTCATTTTAAATTTATTTATTATTCTCATTTTTGCAATTACTATCCTTTTTATGCCAACTAAAGTCATTTAACTTTCATCTCTACTTTTCATCTACTCAATACTCTTCTGTTTTAGTTCCCACATTGGTCTCAATCCCCCATCCTTGTGGTTTGCTCTAAAGTTGCTTTAAAGCAAAAGATAAACTATTTTCACTTTATTTCACTGTATTTTCTAAGTCTATACTTATAAAAATCAATTTATTATCCAATTGTTAATGAGAAAATCAAAGTCACCAATGTCCTTGGAACCAAATTTTGCCTCTTTTACAAACAATGGAGAAATTCCACTAGTTTTTCTGCTGAAGCAAATCCATTAGCAGAATAACTTTTTTGATGTATGCTTGCAGAGCATTTCAAAGAAGCTTAGCATTGGAACATTTTCCTTTTAAACCCATAAAGTCCTACATTTAATTCCATACATCAAGAAACTGGTTCATTTTTCAAAATCATTAAAATACATTTCAGACCTGTGGGAAAATAACCAGGTATGGTATCTCTCCTTTAAAAAAAAAGGGGGAGAGAGAAAATAATTCCTTTCAAACAAGAATTGTGACAAGGGTTGTATTAACCTTTTAATAAAAACTTTGCAGGCTGTTTTGGGGGTCTGCCCAAGTTTTACTGCTTGTGCACTAAGCAAGACTTTATAACTGTTGAAATTCTTCAAAGGCCTTTGAGCAAGCTGCAGGACCCTGTTGGACTGTAATAAATAACCTTTTGTAATTCCACACTTACTTAAGTAGAGGCAATTGCTCGAAGCTTGTGCCATCTCTCTGTTAAATGAACCTTTTCTGATTGCTGCTTTTAGGCCCCTGTTAAGTCATTTGTTCTGCTCTTTTACTACATGCCCCTCATGCTGGCTAAATTTCAGCACAGTTCAACCCAGGGCTCCAGCTGGAAGCCCATTACTCTTAGATAAAGCTCATCAATATTTTAATATTAATAAATAATTAACAGAAATTGTTTTCTCTTCTCTTGTAGACACGCTACGGAAAGAGATGCATTCCGTGGACATTCTGTTGTATTAACATTTTTTAAAAAGTTTCTTATAACCCCTTTTAATTCACTTCTTGAAGTGTAATTTCTTCATACTTCAGGCACTGTAACACAATTTATAATGTAAGCAATAAAGAGTCATATGGATTAAATTTCTTTATGTTAGTTTTCTGGTACCAAAGAGAGATTTGTTAAAATTATGAATTTTCAAGTCTTATAGGATTTTTAAAATTTTTTTCTCTAGAAAAAAAATGGTGTTGCAATGTATGGAATAGATTTAATTTGTTGTATCTCACTTCTTTATTTTTGTTTTTATTTTGTTTTGTTTTATTTATTGAATTTGTGATTTGAAAGAATACAGGGAGATTGCTATATGGAATGAAAAAAATATATAAAACTTCTCTAAAACTGAAGAAATACTGGGAGGTAGATGAAGACAGTAAAAAGGAGAAAACATGGGTTTCTGTTGCAAATTTGCTGATACATAAGCTCAAATGGCAATTACTGCTGAGTACCTCAGTAGCCCATGATTGAGTTTTAATTATGTCCTTTTACCAGATCCTAAATAATAGATTACTAAAATGTTTCTCCTACTGAGAGGAAATTGATGACAGGGTAGGACACGTGAACTGGACCAGACATTTATGCAGGTTAGTAAATGGACAGTTGTGTAGGGGGAAAGAAATTAAGAAATTGATAAAACATTTAAAACAGAAGATAATAATTCATTAAAAGATATTATTATGAAGATAATAATTTTTAAAAAAAATCTTTAACTAATGTTTTAATGGGTAAAATACATTTTGTTATATTGGTTTTTGAGATAGAGGTAATATTTGATCTTGAGGTTTTGTTATTTTGGATATGACCAAATGTGTCCTTTGTAAAATAAAAAAAGAAAGAGATGTTATAGTCAGTAAAGTGATATTTTAAATTAAGTATTCCTTGAAAGAATCCAAATGCAAGGAAAAACAGTGAGAGCTGGAAGGGGTGGCTCATGAATCACACAATTAACCATTCTCCAGGCAGCTGTTTTAGGGTTTACACTCTGCTACTAAAACCTTCCAAACATAGTGAGTGCTAAAGAAATTCTGACCTTGTCACTGTGGATCTTGCAATGGTTCTTGCAATTCATTGTTCCTTAAAATATGCCTTTGTCATGACAGATGACTGGACAGTTTCACCCTAAATTATCTAGCAGTATTTGCCTTTAAAAACCGGTACCACAGTGCTTTTCAATTTGTCTTCTAAGGAGACATAGCTTCTTACTACAAGGGTTGAATTGTTCACTGGGTGTCTTCCTCCCTATCTATCAATGACATGCAATGACAAGCAATGACAACCTCTTGAATTGGTAACAGGCGATGATGACTAGTTCAGAAGTAAAACAGAAAGAGAAATATAAGCCCTAACTGTTGATAATTGAACCCAATTTAACAGTGAAAACAATTTTTTTCCAAAACATTGTTTCCTTATTGATTTGTGGAAGAAGGACAAGATTTGGTCTCTTTGTTAATATAACTTAGGCCATTGACTATATCGAATGAAATAACAGAAAAGATAAATTACAATAGATAAGCAAAAATGTTACCCCCAAAAAAGGATTCTGATGGGCTGGGGTTGTGGCTTAGTGGTACAACGCTTGCCTAACATGTACGAAGTACTGGGTTCAATTCTCAGAACCATGTATAAATAAATAAAAATAAAAGCTCATCAACAATTAGAAAAAGTATTTTATTTTATTTTTTTAAAAAGTATTTTATTTTTAAAAGGCTTCTCTGTAAAGTGATTTGGGATTTCCATAATTTGTATTAGAATCATGTTTAGTACTTGTGTATGCCAAATCTACAGACAGACATGGAGGGATTCATTATTTTAAGTCTGGTGCTTTTTATGCTACACTTATTATTTTGTAACTAAAATTCGACCCTTCCTTAGAATCAGGAAGTCAAAACTTCAAAATTCAACTCCTAACAGATCTGATTAGTTTGTTTTTATTGGGACCTTCCTATTTCTGGGTTGGGGAATTTCTAATGAACCTCTTAGGTATCTCTGTGGTTTAGAGATTGGATAAGTTAAAGTAATAACAAAAAGGGCTCAGTATTTCTCTTCGAAGTGAGCCAAAGCTTTTAAAAATTATCTCCATGGGAAAATATCATGCAGTAAATGGTTGAAAGATTTTTCTTTTGAGTCAGACATTACCCCCCTTATTTTTCTTAAGCATTCTGTACAATGCCCACTTAAGAACATTTCCTTCTCATTTTTTTTTTCAGAACACTTATTTCTGTTAAATCCAGAAACACTCTGGGGTTTGATTTAACATAATCATTCATAGCTTAATGTTCTCCATCTCACCACCCCTACCCGGAATTCCCAAACCTGGCATTCTCTCTGATTTCCTTTTTTGGCCACCAGCATTCCCATTTTTGCAGTGTATCCAGTTTGAGATTTCAGAGTTATCTCTCTATACTCTCAGATTGCCATCAACCCCACCCTCTGAAAGCTGATACTTCTTTGTTGGTTTCCTACTCTCTGGTCTTCAGGCCTTGGGTCAAAGCTTGCTGTTTTCCCCCTGTTGTCAGATTTAGTGCCTATTTTCTCAACATTTCCCTAAATCTTTCCAGAACTTCCACTTCCTACACATTTTGACAATTTATTATTTTATAAAACAAATGAAACATTGACTCTCCTTGACTTCAAAATCTCATAATTTCAAATCTAGATTTTAATTGCTAAGCAAAAAATAAGCTCCAAATAGATGCTCTCAGGATTTATATTTTTAAGAAGTTGATTTAAAAAATGCTTAGAATCACAAGCATTTGAGAAATTTGGACTAGTCTCTCATAAGGCTGCAATACACATACCAGCTTTATCATTTATTGCTCTCCATTCAAAGCTAAAGTTATAAAGACAATTTTTCTTTCATCTGTCCACATTTGTGCATCTTGTACTTCCTGCCTGGAATGCAGGATCCCTTCCATTTCCACCTGGAAAATGCTTCTGCTCATTACCTTTCAAAATCCACTGCTAATATAATCCCCTTATAAAGCTTTCCCAGTCCCTTAGGCAATAGTTAACCAGCTCCTTCCTCTGTTTTTTCAATAGTGCAATTCAGCAGTACTCTTGGAAGGTATGTTTCAAAACCCCCAGTGGGTATCTGAAGTCATAGATGGCACTGAATCTTTTATTCATTACCTGTGATATAATGTAATTTAAAAATTAGGAAAAGTAAAAGATTAACAACAATAATTAATAATAAAAATTGATTGGGTCACATTATGCACACGAACACATATGCCACCATGAAATCCACTATTCTCTACAATTATCATGCGCCAACAAAAAAAGGTCTTTAGTATAAACTAATAATAATGAAATCAGTCAGGGTTAGTTGAACACAAACACTGTCATCTAAAAACTCATACAGGTAGCATCTGGACAAAGGGATGATCTCTGTCCCAGGGGAATAGACTGGGATGGCATGACATTTTATCATATCACTCAGAATGGTACACAGTCTAAAACATAGCAGTTTTTTTTTTTCTGAAATCTTCCAGTAATATTTTTTGACTGCCACTAACATCAGGTCACTGTATCCTAGAAAGTGAAATGATGGGCAAGAGGGAACTGCTGTAATCCATTTTTTTAGCATTTAATCCACTGCTCTGCATTGTAATATTATTATTTTCTTGCCTGTATCTTCCTACTCTTAGTGCTTCTCATTGTGAGCACTCAGCCTTCCACGCCCTGCATAGTGTCGGCTTTGTTCAAGTCTAGTACTACTGTTTGGTTAGCTTTGGAATAAATGTATAGTTTATTTTGTGCCTGGTCCCCTGAGCAATGAAATTAACATAATACAACTTGAACCAAATGATAATTGGAATATGCTTAGGAAAGAGGTGATTTTCTATAAAATTGTATCTTCCAAATTACACGGTAAAAAGAAAATTTCTCAATCAAATCAATGGTGCTGAAAGAAAACGTTGTAAGACTTTTTTGTAAAATTGTACATTTTGTAAAAAATGAAAATTTCTGACCAAGATTTCCTTTTGTCATTATTTGTTAACAGAGCATATTCACGTTTTAGGTGTATCAGTCCTAAATTTCTAAAATCTTCTTAAGTTTTAATTATTGAATTTTTAAAACATCAATTAGTTTTAAATACTGGAGCCTGAAGTTATATTTTATAATCTTAGCTCACTCTTAGCATAAAGAAATAAAGAGGGAAAAAAGTGATAAAGGAAGGGTTCATTTCATAAATGATTATTGCACGGGTTTATCAAGGTGGAATCACCCTGTTTTGCCATTTTCTCAATTGCTCTTCAAATTTCTTTTGAAAAATAGCAAATCTCCTTCATTAATATCATCTAATATGTTCATGCAATCAGAAGAATCTTTGCATGAATCTTTCATGACTTTGAAAATCTATGGGGTTAATTATAGCTAAGTATAATGTCTCCATGTAAAAGAGTTTAATGTTTATAAACAAATATTTTTAAAACTTATCATCCACTTGAAGTTGATTAATCTCTAAAATAAGAAATTATCTACTAGGAAATACTACAAATTAGAGCAAATAGAATTTTCCCATAAAATTATTTACTTTTGGAAAATGCAGAGTACACTAAGAAAAATTTATCATAAAATATTGAGGATATGTACACACATATAAATACATACAGTATTAGTATAGTTTGGGGGAAATGTTGCTTGGATTTACTAGGATATTAAACAAGATTCTACTCTATTTACATCCTTTGAAAGGATATGAGCACTCTTGACACAGCTGCAGTCTGGGAGTTGAATGAGCCCTATCTCCGGATGTCATATGTTGTTACATGAAGCAATCAGAGGACAATTGTGTGTTTATGTATGATTTTCACCTTACTGCTTTTCATTAACATACAAGATCCAGTGTTGAAGGAAGATCTTTTACTTTTAACCTGAGATAAATGACATTCAAATGTAAGTATGACTTTATTTCTCTTTTTTATCAACTGCCTTGAAACATAAAAATTTCTAGACAAGTGTCCATTTAGCTATGTGTTCGTTTTTTAAAATGCAATATTCATTATTTTATATGTGAAAGTATATGCTGCATTCTACTGTCATATATAACTAATTTGAACAAATAAAAATGGATTAAAACAGTATATACTTTACAACTCCAACTATTTGCCAAAGCCTAAACTTAGAAAAATATGTCCCAAGGTAATATAACCAATCTACATAGAGAGAATAGAATCTTCCTTTCCAGAGAAACCAAAAATAAATAAATAATAAAATATCTTGAGAAATTTCTAACATCATTTAAGTCTCAAAAGATCTTAACATTTCTAGAAAATACACCTTCACTTTGGGAGCACAGATTTGTCTAAATCATGACTTTGTTAATGTTATCATTGGGAATAATTTCCTAATGATAATATTTAGAACATCTGCTTTTATGGAACTTTGACAGCCCAAGTCCTTGACCAATGTAGGATTACTTTAGAAAACATCCTCTGTTCATTTCCTGAATTCAGTGGTTTTCTTAATTCATTGGTTTCTACAAAAAAAGATAACAGTAGAAACATTCAAACCAAGTTGATAACAAAAATTTAGGTAACTAAATATAAAGTCTTAGGCCAAAAAAAATTCAGACACTATCTTACATACAACTCATTAATATTGAGAAAGTTATTTTAGTATAGATGGTCCCAAAGATTTAGGTGAGATAGTTACTGAGTGTTGCTGAAAGAAATGTGGTAATGGGAAAGGATGATCATGTAAGATCAAGAAGAAGTAAGTGCAGAACACATTTCAGATTAGAACTATGAGTGTATTTTTTTAAAGAACGTTAAGTAATATTTCTGTTCTGAGTCAGTATTATTCAGGGATAAAGCTGTCATATTCCAGCACAGGATAGATACATCTAACTCTTGAGTGCTGGGTGCTGTTGGGCTTCTCTGTGGGGCTTCTGGAAAAGGGCTTGCTGCCTTTGATTAGCTGCAAGAGTGGAAAGAAATAATCAAAATGCAGCTTTAGAGCAGAAAAGGATTAACATTTACCTTTTCCTTTATAGACTATGGTAAGAAAACTATTCTAAAAAGCTCTCCTCTTATGTCACTTGGTTCATATCCTTAAGTGGATCAGAAAGGATTAGAAATAATCTGTATTTTATTATATTACATTATATTTAGAAAGGAAATAAAATATACACTGGTCTTTGATAAATGAAACTTTGTCACTATTGCTATTAAAGGGATACCAGAAAACAGTCTAAATTAGTGACAAATGTAATTATACCATGATGACTGTATGTTTGTCAAAGGTCATTGAATTTTACACTTATGATCAGTATAATTCACTTTGTCTAAATATTACCTCAATTAAAAAAAGTAACAATTGCAGCTTGTGTAATTAGATTCAGTATATCATGGTATTAATTTAACCCTAAATATTATTTCCTGTATTCTGGTTGCTTCGACATCTGGGGCTTCACTGACTGGGAAGGGTCTGTGTCTTTCAAGACTAGTCAATTAAATAAAGTAAATGACTGGCCAGAAGGTGCCTTTCATACACACAGTAACCAATCCAGGACATTTGCTCTGTCTCTTACACTGGAGGAGGCAATATTCTTCTGTTCTCATGACCCTGGAGACAGGTGCCAGAAAGCCAGAGAAAGTCCCTATTCTCAGGGTTTCCTGAGTTATTCAAACTAACCATTCTTGGGCCAGTTTACCCTGCTTGCCTTTCCCATGAAAACCACAGTGCGAACCACTGTCTCTACTTCCTCCTGCTTCTTCAACCTGATGACCAATCCCTAGGCTTCCCTTTTGGTCCTGTGTGGCATGGCATTTGTTTCTTCTCTTGGGAACTATAACAAACTAATTATTCTTTTCTTATTTTTGTTTAAATTTATGTTTTAACTAACATACATAAAAACAATAAATGTACATAGTTATAGGTTCCTTATGATATTTTGATAGATATATTCATTGAGTGATGCTTAAACCACGGTATACATCTCACTCCTCAAATATTTACCATTTCTTCTTTGTGAAAACATTCAAACACTTTTTCTCTAGGTTTTTGAAATAAACAGCCTAGTTTCATTGTCTATACCTACTCTGCAAATGCACAGCAGAATTTCTTCTAACTTAGTACTTATCCATGAACCTCTCCCCATAATAATAGAAACAAACCATTTTTTTCCTCTGTAAATTGCCTTCTGAACTCTTACCTTCATCATACCTTAGTAATAATAAGACATATATTTTAAAATAATCACAATAATGAAATATAATCTGGAATTTTATTTTCAAACAACCAGAGGGAAGACCTTTGCTTGAGAGGGAGAAAATGAGTCATCCAAGGAGAAACCTGACATGTATACAATTACACTGGGTTACTTTTCCCTCACTCTTCAATCCCAGAGTCTTTGACTTTACCTGTTTGGGGTGCTATAGCAAAATATCATAAATGTATAAGCAACAGAAATTTATTTCTTACAGTGCTGGAAGCTGAGAAGTCTAAGATCAGGTTGCTAGTGAATTTGGTATTTGATGAGGGCACATTTCCTAGTTCACAGATGGCATTTTCTAGTTGTGTCCTAACAGGGAAGAAAGGAAGGCGGCTCTCTGAAGCCATTTTTTAAATTCTCCTAATCCCATTCACACAGGCTCCACACTCAGAATAACCTTCCAAAGACCCCACCTCTTAATATCATCACATTTGTGATTAGGTTTCAGCCTATGTACTTTGAGGGGTCATGAACATTCATACCAGAGCAGACCTCCATGATGCAATGACTTTGATGTTTAATTTATACCAAAGTTTAAAACCAGCCTGTAGGAGCTTTGGTAATATATAGTTTCAGCCACCTTTTCCACTTAAAGAATAGGAACTTCTACATTTAAAAGCTTACTAGTTGAGGGGCTCCTATGTCTCTGATGACTAACTCTCATGATTGCAGTCTGATTACATTGTTAATTATATGGTTACACTAAATCACGAGCTAACACACATATATGGAACTACCTGCTGCTGGTTGGTATCCCTCAGTCCTCAAACTTACAATTTGTTCAATCTTCGCTGGATCCTTTAGTTTTACATTAAAAACAATTCAAATAAAGGGGAAATGATGCTATGATTATGGCTGAGCAGAACTTTTAAGACATCATGTACAAAATGTTTGGGTTGGATTGTTGGTGTCTGCATCACAAATAATAAATTGCTAACTTTAAGGTAGCAGTCTTTGAAACACACACAAGCCACATAAACACAGGCACATATATGGTATGTGTTAGTTTTTCAACCCTCTGACAAAATGCCTGTAAAAAAAAAAAGAAGAATCAAAGGAGGAAAGATTTATTTTGGCTCACAGAATCAGAGGGTTTAGTCCAAATTTGACTGGTTCCATTGCTTTGGGCCTGAGGTGAATATCATGGTGGAAGTGCAAAAAGGAGCAAATCTGCTCTCTTCATGATGGCTGGGAAGCCAAGAGTAAGGAAGAGGCCAGAGAGAAGAAATACCTTTCCAGGTCACATATTCAGTGACCCACTTTCTCCAACAAGCTCCACAGATAAGGTCAGAACCCTCATGATCCAACTATTTCCCCATATCCCCACCTCTGAACATCACTGCACTGGAGACCAAGCCTTCAAACATGAGTCTTTATATCCATAGATACTTTATGTCTATACCATAACACAAGTATTTTTGTAGATTCAATTGTGGCTTTATAATAGCTTTATTCTCATTTAAGTATATATTTTTGGGTGAGTGGGAAAACAATTCATTTGCTACTACAGGAATGAGAATTGTCCTTACATGTATTGCAAGCAGGAGTGAGAAATCATTTGCTGAACCCTATATTGGTATATGAATCATAAATGTTTACATACATTATCTCTCCTTGAATTTTTTAAAATGGTGGACACTACAGAAGTATGCATTGTTTCTAAATATTATTAATCATATTTAGGAAGCAGAAAAAAAGTAAATACTGGGACACTGTGCTTAGCATATGGTTTGTAATTGCCTGGAGCAGATGGCTTATATATGTCTAGCAACACTACCCAAGTACAATAGAGACAATTGCAGAAGAGGAGGTCTTATTGAGAAATGATGTAGTTGATGGCTATTTTAGGGAGGTAAAAAAACTCAAACCTTCCATAAGAAAAAATCTATATAAAGTCTGTTCAAACATTTGGAAATCAGATTTTGTAAATAAGCTCAAAGCTATCCAATTTACTCACAAATAGAAATCCTTAAAAGTTTAGGGGAAAAATAGAACAAGGAAATATTCCAAAAGAGAGAACAATTGTGGTATGTGACTATATAGAATATTAAATATTTTGATTACCATGAAATCAGCTTTCTGAGAAGCCCTAATTCCATGTCACTCTTATGCCAGAGACTTATTTGCAACATAGGTATTCTCCTAAAGAATGCAAGAGTCTTTGTTAATTCAAAAGAAATCACCCAAATCACTTTTAAGTAAAATAGAAAAAAAGTTAAATATATTTGACAGTTACAACATTAATTTTAATATTCATTATACATCTCTTCCAAGTATGTATTCCAATCTTAATATTCATTATGCATCTCTTCGAAGTATGTACCCAAAACCCATCATTAAATTTGTAGCATAATTTAACAAATTAAGAACTTATAAAAATATTTATTTTTTTCTAGTCTAGCTTTCTGAAGGATGCAGGTGGAGAATATGTTCATTTAGGTGTGTTTACAAATTTCTATAAACAAAATGAACGCCAGCATAGATTTACAGATTTTCCAAAAGCAATTATGCCTGCAAAATTTCTCTTTGGGCTATAAAATCTGCTTGTCTATATGTATACTTAGTAATACATCCCAACCTCCTTTGTCCCAAATTCTTTCCTTTTCTGCCCCATAACTAGATTAAGAAATGCAAACATTTAGTTGTAATAAATAACTTTGTTCCCCAAAAACAGATTTTTTAAAAATTCAAGCAGAAGAGAAAAGGGGAAAATTTCAGTGGCAGACTATCTGCCACTTAATACCCATGATGCCTGTGGTTGACCTTTTTAGAACCACAAAGGTTTTATTAATTTGGAGAATTTTTGTCAAATACCTTTTTAGCTAAGCCATGAATTCTGAGGCAATTCTAGCTCTCTAGTTCCATCCCAATAAGGAAAATGCATCAATACATATTTTTGCAATTATGAGTACTTCACATAATCGACCTTAGAATTTTGAGAACTGGAGCTGATTAATTTTTACATGCACCATAAAAATTTTAGCACATTAAGAAAAAAATAGCCTTAAGTTGTTCCATTTTTGGATTGCATAAGTAAAGCTAAAAAGAAAATTATGTGGATACAAATATAGTTCTACTTGTTTCTTTTAAGGATTTGGCTTTCATTTCAATGTGGACATTTAGGTTCCTGCATTTCTAATTCTTTACTGCAAAAGCTAACAGAAAATTGTCATTAGCCTACACAGAGCAAGCATTCTCAGACACAGCTGTGTAGACTCTGGCTTTTATAGGAAGACATTACAGTTTAGCTAATATGTGTAAAGATTCTAAACATTCATTCTCAAGCTTCCGAAATAAATTTAAGTCATTTTGTGTTAAGTTTCATTTGGGAAAAACTATATTTTGTATAAAAAGACTCCTAAATTAGAATTTCTATTAAAAACTGACTTAAAAGTGCAATGATGGACTCACTATTACTTCATAGAGGGTGAAAATATTCTAACACTGATTTATGGGTGATGGTGTCATTAGTCAATAAAGTTATGAAAAACTATTGAACTGTACATATAAAAATGGGTGGATTTATGAGTTGAAAGTGTGCTCTAATAGTTATTAAAAAAACCCTGAAATACAAAGTGTGTGTATGAGTGTGTGTGTGTGTGTCTTTGAATACATTTTCTCTACTGTGTTCCTTATTTTGCTTTCATAACTGTTGGAGCTATTTGTTGAAAAAAATCTGCATGAAACTATTATATAGGCATTACAAAGTGTAACTAGCCTGGTCTGTTGGATTTCTTCAGGAACTGAAAAACAATAAACTAAGAATCATTATTATTCACAGTGTACATTCTGTGGTTTCGCTTTAGAAACATGCTTTTCAAGTTAAATTTCCTTCAAAATGCACCTCACTAGAAAAAAAGTGAGGGAAAAATGCTAGAGGCAAACTTGGGACTAAGAAGTCTGGCAGTCTAGCCTCTAAATATGGCTGGGTTTCTCTATGCATTACATCTAGAGGGGCTCATGGTTGGTTTTCATACACACTGTTTGTGGATCTATGTGTATAGCTTACTTTCCTGGATAGCTAAAGTATGGTGCTTTTATTCTTTGATAATGTCAGGAATAGCTAAATCTCAAATTGAATCTGAGTTCTAACAGGTTAGTTTAATCTCTGAAAGGAGATCCTGAAATAAGAGTCCAGAAAGACCAAACACTGGGTTCTCAGCAATGCTTAAATTTTACAAATGAGTACATGTGGAATGAATGAATATTCCTTTAACATTTGTGTTCAACATAGGTCATTTCAATGTAAAGGCAGCTACACAGGATCACTATAAACTTTTTATAATCTTCATTCATAAAGCAATAATATATATGGACAGATTCTTAAGTGTTTCATGTAATTTACCCCTAGTTTCTAATGAAATGGAGGAAAATGAAATCAGATAAGAAAAAAAATCAACCCAAGTAAAATGTAAGGTTTGAATTAAAGAAGATCATGTCCTTGTTACCAAACCCCATAATTAAGCATATACAAGGGAAGCAATGACAAGAACTATGGGTCCAGAAGCGAAATGGTGAGAAAAATTTTCCAACATATTCCTTGAAAAGTCAGCATGCTTTTACAAGAAATGACCAAGTGAAAGAAAGAAACATGTATGAAAAGAATTTTTTCAGTTAACATCTATAATTTAACAAAATAACAATATGTTCAAAATCATTTTTGAAGACAAATTAAAAGACCCTTATGAACTACAAATTGCTAAGTACCAAAGTACATTTACAGAAACTATGAATACCAATGGTGACAAACTATCCCAAGAACTGCTGATGTAAAAATCAGAACCTGAGTGCTTAGTGTTGATATTTCTTTGACTTTCAAATCTTAAACCAACATATTTTAATCCAATTATAGGTGGAAGAGATGCAATATGGAAAAGAGTCTGTTTATATTTTTAAATATAAATACATAATTTTATTGATAGGTACAAATATTTAACAAAAATAGAACATAAGTTTTTTAAAATTCTATGTATCATCAGAAAATCTATACCAGTAAGAAATCATATAAACATAGATGATATTTAAATTACATTACTAATGTAATGTAAAACCTGAGTGTATTAATTTAAAAAAAATTTGGAAGATATATATATATATATATATCTTCCTTTTCTTTTGGATGGGATAACCCTGAAGCAAATTTTCTACACTGGCTCTTACAGTTAGAAACACTATTCACTATACAGGAGCACTGTAATTTGATCAATAACTCATCTTTCAGTGGTTGTCTTCCTTTCCTTGTTTCATTTTCCTACTATCCTACCTTTTTCCTGAGATCATTCTTGCACATAAACAACCAGTGCTCAAACTCTTATTTCAACATTCCCTTCATGGAGAGCAGAAATTAAGCTATCTTGAATTTTTTTCTTTTTAATTAGTTTTAAATTTTTTTTAATTAGTAACACATGACAGTAGAATGCATTTATGCACTTTGATATAACATACATAGATGGGATATAATTTCTAATTTTTCAGAAGCAGCTACCTTGCATTTTTGAAGGTCCTATGGGATACTGATGAGATCTGAGACAATTTGAATCTCTATTCAGATTTTCAAGATGATTAAATGATTTAGGTCTATTTTAGTCGATGTTCGTCTTGGCTTCATTTGGAAGTTTTGGCATCAAGTGGAACCAACATAAACTTAGACATACAAACATACAAGGATATGTATACACAGATTTAACATGCACATATCTTTACCCCAGCATTATTGATACCTCAAACTCACTCTGGATTTAAAGCACAGATGATACTTGAAATTATTTGACTGATTGAACTATAACTGCTGGAATGAGATGAAGGGTAGTTCATGGAACTATAGAGAAGTTTAGTGGGATCACATTTGTCCAAAGAGCTCTCTACTTTTATGTTGGATCCAAGCCAAGGTGACTGTTCGCACCTTCTATGCTCAGAATGCAGCATTCACAAGTTTAAGAAGCAGAACTCTTCATTTGTGGCTATTCCTAGGCACAGGCAAGCCCAAGATGTGTCATGACAATCTATCTTCAAACAATAAGCAGACATCACATGCAGACTACAACGGAACTTCTTAAAAGTGGAATATAGTTAGCAGAGCCCCTTGAATCTGTTGAAGCTCACTTTTGTTGTTGTTCTTTTATGAATCTCACTTATTTTTTGTTTTTTGTTATGACATTGCTGGCATATCTCAGAGCATTTTGTTCAATTTTAGTTATTAATTCCCGGTGTACATTAATAAGAAATAGAAATTTCCTGGGTGGGAGAATAAAAAAGATGTCAGATAATCTCCCTCTTCTGATGTTGAGGTGCTTTGCAGAGATTGTGGGAAATGAAAATTTTTTTACTTAACTCTGTACTCAATTGAATTGTATTCACCAAGTTCACTGGTTTTCTTGACTGATACTGACTTTTAGAATTGTGCTGAAGGCATTCATGACTTTTCCAAAAACCTATCTTGCACTGCAAGGACCCATTTTGTACCTTAATAGGCATCTGGTTTCAACTATTTGTAGCTCTCTTTTACCAATTATTTGTAGTTCTCTTTTGCTTATAATGGGTGCATTTTTGTTCTATTCCATGTAATTTTTGCCAATTGCTAAGCTAGCCAAGCCAGAGGAATATAGTTAGCTAAATATCTTATATATGATAATATATGTAAGTATATGTGGGGGTATATAATTATACAGATTTAAGCTATTAATTTGTAAATTCATTTTAACACATCCTTTTGTTGTCTTAACAAACCTCAATATTTGTTATATAGTATATTATGTATATGATTATGTACTCTCACATATAAATATTATATATCATTATATCATTGAATCAAATGGACTCTATTTGTTTCTTACAGTAAAGTTCTAGAACCACAAATAAATGTAATCATGTAATAACATATCTTTCATTCTGAACCTCTCAAACCTTACAGAATGCAATTTAGCCCTACATTATTGTGATGTGTTACAGAAACCCAGAAATAGAAGCCAGTACTAGCAATGAAAGTCAGGTAAAAATATATCTGCGAATAAATCCTTCTTGTCAATTCCCACAAGTGAGTGAATATTACAATCTAGTAGAAATCAGAGAAAAAGGCAGTTAAGCAAGTTCCCTCTGGGAGAGACTTCTTCACAGCAGGATGATAATACCCCAGTATCCCACTGTCTAGCAGACTTCACTAAAAGAGACACCTGTCACATAGAAATTGAGATCAATGGGTTGACACAGAAGTGTTCTGTCCTGACTCCCTTGATTCTTATTTGCTACTATAAGAATGTTCTGCAAAACCATTGCCATTTCCAAATTATTTCTTCCTAAGTTTTGCCTTATGAGGTAAGACAGATGCTAGGAAGATACAGGGATATTTTCAGGCTTACATACAAATAGCCTATTAAGGAAAATATTCTACATTTTTATTAGTTTATTATGGAAGAAATTACAAATTAGCAACAAAATTTCTTCAAAATAAAGATCAGATAACCCACAAGAAAAGCTCAATTTATCTCTTACATTAATATTTAGATATTATTTACCTTTGTTAAACCTTTATACCTGGAAGGACTTAAAATTAATTTTAAGAGACTTAAAATTAATACAAAATTGAGTTCAGGAATAAATAAATACAATATTTCATAGGGTGACTCCTATTTTGTGGCACAGACATTTAATCAAATTGGGAAGTAATAAGAATAAGAATTGAAGCATTTTTATGAAGTGAAAAGACTAGAAAAGCAAAGTGATAAAATGTAGGGGAGGATCATGTGTTTTCTTACTCAAGATATAATTATTTAAACAAATTAGTTTTTTTATTCAGCAGTTCAATACAGACACATCCTTTTGTGTTTAAAACTGTTTTCTGAATTCTCCCTTTAAAATGACCAATTCTAAATGAGATAACATACCTTCTTTTGAGAGTCAAATGTTAAATTATTCTATTTGTTTTATTTATGGCTTAAGGTAACTATCTCATTCATCAAGGATAATGTTCTCCACAGTCTTCAGGAGACAGAGACTAAGCCTTTCAAATGAATGACTATAAAGTGAATAGCTCCTGCCAAAGGATGAATCATTTGATTTAAAACACATTTGTAGAACCAGTTTTGGAACTGTGCACCCTTGTTAATTTTCTCTTTTGTGATTTCCCTTCTCTCTGTAGGTTGCTAATCAAAACCAACATTGAGACAGTGCCAGGTTTCATGGAGTGGTTAAGAGCATTCCTAGAAGTGGCACAGATGTCAAGCCATCAGCTTTTTGTAATTAGAAAAAATAAAAAGTTTGAGCTAAATTTGAATAAAAGCTTTCTGTATTTTTAAAAAGTATCTTGAAATACAGAGGCCTGAATGTAACCATGAGGGTAACTGATGGACTCCATCATATTTTAGAGTTATTAAGCCCCAAACTTGTGTCTGAGGCCTCTTCAATTCCATGTCATAATTAGGCAGACCATCAATTGCCTTGTATCTCTTCTCTTGAGTCACCCTGTCTTCTTGTCTTCAGAGTCTACTGAGCCTGGCTACTTCCAAAATCTTCAAATGGATCAGTTTGTATGTTTGAGGGCAGGTACTATCAATTCCAATTTTATTTGAATGTTTTAGATTTGATTGAAAATACTTTATAATGAAACTTCTACTAACATTTTTCTTCCCTATTTCTGCTGTAACAATTTTAGATTTTTTTTGAACTGAACACAACTCTATGGGCTAGGAGTAAATCACAGTGTCTCAAAATCATTAAACATAAAGTTGAAACAAAAAAATTACTGGAATAAAAACAAAAACAAAAAACCCCACAAATACACAAACAACTAATGAAGGATCTTGCAAAAGTAGTTTTACAACAATTGTATAAAGTTGATTTTTCAGGAGATTGTTTTTATATTCTTACTTTATATCCACCCTTGAATTGTAGATGTTTTGAGTAGGTGCACAAAGAAGATTTGCTTGAGATGCTATATTGTATTGTGATTATTATATTCTTCACAACAACTTCTTCATACTTCATTCAGTTCATAGCCTGTCTAAATCAAAGTGACTTTTTATCTTTACCATATTTCCCTCGTTTCCCTTCAGAGTTGAGAGAAATAGGTGTCCTCCTTTCTTTCTATGTCTAAGAGCTGGTATTGATTTTATTCCTTCTTACCATTCCTTCAGTCCTCAGAGACACTCTCTGCTTTGACCTAACTTGCTAAACCATACTTTTCCTCTTCTTCTCAGATGAGCTTCAATACAGGAGAGAGGGGGGGGGGGGTCTGAATGTCTGATATGGTCATCAGATTAATCGAGGTTGAACTATGGTTCAGGAATATCTGTGTAAACATAGTCATTTTGCCTCAATTCCCTCCATGGGAAATTTATAAAGAAAATGGTTGATCTCCATAACTGTTCTTTTCATTCCAATTATTGGGATAAATGTTACACAAATATCTGCAAAACATTACCTATCATGGTATTTTCAGAAACAATTAACATTTGAATCAGTGGACAGAATAAGGATGATCTATCCTCACCAATGTCAGTAGACACCATTCAAATATTGAGTATCTATACTGAATAAAAGGGAGTGGAAAAGTCACTCTCTCTTCAGAATCTGGAACATCCACCTCACCTACCCTAAGATACAGAACTACTAGTTCTCAGGCTTCCAGTCTCATATTAAATCACATTACCAGGTTCCCTGGTAATCCAGCTTACAGAGGCCAGATGTTGTGAGTCCTTGTCCTCCACAATCATATGAACCAAGTCTATTAATAAATCTCCTCTCATTTATATCTCTGTATATCCTATTGGTTCTGTTTTTCTGGAGATCCATGATTAATGTACTACCTTATAATTGTTTTTAGTAATGATAATTATATTAAATGGTATGAAGAGTGCATTAAATGGGATTCAGAATATAATAATCACAGTGTGCTCCACATAATAGGAGCACTTGTAATCCAAATTCTGCCCCCAAATTTCATTCTAAATTGTCTCAAAAATAACTTAAAACCATCCCAATACCTGATGACAGAGACATTTCTATTGAGATCTAACTTTTAAACTCCAATATTGACATTTTCTGCACATCTCTCTTACTTAAAGTATATCTAAGAGTGCATATTTGGACAAGGCTGAAGTTAGCCACTATGAAGGAGGCAAATGTGGACCATGCCTGGATCATGTCCTCAAGGAACTTAAAGTATAGTAGGGAAGAGTAAAAGCCTATAAATATCATTCTATCACAAATTAGAGTGAAGGGAAATCACAAGAGAGATATAGATACCAGTAATGTAGTGTTGTGGGAGTTCAGATATAAGGACAATTATTTCCAAAAAGAAAAATTATCAAAAAATTAATGGAGGTGTTGGCATTTAATCTGGGCTATAAAGAATGAAGGACACATAAATGTATAAATACAGAATAAGTATATTTTGAATAAAAGTGATCAAATTTGCAAAAAAAATCCTAAATAAGAAGAGTTATATTTATCTTAGTAACCAGGAGTACAGTAGATTATTTTTAGAGATTAGTGTTAAGCCAGTTGTAAAGGGCTTTAATATATAGGATAAGAAGTTTGACTTTTTATTTTTCCTTTGCATCATGGGCAACCATTATTTAGGTAAGCTAAGTTACATGCTTCTATATGTTAATAATATTAAGCTCTCAGCAATTATTTCATCAGTGTTTTGCAGACATGGATAAGAACTGGTCTTTGAGGAGTCATGCAACCTGACAAGCAGGGATAGAGCTAGAAGCAGAGTCCTGTGGGACTATGAGTGGCCTGGCTTACTCTGGTTGGGGAATGGAAAATTTCCTGCCAAAAATGAATTATGAAATGGTTTTTTGAGAGATGAGGAATCAGCTGAGTGAAGAAGGGTAATAGAATTTCCTATAAATGGATACAGATTAAATAGAATTAAAAAGGCATGAAACTGCAGAGTGTGCCCAGGATTAAAAGGATCTGTATTGACAGCATAAAGTGGGATGGTATTAAGTGGCAGGTAGGTCTGGAGCAGGGTGTGGAGAGCTTTTATAAGTCCCAGCAAAGCACTTGGTGCTTTATAAAACTGATGAGGTAGAAGAGCAATTTCAGACTAGTAGTTATTATAATAATGCAGATGAGAGGTAAGGATCTGAAATTAATAACATCAATCAAGACAGAGAGGATGGTATAGAAATAGGAGAGAATATGTGTAGGTGGACTCAATAAGACATGATAATTCTCTCTCTACCTTGCTAGACATTTGATTAGTGCCCACTGTGTTTGAGACACTAAGGAAATATATCAAAATGCATCAAAGAACAAAACAGACCAAAATTCCTTGTCTGATAAAGTTTATCTTTCTTGAGAAGAATTGAGGGAAGAGGCAAAAGAGACCAAGATTTTATAAATTGTGCTTTTTTTATATGACTATTTCCTAATTAAAGACAGCTTGGATTCTAAGGCTGGCTCATTCTCTTACGCTCAGCAACTATCTATTGCTGTTCTCAAGATGTCATACCTGATGCTATTTTTTTAAAAATTCATATTTTATATCCCCTCCTTTTCTTTTTCAAATCTCATGATTCCCAAGTATAAAACTCATATTTATGTAAGTTCTTTTCGAAGCATCAGGCATTACTTGTCACTTGCTTACTTTTTATAACTCTCTGGATGAACAACCTGTATTTGCCTTATTTTTATCATTTCTAAAATTCTCCACATTATCATATAATGTGTTCTTCCTGCTCATGAGCTCTATCAACAGATTCATCATCCATCTTATTTTCTACACTTGTTTTAGCTATCTTCATGTTTAAATGAGTTGCAACGCCCCCTTGGTCTTTAATTCACACCTGGTCTATCCATACAGAGGATTCTGGTTTTAATTTCTAAAGGTCAAACTTCTCTTTCCCTCAAGTTTTATTCAGATCTTTATTTCCTCTTATTATGGTTATGGTTAGTTTGTTAACTCATTTCCTTTCTTTCAGCTTCATCTATTTTTCTAAGTCATAGGCCAGATCATGTCACTCTTACACAGAAACCTGCATTCCTTTCTGTCTGCCCCATCCCAAACCATTTATATCATAAGTAAGCCCCAGTACCCACAGAATAAATAAAAACACCCAAACCAGGTGAATACATTACACAGCAGTCTCTGTGGAGAGATGGGCTTCTGTCAGGGGAAATTAGGAGGCAGAGACACTGCTCAAGGACACTGGACTGATTGCTTTACTCCTCATTCCTCTTTCATGGTTGGTATTAGTGTTGCTGAAGTGGTTCAGGAAGCAAAAGGCTCGATATATGCAAATATTTCTTTAAACTTGAAGAGCACACATTCTTGCTGCAGTTTTTCCAGAATGTGTGACACAGAACTGAGCACTAAAGAGCAATGGAGCAGCAAGATTACTCTAAGTTTCCATGTCTGGCAGGGCCATTGCTGTACAGATAGACAGGCTGTTGCCCTGTAGAAAACCAAAACCCAGGGTGCAAAGCTGAGCCAAGACATATTTTTGTGCCATAGCCCATTTATTTCCATTAAGTACTAAATCCTGATCTAAATATGTTTGGAAATATAAGTGTGTTCTCATTATTTTTGTCAAACAAATTCCCCCGTGATCATGCAGACATACATACTTTCCAGCATATACTACCTACTGAAAATTTGCCCTGCTGTGCTTCAGCTGGATGGCAACAAAGATAGACAATGCCTTCTCAACCTCTCTGTTCTATTTCCTTGTTCATTTTGTAGGTACCTTTCATTGTTCACCTCAACCCCTGCCCCCATTAATAAAATCTTCCTCTACTTCTAGACTGGAAATAATCATTCTTGCTCTTTATTCTGATGCATTTTCTTTGCACACACCATATAGTTAGCTGATTAAATTTTGAAGTATAAATCCCTTAATGGTAGCAAGAATGCAGTAACTATTATGATATCTTCCCACTACAAAACATAATGTTGGTCATGTAGCAATATTCAACAACTATTTTGCAATTAAGTTAAATAAATATAAAATTTTATTGCTATGAAGTACAGGTACTTCATAAAATAAATTTTGGGGCAATCTTTTAAAACAAAAGACTGAACAGAATGCAGAAGAAAAAAATAATTAAGTATCAGGTAATGCATAGTTTGGAATATGGTCTTTAAGTTACACTGATTGACTACCTTGGCATTACTCTACAATAAATTTGGGCAAAAATTAACTACAAATGGATATTCAAATCTTTTGCGATTTCCTGGATTCAGAAAATACTGATAAGATAATGACCATACCTTTCATTTGCATAAGGCCTAGAAAAATATGTTTTTTGAGGTCAAAATAATATTATTGTATATAAATCTAGTTTTTAACAGAGGCTTACTCATCTTCTCTTTCTGCAAATTCAATATGTATGGCTAAAGGCCAAGTGGTTTATTGAAGCTCAAGCTGTCAAGTGAGGGAACTGTAGATTTCTTCCTGTCTGCACCTTTGCAATTGGGAAAGAATTTTTCTTTTCAAGAACTTCCTGAGAACTTGCTGAATAGACTAATCTGTAGAGTGTTTTAGGGATCTCTATGTTCATTTTCAGAGATTCTCAATCTGTAGGACTGGCTTGGAGTGGGAACATGGTGGTGTGATGAAAGGCTTCTAAGTGATTTTGAAGGAATTTGGGGTTTAAAAATCACTGAGCTATGGGTTTTCATTAATAGCACTACCTAAAGATGATTGACAAGCCCTCAAGTGCTACTAGTGATGGTCACAATACTGTCTTGGATATAAGGACATTGCTTAAAGACAGGAAAGGAGGGGATATAGGGAAGACTGACTTATTAGGCCTGATGCTTTCAAAATTCTATCTACAGGGGCACATAAGAAAGTCTTCTCCAAAAGGATAATCCTGGCATTTCTCTAACATGTATAGTCTAGAGATTCATTCAAAATAGAGGCAGCCAACTATTCTTCTGGCAGAGAATTAATATTCCAAACATAAAAATAGCTCAAAAAATTACTACCCAAAAAGTAAATAACATAGTCAATAAATGATCAAATGAGCTAAGCAGACATTTCTCAAAAGAAGTAATAAAGTGGCCAACAAATATATGAAAAACTGCTTAACATCTTTAGCAATTTGAAAAATGCAAATAAAAATTATACTGAGATTTCATCTTACTGCAGTGAGAATGGCAGTCATTAAGAATAAAAATAATAAATGCTGGAGATGGTGTGGGGAAAAAGGAACATGTATACATTTTTGGTGGGATTATAAATTAGTACAATCACTGTGGAAATAAATATGGAGGTTCCTCAAAAGGTTAGGAATGGAATTACCATATGACCATACACCATTCCTAAGTATTTATCCTAAAGAATAGGATACTCTTAGTGATGGGGCATATTCATGTTTACATTAGCAGAATTTACAATAGCTAAATTATGGAATCAGTCTAGTTGACTTTCAATGGATAAATGAATAAAGAAACTGTGCTGTATATACAGATTGGGATTTACTCAACCACAGGAAAAAAAACAAAATTATGTCATTTGCAGGACATGAATAGAATTTGTGAACACTATGTTAAAAGAAATAACTCAGTGGTCATGTTTTTTCTCTTATGAAAAAACTTCAGAGGAAAAAAGGCAGGGCATTCTCATGAAAATAGAAGTGAGATGAGTAGAGGAGGGAACTAGAGGACAGAGGAGGGGAGAAAAAGGAGAGGTACTGGACAGCTAAATTGACAAAATTATATTATTATATTATGTGCATGAAAAATATGTAACAAGGAATCCCACTCGTATATTATTAGAATGTAGTAATAAGAATATTTCCACTAGTTTACTAAAATAAAAATTCCTTTTCTTATGCACATATATGAGTACACCATAGTGAATCTCAATATTATGTACATCCACAACACTGAGATATTAATTAGACTAAGTATATTCCATGCTTGTATAAGCAGAACAAAACATTCTACTGTTATGTATAACTAAAAAGAAAAAAATTAAAAATTCAATAGAAAACATTTAAAGTTCCTATTAGGATTATAAAACAATAAAGACAGCAATTACACTTAGACACAAAAAACACCTTCAAATTCCCTGACATAGAGACCTCTGGAAGATTAATTTTACGTATCAAATTGACACATAAAATATTTTTTCCAGGTACTTGGTCAAACACCAGTCTAGATGTCACTGTAAAAGCATTTTCCATAATAAATAAATAAATAAGTACAGTTTGAGAAACCAGATTGAACTCAGGTATTAAGTGACTAAGGCTGAAGACCTTAATAGAAAAAGACAAAAGTCTCCCAAGAAATAGGGAATTCTAAATCTAGTCTGCCATCAGACTTAAGCTACTATAGCCACTCTTCATAGGACTTCAGCCTTCCATCTTACCCTGAAGGTTCTGAGCTTGTTAGCCCCCACAATAGCATGAGCTAGCTCTCTTCCCCCCTACCCCCCACAGATTCATTCTAGTCACTCTGTTTTTCTAAAGAAACTTAACTAATGTAATTCAAAAACTGATTTGTAAAACTACTCATACACTTGAAAACTGTTTTAGAAAAGAGTAGACAGATACATAGTTTTATACAAGATAACATGGTAGAGCTATTTTCTTTGGGGTCACAGCCAAACTACCTTACTAATTTTATCACAGTTGAGAAAAATGAAGATTAAAATATATGCCAGTCTCCTTCTCTACTTAAATCCTAGTTTGAGTTGGTAAATATAAGTGGTCAATGAGGAGATATATATATATATATATATATATATATATATATATATATATATATATATATATATATCTGTAAGAAAATCAAAACTTCATCCACTGGGCATATGTGGTTTGGTTGATTGTGCTGGACAAGGGCTAAAGACTGGAGACTTCCCTGCTTTTCTCCCATGTTGTGTACAATAGCCACCTGTCAATCTGGTGTTTATCATAAGCACTCAATCACACATGTTGAGTACATTCACCCCTGCCCTACTTTCCAAACCTCCAACCCCACACGTACAAACTCATGTACACTCCTTACACAGTGTTCAAGGAAAATGTCTGCTCCACTTTCTGCACTACTCATTAGAGTGGCCAGATGAAGCATTCTGGTTGTAGCCTTTGTGACAGGAAAAAACTGTAAACTGTGTGCCGGTGACTGCAGTTAGGATGAGAAGCCGTATATGGAAATATATATATAGACAATAAAAGCAGCTGCCTGGCACCAACTGCAATAGAAAGGCAGCTGCTTTCTCTACAGTGAGGTGGAGCAAAGCTTACTCTTGGGCAGCAGTTGTTACTTCAGTAATAACGCCCCAGGCTAATTAATCCCCCATCATCTCCACAATTATTTGGAGAACAAAAGGAAAATGGCTGAGTTTCTCCCTGGATCAAGGACACACATAATGAATTTCCTTCTTTGAATGGTTCATTCCTCAAGATAGCAGACATGTTCATCTCAAAAACAAATGATCTTACACTTGAAGAATAGCAGCTAATTGTACTTGGAAAAGAAAAGATGGACCACCACACAATTTTTTTGAAAGTAGTAATTGTGGTCATTAATTTAGGAGTGGAGTCACCTCACATTGTTTTTCTTAAGGTTTCACACTATTTTGCTTCATGAGTCTTTATTTGTTCGTTATTATTATTATTATTTTATTTATTTATTTTTTGCAGCGCAGGGAACTGAATGAAGCCAGCACCTGGCACATACTAGCAAGCACCTTACCACTAAGCTACATCTTCAGCCCTATAAGGAGTCTTTAGGTTCTTCATATTACAATTAGGATCCTAGGCAGGGAGACTGTCATTCTTTTGTCCTTTCACTTTAAATATTTTTAAGACTTAATGCTCACTTTGGGAACAAAACACATAAAATGCTAGCTTTTCACACTGCATAATTGTAGTCATTTTATGTTATATTTAGATACCTCCTATTAGGAAGAAGTAACAAAAAAAGAATTATTAATCGATGTTCAAAGGCCAATTCTCATATAGTCCCCACCCTGGTGGTTTTGTGAAACTCAAGTTATTATCACCTCACCAGGCTAAGGGAATAGCAGGAAATGGGTATAGAAAAGAGTGACCCAGGTCTATGGAGGTGAGTGTTCAGAAATGCTCATCTTAGCTCCTGGAATCCTTAAAGGGAGAATTTCATTAAGTAAAGGCAACCTTTCAGTATTCCCTAGACTAAGCTGTGAAACATTTTTGAAAAGAAAATAAAAAAATCCTTATTTATGGTAGGAATGTTTGAAATTCAAAAGATAAATGCCATTCGAAATGCAATTATGTTCTAGGTATCTAATATGTAATGGGACACAGCTGTAATAACAGCCACTGAAACAGGGGCCTCCCTATATCATGTCATTAGTTGACTTGTTATAAGCCGATCTTCTAGCCCTTTTCATAAGGGCCACTGGGGTAAAAAATAAATATATCATGTACTGAACATCTGTGATTCTGTCACAAAGAGCGACTCAGATCAAATTTCAAGCTGTATCCTAGGCTATACATAATACCCTTTAAAAAGTGATGCTTAGCAGAAAGTATAGACTAGGAACTCAAAGGTCTTTATTTCCAAAGGGCAAAGATATGAGAAGACCTGGACTGTGCCTTGGATAACCTAAGGGCAACTCTTTTCTCACAATCCTTTATTTATTTATTTATTTTTAGTTCAAAATATATGGACACTTTAGATAAGATTCTGAGAGTGGGTATTCTGTATGTGAGATGTTAACTGAGAAAAGAAAATACTAAATACTCAACTTATTAACTTAGTGAGCTTCCATAATTGTGAAATAGCATTTAAGTACATGCATTTATCAGCAGAAATTTCTGCCTGAGACTGTTTTTTTAAATACATTTATCTAATTATATTTTCATTTTTTTTATTTGGTCAGATAACAAATAATGGATTCTCCTTTCAAAATATCCATGAGAAGTAAATTAACTATTTGAAAGAAGAAAATTCTACCATTTGTAAAAATTTACAAGAAGCTTGATTTTGTAGAGAGGGCAAGGGTGAAGAGAAGGAATCCAGATAGAAGACATTTTCAATAATGTAGACATGACACAATGTGGCTAGGTGGTGCAATGGATTGGATAAGAAGTGGCACATTTTATAGAATGTGCTGATTGAGCAAATGCAAGGTTTGAGTCAAAGAGAGGAGTCTAATGACTTCAATGGTTGTTATCTCTATTATCTCAACGACTGAAAAAGATGGAGTTGTCCTTACCTAAAATAATGGTCTGGTGCTTTTTCATGCCATACCCTACCAGCATGGTATTATTGGTAGCAGGCAGTGTAATACTAACACTGTTCCAAGTGTACCCTTGTAATTGATGAAAGAATCTTAGGCTTTACATAAACAGATAGTTCTTATATAATTAGTCCTATTTTTCTAGTGATATTAATTTTCTATCTATAAGAGTAAACTTACTTCAAATACATTACTGAATAAAAAATGAGGCTTAATTTAAGCATATTGTTAAGTTACAAGAGTCTTGGTGATAATCTCATTGAAGCATCATTGATAAATGAATAAATTTGGAATGAAAGCAGCAAGGTGTTTACAAGAAATTGGGACGTTCTGGTAGGTTGGAAAGACTTGGGTTTGAATTCTTCTCAACCACTAAGTTAGATAAATGGAGCTACTTAACTACCTTCTTGAAAACAAATTATGCTGTACATGATGGCAATAATACCTATATTACAGAGTGGAATAGGGCCTAACGATATCTATAAAATGTCCAGTACAGAGTTTGCAATCACCTAGTATTCCACATTTGGTTGCTACATTAAATAATAAATATTTTCATTTTGTTCTCATTCAGTAGATACTTAGGTTATTAGGACAATCCAATATATATATATATATATATATATATATATATATATATATATATATATATATATATACAAATAAATATATAGTATCAACTGCCCAAAGGTTTATCTGTACCCAAAATACATGCAAATCAGACTTATCCTATTATATAGAATTTTTCTTCTCTGATATATTTCTCTTTTGGAAACACATTTCAATAGTTTTTTTTTTTTATTTTACTCTTAAGAAAATGAGCAATATCTTTTAAATTTTACAATAGACAGCATTTTTAAACATAAACTTTCTAACAAATATTAGCAGACAAAGGAGTAAAATCTGAGTTATTACTGTGCTATCAGTGTTAATTCATGGATGTGTTATTGAGAACTATGATTATTCATAATTACAATGTTTATTATGAACATGTCTAAAATTTCAACACTTTCTTCATCTGAAATGAAGAGTGACATTCATGATAATTACTATTAGTTATATTTTAGTTGCATTATTATTTACTATATTTCATATGGTAAATTTACTATATTTCATATATTATTTACTATATTTCATATGGTAATTTTTTAACATATTAATAACAGAAAACTTGGTTTATCAACAGGGTAGAGAAATGGTTAAATAAGCAAGTCTGGTGTGGAGTGTTTCATTATAGATGTTTAAATATCTGTTTTTATGCAATTACTTAAGATCCCACATTTTGACTTAGTGCTTTCAAAAGATCAGATACATTCAATTGGAGTGACCATTAAACAACACATGCAACTATGATTTAACTTGTACATAACTTAAAGCATTTCATATATTTCCCTTCTACCTCTTAGTGAAGTTCTTTGGGATACAAAACAGACCTATTACATATGATATTAAAAACCAGTGCATTTAGACCGTGTGTAATAAGTAGGTTTTATTCCTAGCCTTTAGTAATGGCAGAAAATAAACAAAACTTTTATATATGATTTGGTTTTATCTGATTAATGCTCCCCCATGCCTTTTCCTGAGCATTAATAGAGCACTTGGTTTGAGCTTGCTATTGTATTAGCTGCACTGTGGGCACAATGATGATTAAGATGTGGTTGCTATCTTCAAGGAGCCCCCAGTCCAGGAGATCTTAGAGGCTTTAAGAACTCAGCATGAAATTGATTGGTTTGGCCATGAAAAGGCAGGCAAGGCCAGCTGCCAGGAGACTTCAACAGGCACCAGAAGCCCAAAGAAGCCACCCAAGGAAATAGATTTATTTTGAATTTAGAGATAAAACCAAATCATATATAAAAGTATTCTTTATTTTCTGCCATTACTAAAGAGTAAAGTCCTCAAAAGTTTATGAAACTTTACTCTTTAGACTTTTTATTCCTAGATGATAAAGACACATAGATAACATGCACAAACCTACAAACATACACATATACTGTAAAACCTTGTTTTTTCCAGTTGTTTTATATTAGAATTTTAATAAACACATCTATCTTGTATGTATCTGAATAAGAATTGATGAAAAATAGCTTAGAATAGAAACATATCTCAAGTAAGATTGATGAGGTTCATTTTTTAAATGTTTCAGAAATGAAATTTCAAATTAAAACAAATTATTCTACCATGTGAATTCAAATCAAAAAGTAAGTATGCTTTGTTCTAAAATGGTCCTTTAGTAGGAGTTAATGGAACGGTAGACAATGTATATCAGATATCAACTATGAAAAGCCTTTTTGAAACATTGTAGTAGAAAGAAAATAAAATAGGCTTTATTCATTGAAACTGACATAACGTTGCTTCCTGGCATGCTGTGAATCTCTATAAATAACTGCAGCTTGTCCTCTTCCTTAGAAGATATACCCAAAATTACCATCCCCAGATGAAAAAGGATGATCAGGCTCTGTCCCTCTAATTCAAATAGCTTGGTGAACCAAACAGAAGTTTATGATGCAACATTTTTTCTTACAAAGTCTCTGGTGAAAATGATTATTTTCAAGGGATATTTTTTTCTTCTTGGAATTAAATTTACTAGAATGTACTTTAAAATAACAATAGCAATAATTGACAGTCTAATGAGTTAAAGTAAAAGTTAGTATTTCTTAAGTAATTGAAAAGTTTTTGCCTTCTGTTTCAACATGATAATGGTAAATATTTATTATTTTAATTCTTTTTTTTCTAGATTTATTCTCACAATATTATTTTTCCATCTGGTTTTTCCCTATACCTCTGTCTGCCGCTTTAATCTCTGCAGACATCTTTTTCTTTATTGTTCCTTTATTTGCTTTTCTAATCCCTTTATGTTATGGGTGCATTGGGAAATCTCAGAAGTTCAGACCAATATATCCAAATTCTTAATTTTAAAAAAAGAAACTCTATTTTCTCCAGACATGGCAACATCATCACAATTATACAGGAGGCAGAAAGCAATAACTTATTTAAGCAAGTCTCGGTTACTTATGCCTCTCATTTTATTTAGTGTTCATAACAATGTGTGTATGGCAATTACTATTGCATCCATTTAAAAAAGGAATAAACATAACAGTAAGCTTAATCTAATAGCTGGTTAAGTTTATGTTTAAAAAAAATTGGGATGGAATCTATAAGCAAATCAAATTTTAAAATGCAAAAATATGCACCTCACTATTAACTTGGAACACCTGGATTTACCACTCAACTTTTATTCTGCCCAATTTCACTCTGATTCTTAAACACTGTTTTCTTCCCATTATATTTGCTTCAGTTACAGGTAAATGATGAATTATTTTTCCATGAGCTTGTGATAGTTTGCATTAACTATTTTCCCTAAAATATGAAGAAAACTTAGAAGTGATAAGTCTGACTGGCCATCATAGCTGACCTATCCAGAGGTCCAAATAAGAGCAGGGACATAGATGAAACTTTACCTCTTTTTAAAAAACTTGTTCTTATTAGTTATACATGACAGTAGGATGTATTTTGACATATTACACATATATTGAATATAACTTTCCATTCTTCTGGTTGTACATGATCGGATTTACATTGGTTGTAGATTCATATATGAACAAAGAAAAGTTATGTCCAATTCAATCTATCTTTCCTATCCCCATCCCAGCTCCTTTCCCTTCATTTACCTTTGTCTAATCCAAAATATTTGTATTCTTCCTTACCTACCCCTCCTGTTTATTGTGAGTTAGCATCCACATAATAGAGAGAACACTTGACTTTTGTTTTTTGGGGATTGGCTAATTTCACTTAGCATGATATTCTAGAACTCTTCCTACTCAATCTAACAGCTCTCCTTTGAAGCTTTTTCTTGAACAGCATTGTGACCAAAGATGAATTTTTCTTTTTTGTTGGCTCCTTATAATTAATTTTCTCTAATGCAATAAAAATGAAAGACAATCAGAGATTATTTCTGGATAATAACAAATTGCCACAAGAAATGCTCTCAAATTAACATCAGTAATAGTAAATAAAATATAAGGCTATTTTATAAGTTTGAGAATTATTTTGTTCAGTTTGGCAAGAAATAAAGCAATTCAGATCTTGAGCCCTTATCAGTAATGTTCCAATCATGTGAAATCTTAATTAAAAAAACAAACAAAAACACACATGATCTGTGTGTCAAGAGGTCAAGATTTCCCATTAATATAATATCTTTTTATATTTATTTTTCAGAGTTACTTGATTTTGTGCAAAGCTTCTCCTTCATGAGCCATGGCACTATGGTTTGACTATGGTTAGGGTTCCCCAAATATATCAAGGTAAGGTTGCCAGCATTGGGAGATTCTGTGGACCTACAAGTTGTTGGGCTTACTGGGAAGTCCTTAAGTTAAGGGGACCATACACTTGAAGGGCTCTGTGGTACCCTGGTCTCTATCTCTCTCTGCTTCCTGAATGGAAGTATGACCCTTGATCTGACAGGGTCATACTTCTATGACCTGGCATGATGTGCTGCCCTTATCAGAGGGCCAAAACAGTGAGTCAGCCTGATCTTGAACTTGAACTCCAGAATTGTGAGCCAATGAAGTAAATTGTTTTTACTTCATAAATGGCGTAACAGAAGTATTTCATTATAGTAACACAAAGCTTACTAAAACTCATAGGAAAAGATAATTGCTAATAGTAACAAGTAACAGCTTTCAAATTCTGTAGTCACAGACAAGACATTTATCCACTATGGCCATATAAAGTTATTGTAAGAATAAAGGTACAAATATACATGACTTTAATGCAGTGCTCCTCATATCAAGAGGAGTTAAATCACCAACTTTTACTGATGAAGGGTAGAAAATGTGAACTCCCCATCTTTCCTTGGCATTCTTTTGCTTGAGGTGAATGTTGTGGAATTTCAGTACCCCTGCCTACCGGGATGCCTTACCTCACTGTCCATGTAGTTTATATACTTACGACAAACTTATGACAGATGGTCATAGAGTCCCTTGAGGTAGAAGTGTATTTATTTTTTAACTGCACAGTGGTGCTATATGGAGATAGTATTATAAAGTCAGAATACCAGGCCACATAATAATTATTAAAACTGAGGAAATATTTTTAGAGATGTTTAAATACAATAAATAATTTATTACCATAGAGTTAGACAAGTGTTAGTCAGATTTTTGTGTTTGGGAACAGAAAATCTTTTCCTTATAAATACTTGTACTTATTCAATTTCTCAATTATATACATATAATGCAATTATTACCTAAGTGTTATATTTAAGATAATCTTAGAGTTATAGAGCATAGTCAAAAGATAAATCATGATGTTTGGTGCATTTTAAGACTAAAACTGTTCTTACTGGGAGAAATAGAATGAGAAAGATTTCTGTAGAATAAACTATTTTGCTCTTGGAAGAATAGAGTTTAGATAAGACGAATTAGCACTCAATGGCTATTGCTTTCTTAATCTCTGCAGGCTGCAGTTAATGTATTTCCTACTCTATCTGATTTGGAAACATCTTTAAGAGAGGCTGCACTTAAAAAAGTAAAAATATACCTCCACCACAGGTATGCTCCATTAGTATTATAAGGCTTAGAAATGAAGAGTGGACAAGCACTCAGTTTAGATTTTGGAAGCTCCCAAACTGTCCTTTGCTCATATTCTGTATTGGTATGGCTATAAACTCATATGAAGATTTTGGATAGCTGTCGTATTTTGAAGGGCCATATATGGTTTTACTTCTCTTTGGCCTCTTTCTCACCCTCTGCGCCAGGATACGAGGCTGAAAGGCATCATTAACATGTTAAATGATGTCACATGCTTTAGGGACACCATGATACATCCATGCAGAGTGATATTCCCAAATACATAGGTCTCTGCCTAGATTTCAAAATGGAAAGGCAGAAACTAAATTATCTTACAAGTAAAATGCACTGAGCAAATTATAATGTATATATTCACTTGCAATCTCTAGGCCAGATTCATATCTCACTTGTTGAGAGAAATAAAAATTTAAAATTGTAATTCCTAGGATTTATTACTCATATAAAGAAACAGGGAGGTAAAGAAAGGATCACACTACATTGTTGAAGTCACATGATCTCTACTAGTTTGTGAGTGAACTTTTTACTTTTTCTCTTTAGGTATACATGACAGTAGAATATATTTTGACATATTATACATACACGGAGTATAATTTATTCTAATTAGGATCCCGTTCCTGTGATTGTACGTGATATGGAGTATCACTGTGGTGTATGCATATAGGAACACAGGAAAGTAAAGTAATTAGTAACTGTGTTTTAATCTTCAGGTTTGCTGCCATGATATTACAAAATGTTTTCCTTTGTTTTCTGAAATAATTCATGCTGACACTTATGATATCTAATTTTGTTCTAAGTTGCATAATTTTGTAGAAAAATCCACCACAACAGGGGCCATATATGGCTTAATACCAGATCCAGCTGAATGCTTTTTCCAGCTTTATTCTGAAACGTTGACCTTTAAGAAATGCTAAAGCATTGGTTGTTGTCTTTAATTTGAGATCATATATATTTGTCACATATATTTATGCTATTTGTAAATTCCAAGAGAATATAGTGGATGATCTTTGCTCATTGAAATAATAGGTCATAAAACTAGGTGAGAAAGGTTCTAAAATTATTTTATATGATGAAAAATAGCACATGGTACCACATTAATGTGTATAATTTTTTGTGGTTTTATGAAACAGTTAAAAATAAATTTGAAACATTTTTAAAACTTGCAAAAATGTACTAATTGATAAAATTATATTAGTAACAAAGTTATGAATTGTAGTCCCAGAATGATAAAATGCAAATTAAAGAAAATTAGAATTGGACCTCTAGTTCAATGCTTTCATTCTGTGGATAGCAATTTTTGACCAGAAGAAAGGAGAGGGTTTGTAAGACAAAAACAAGGGGTTTGTCTTTGATCCTTAAATTAAGTGGAGGACAGAGATCATTATATCTAAAGCCAAGAACATGAATGCTTTTATTACATTGAATAGTCTCTAAGATGCTACCTTCTTTGCATAAACTAATGGTTTTTACATAGGACATCTAAATAAAATTAAGTCATGTCATCTTTGTTTAAAATGATAGCATTATTTGCTGATCATTTTTGAATAGAGCACTAACTGTGAAATTCCTAGAGTAATATCAAGCACCTGAGAGTTCATGTCAATAAGTTTGTACCTGTCCCTTCATATTTGTTATCTGACATGAATTTATAGAAACATATTTACTTATTCATTATTATGGATAAAAACTACATTACAAATAAAAACTGGAGACAAACAGACATTAATTTGGTTTTGCCACAGGGAGATTAGTACAACAATTGACATAAGTTGGCTAATATTTGCAGATGAGATCCTAATATAGAGCAAAACTAATATCTTGATTTTGATAAATTTATTGAGGTTATATAAGCTTGTCAAATTTTTAAAAGTAATTTTGAATAAAATATTTAGGTGAAAATGGTCATAGTCTCTTCAAGTAACTCTCAAATGGTTCAGAAATAAGAAATATCAATTTATAAAAAGAGAGGGGGGGAGAGATTGATAAAACAAATCTGATAAATGTTAATTTGGGGAAATTCTGGCCAAAGGTAGATTTATATAATGTGTGCTGTTATACTATTTTGTAGTGTTTTCGTACCTGTGAACATATAAAATTTTATGAGGTAAATTGCACACCTGTGTGTAAAATTTCAATAAAATAAATTTTTAAAAAAGGAAAAGTCAATTCATTCTGGGAAATTGTTGGGGTTAGGATAGCATTCATAAAATGGTAGGGGGAGCTAAAATGGAATTTTAAAAAATATAAGAAATGTGCTTCTCTGGAACCAAAATTTCAAAGGGAAAGAGAGATATTTTAGAAAAAGAAAATATTGGGGTGATATACAATGATACATATACAAGGACCCAAAGAACAAAGAAACATGTCTTTTGACTAATACACATTGAAAGAAACATGGTGAATTTCACCTAATACTAAAGAAAGCTAAAACTGTTTGTTCACTTAACTGCAGAATTCCAAGACAAAAAGTTTGAGGACTGGAGTACTTCCATTTCAATGATCTTGAATCCAAATAAAAAAGGCCAAAATTTCCTCAAGCTTATTTTTTGATGGAATTTATCACTCCAAAACTATAAAATATTATTTTAGAGTTGAAAATAATAATTAAAGATAATACTAATATTAATACAATGATTCTTCATTCTTTGATAATAATTCAGTCACTCAGTTGCAAGAATTGTACTTAATTGGCCCATCCCCTGCTTATTTTAAGATCAAGCTACTTGAAACATGCATTAAATGAGGGTACACTTTCTTCCATGAACAATGTTAATCTCCATTCAATATCCCACCATCTAATTTTCAATTTGCTTTTTTTCATGCCATTCCAGGCTGATTTCCTTTTACCACTCAGGAAGACCAATACTATCTTCACAGTGTAGTCTTCCTGTAATGCAGGGAACTCAGCTCAAAGATTTTGATGTGTGTACTTTTTTTCCCATTAAACCTGTCTAATTTATTTCTAGTTTGCAAAATATATCCTAAGTCTGCTGTCTGAAAGGTTTCCCTAAAAACCTTGAACTACCACTTCTTAATTATATAATTACATACAGTTTTGAACAAACTTGATTCATTCAAATTTTAAAACTGTATTTGGATTGTGATTTCCTGCAAGATGGAAATATATAATATATGGATATAAAAGAAGCACTTAAACACATCTGTTGAGGGACACCTGAACCTGCAGCACTGAGTCCAGAACCCTGTGGACTGGAACACTGTGCTGTGGTTCCCAATCCACAGACCAGTGGTTCCATCCAAACCGCCTCCATCTTGGGACATTGCCACCACTGCAATAGCCCTCCCCATATTAATCTCCATCCTAAAACAACAGACAGGGCCAGGAGGCAACTGACCATTGAGGCACTGAATATCACAGTATGGCATCACTGAACAGGCTGCCTAACGACATTATACAGTCCATCCTTCCAGTCACATTTTGAAAGCAGTTGTCTTCATCTTCTACCACCATCTTGGGTTACCTCCACTTCCACCTTTGCCATCTTTACTTGGGGAAGCTTCCATATTGGGACACCAACTGGGTCTGGTACCTATAGGTTTCATGCTATTGCCACCACCAATTAGGGAAGTGGCCACTTCCATCTAAGAACAACAATCAGGACCTGGTAGACCATCACCAAGTTCCTGTGGGCTCTATTGCACCAGAGCACAAGACATAAAGAATCAATAAATGGTATGGATTCAAACTAAAAAGCTTCTTCTCAGCAAAAGAAACAATCAATGAGGTGAAAAGAGAGTCTACATTTTGGTAGCAATTTTTTTTTTCACACACACGTCAGCTAAAGCACTAATTTCCAGGATATATAAAGAACTCAAAAAACTTAACACCAAAAAACCAAACAATAAGTGGGCTAAAGGGCTGAATAGACCTTCCTCAGAAGAAGATATATAATCAATCAACATATATACGAAAAACTGTTCAACATTTCTGGCAATTAGAGAAATGCAGGTCAAAACCACTCTAAGATTTCATTTCACTCTAATCAGAATGGAAAGAATACAACCAACAATAAGTGTTGGCAAGAATGTGGGGTGAAAGGCACACTCATACGTTACTGATGGGATTGCAAATTGATGCAACCAATCTTAGAAAACTTGGAATGGAACCACCATTTAACCCAGCTATCCCACTCTTATGTCTATACCCAAAGGTCTTAAAAACAGCATGCAGAAGTGAAACAGCCACATCAATATTTATAGCAGCACAATCCATAGTTGCTAAACTGTGGAACCAATGTAGATGCCCTTCAGTAAATGAATGGATAAAGAAACTATGGTACATATACACAATATAATATTACTTAGTATTTAAAGAGAATAAAATTATGGCATTTGCAGGTAAATGGATGGAGTTGGAGAACATCATGGTAAGCAAAATAAGCCAATCCCCAAAAAACAGGGGATAAATGTTTTCTCTGGTAAGTGGATGCTAACCCATAATGGTGGGAAACATGGGATGAGTTGGGGAAAAGAGTTTAGGAAAGACGGTGGAATGGGAAGGTCATAATTGCCCTAGGTACTAGTATGATTGCACAAATGGTGTGATTCTACTTCATGTACAGAAAAGCAAAAAAAAATCTGCTCCATCTGTGTATAATGAATTGAAGAATACTGTAATGTGTAACTGATTAGAACTAATAAAAATACATCTGTTGATCTGTTAATCTTTTTGCAAAAATCTCAGTGAAAGGAAGTGCTGAGCAGTATGATATTTGAATTTAAATTAATATATTTCAGTTCTTACTCTTAACACCAAACCAACCAAACCAACCAACAAACAACAACAATAAAAAAAAAAAACACACCTAATAACCCTCCCAATAAATGGGCAAAATAATTAAACAGACATTTCTTAAAAGAAAACAAGCACAAATGCCAACAAATACATGAAAAAAAAAATGTTCAACATCCTTATCAATCCGGGAAATGCAAAACAAAACCACACTGAGATTTAATCTCACTCCTGCCAGAATGCAATTACTAAAAATACAAATAATAACAACTGTTGCTGAGGACGTGAGGGGAAAATGTATACTCAAACATTGGTTGGATTACAAATTAGCACAACCACTCTGGAAAGCAGTGTGGAGATTTTTCAAAAACCTCAACCATATAACGCAGATATCCCTTTCCTTGGTATTTATCCAGAAGAACTAAAATTGGCATATTACAGTGATATAAGCACATCAATGCTTATAGCAGCACAAATCATGATAGCCAAAATATGGAACCAGCCTGGGTGCCTGTCAGTAGATGAATGGATTAAGAAAATGTGGTATGTATATACAATAGAGTTTTAGTCAGTCATACAGAAGAATGAAATTATGGAATTTGTTGATAAATAGATGGAACTGATGAATATTATGTAATGTGAAAAAAAAACAGACTGAGAAAATCAAGAGTGAAAAGTTCTTTCTCACACATGTGGGAACAATAGCAAAGTAAGGGGAAAATAAGTGGGGAGGGAGACAGTGTTAGATATCATAAAAACAAAGGAAAGATCAGGGGAGTAGAAGGTGACTGTGGGGGAGGGACAAGGAACAGAAATGGGGAGGAAATGTGGAATGAATCCAAGAAAATTACACCAGGTGCATGTACAAATATACCACAGGGAATGCCACCTTTCTGTCTATCTATAAAGTACCAACTAAAAACATGTGAATGAGTAGAAGACAGACCAGTAGAGTAGAAGAAGGGGAATAGTGGAGGTGAAAGGAAATGAGGGACTCTGGGGACTGAAAGGGAGTAAATTAAATTCTATGTATGTATGATTATGTGAAAATGAAACCAACTATTTTGTATAATTTTAACACACCAACAAAAGGAAAAATAAACAAGCTTATCTTTCAAATGAGTTAATCAATAAATATTTGAGTAATTACAATATGTTAGAAGGCCTTGTTCAAGTCTACAATAGAAATGTGACAACTCATGCCCATGTAAAATTTACATTCTCCCTAATAATTGAATTCAATTGAACATAAAGAGGAATTATTAAAATGAGGAAATTATTACAGGTTTTTGGGTTGGAATTTATATACAGTGAGAGAAGAAATCAGACTTCAGGATTCAAAAGGAAGAGTATGAATGAGAGAACCAAAGGAGAAATAAAAATTACTCTAGGAAAAATCTAATCTTAGATTCAAAACTTAGAAAAAATATTGTGAGATAATGAAGGAGTAGTTAAACAATTTGTAATGTGCATATGCACTGTTGTGTGTGTATTGCCATTGACTTGTGTGCATTTTTCTCTAGGATGAAGAAAAAACTACAAAACAGATGAAAAGATAGGGACAGAATAGTGCTTGTTAAAGATGCTAGAAGAAAGGAGATTCTCTCAAGATTCAGTGTATTTATTACAGAGGCCAAAATCAATGGTCGAATGGTTTGGTTGTTTGGTGTTAAGAGTGAGAACTGAAAGAGTGAGCACAGATGGGAGAAATTAGATTTAGAGAAGGAGGAGATAGATAGAGTTTTCTTTTCTGTCTTCAATTTTATGGTCTTAGAATATTAGGAAGAAATAATTATCTGTGAATACTGAGGGAGTAAAGGATGAGATTAGGTCCTGGGAAGGGTGAAGAGGATGACAATCTTTTGCAGAATCCTTGTAAGAAGCCCTGTGATAGTGACTGAGCATTAAGGACTAAGGTTATTGTGATGGGTTGTGGTAGATTGTCCCAGCAAGGCCCTCTTTGTCTCCTAGGCAGTATGCCTTTTTTAGCTTTGTGACATGAGTCACAGGATGGCAGAAATGAGTAGGGCAATAGGAATTGAAAGTGAAGTTGGGGTTGGGAGGCAGTGCAGGAATTTCATCTCTTGATGAAATATTGGAAATGCTTCTTTACTCTAAGTTTCTCCAGAAGTTAAACAGGTGGGTGGGGGGAGGTTGGGGATATATGAACTTCAAAATTCCTTAAATTTTTTGTTAGTGTTCCTTCAGCTATTCTGAGAGTTTTATCTGCTATCAGGTAGTAAAAATGGGCAGACTCAATTATGAAGGCAGAGAATTAGCAGAGATGGATATTTCACTAATAGAATGATTGTTTCTAGAACTAAAAGAAAAATATACCTATTTTAAAGAAACACACAAAAAAACAAACAAACAAACAATAAAAACCTAAAACTAAAACTAAAGGTAGCCATTTACTCCAAGCTATACCCTGGGAGATGTTTGCTTTGCACTCTTTAATTCTTCGGCTTCTTGTTTGAAGGGTGGATTGATGGATACAATCTTTTTATGGAAGCCATGCTTTTATCACTCGAACACATTTTGTGCAAGTATTGAGAGCTGAGAACTAATATCAGAATTTACAACATAATCCTCTACAATTTAGAAGGAGCTTTATCATATGGTCATCACAAAGCTTCTACAATGTAATCAAGAGAAAAATCAACAAACTCAATCTCACAAACTAAATTACAAGGGACCCATTCACATTCACTCTTTATATCCATGTCAAAGATAGAGAGACTAGGAGGAATGTAACCACTGTGACATCATATCTGTCACAGCCATATCCTTCTAGTGGTAGGGAGGTTATTTTTCAAGGCTACCAGTCCATTAACCTTCACAAGAACAAGAATAAAGCCAAACAAAGAAACACTCCCAATAGCAATGGCATTGCTTCTAATCCTGCTTATATATCTTACCGTAGGGATTTGAAGATGAAAAAAGACCTCTATCTTTCCAGGCACACAAATTAATACAGACACCCTGAAATAAATGTATCAAATGCCTGTGGTACACATTATAGACAAACTTGGGATGTTTTTAAAAATGGGAATTGGTTCAGGGAGAGTAACCGAGATCATTCCTGCTGAATCTCTGTCTAATGCTGTGATTTGTAACTGGGAGGGCCAAAGCATCAACCCCATTTATTTTTTAAGGTCTTGGCCTGCTCTTGGTTGCCACTTCACCTAGATTCATTCACTGTATATATTTGGAGCTATTAGTTTCCAGATAAATGCATTGTCCGAAAGCCAGAGGGGGATGATAAGATAGAAAATAAGGAGCTCTCGCTTGTTTTTATATGGTTCTGTTTGACTTAAGAGATAATTACAACCCAGACTGATGCTCTTATTTTAAGCAAGGTAGTAAATCAGCTTGAAATATAGGATTTGGGAAAACCATTTGCCACATCTCTATAATTTGTTAAAATTCCTGAGTACTCTGTATATGAGAAACCATAGACAGAAACAAAGTGAGAAAAATACTGGGACTTGGAATCAGAAGGACACATATTTGAATATAGACTCTGATGGGGGTCTTATTCAAAATATCTGTCAAAAGACATGGCAGGGACAGGGACTCCTTAAGAGGAAGGATTGCTAGTGCAGGACTCTGGAGACTCTCCCATGCAAAGATTTATGTTTTTGATTGCTGGATTATGGGAAGATGAAGCTAGAGCTGAGATAGTGAGTTCAGGGAACTAGTCAACATGTTTGAGAAATTAACCACCATGGATGTATTTCTATACTAACCTACAGAAGTAGATAAGACTACTTCTTACCACACCAAAACTAGAATGACCATCAGGGTCCAGTCATTCTAGTGCATATATTCTCCTTATATTACACTTATTGTGTACCACTGGTAGTTGAAATAATAACGTTGAGTCAGTCAAGAAAGAGAAATGAACTATAGTGAGTTTTTGGTTCACCATTTGGCTGCTAGGAGACCTGTTTTATCTGATTGGAAACTAGTCTGTATGCTTTCCCTCTGTCTACAGTCACCAAGACACAGTCTGATATTCTCAGAAAAAAAAGGGCAATTTCTAATGGAGGCCAGAGATACTTCCATAATTTAAGCCAAATGTTTATGAGAAGCCTAGAGTGTACTCAATCCTAGTTTATATTCAGAGGTGAGTCCATAAGGGAGAAGTACACAAAAGAACCTGTGGATCCATTTAAAAGATTCTCAGGGAGGCATCCTTTCTCTATATGACACCCATCCCTGACCTGCCTTTTCACTCCAAAGTATATTTAAATGCAAACAATACAATTGTGTCTTTCAATTGAACTGCTTGAAATGACCCTCTAAATATGACATTTATAGCAACAATTATGAACAACAAATACTAGTTTAACTTTGCATAAGCTGTAAAGATTACAAAACTGCGTATTAACGCATTCATCCTAGTTATCAATGTTGAAAAATTATTTTCATATATAAAAGTGGTATCATTTGTATTTAAATTATCAACCATCTGCATAATTGAAATAATAACAACAAAAACCTCATAAGTAAAATCCATAAGTTATCTACATAAAGGATTAAAGAGTGATTGAAAGAGTACAGTTTAACAGCAGCAAAGACAGGAGAAAAGTTGGGAAGGTACAATAAAGGAATATGAGATGTTTGTATCCTTGTATAATTTTTTCCCTTTGATATTAAAGGGCTTTTGCTTATAATCTGCTAACTCAGCACTTTTTTAATTGGTAAAAAGAATTGTCAGTGCAAAACGTGGTTGGTGAAATCACATAGTATATCTGGAATGTAGTCAATCATTCCAGTTGTTTTACACCAAAACCTTTTCCACTGTGATTTTTCCTATCTCCATATTTTGAATTTATTTGCACAGAACTTATCTATTAAATAAAGTTGACTTAATTTCTTATTTTTAACTAAGAAGAGCTAAGAATTATAATACTTCAGACTTCTTAGGAGCATGGATAATTATATCACAAATTTCAATTATAACTAAAGTTATTTACAATTTTAAATAAGCTACATAACCTCTTTGATCATCAGGTTCAATATCTAAGTTCTTCAGAAATTCAAAACTATTTCAAGGAGCCCCATAAGTCCTATTTCAGAGTCCCAACTGTTTCATCTTGGCAACCATGGGTATAAACCAATTTTCAAATCACCTAACAAGTATAGTTTATTGTCACTTGAAGAATTAAATTGAATTATTGAATGCACCATAACCATCTAAATACGAGAGAAGACAAAATTTGGGGGGGTCTTTCAATCTTTTTACAGTCTCTGCCAGAGCCCTGCTTGATGTGATGTGGTAGGAGTCAGAAGCATCCACATGTACTCACCAGCCTGATTAGTTGTGATGCTGACTGCAGCAAACTGTCGTGGGGGGGAACTCAGTTTCGATACCCCATTAACGGCATCAATCTCAAAAGTGTAGTTAGTGTGTGCCAGGAGATCTGTCACTGTCACTGTGGTGTTGGTGAGTCCAAACTGTCGAGGGAGGAAGTGGACATTTGGGCTGCATGGCTCACACTGTTTTACATTCCACCCACATTTTTTACATATGATGTTGAAGGTAACATCTTTCCGGCCTCCTGTGTCCAGGGGCCAGCTCCAGTCCAGGATAACGGAGGTCTCGTTTATGTTAGAGATAACATTTCTTGGTGCGGATGGAGGTCCTGCAAAGTAGTTCAACAAAGATTAATGAGCTTCACTCCTGTTTTCTCCTAAAAGGGAAAGAGATAGTTTACAATGGAACTGAAAGAGGTAAATAACCATCCTGTCTTTATTGTCTACTTTTAATTCATCCTTAGAGGATCCATGAGATTATGGACACATGGATTCAAGAGCATTGTCCTCCCCAAGCTATGAACGGGGGAGTTTTGAGTCAAGGTTGAGGATGCATTCACAAGGTCCAGCAAAGGAATTTACCACTAAATTCAATACCCCTGTGAATAGTTATGAAAACTTTAGTATTACTTTTATAAATCTTAGTCTTTTTCCCTGTGACCTGTGACCAACATAGAGCAAGAGGGAATAGAAATGTAAAAACATAAATCCCCTGCCTATAACCTCCCCTCTCCTGTCAAGTATAATGCAAGATCTTATAACAAGATGCAAAAATTTTTCTTTCTTTCTGGGGGTCCCATTGCAGGAAGTACTTTACAAACTAATTCATTCTGTGTGATAAATGTTGCATTTGTGGTGAGCCAAGCATGGAGAGTGAAGCAGAGAAAGCTTTCAATTTGCACATGGTTAACGGAAGGGAATGGGCAAATGCTTTAAACACACAAAAACAAAAACAAAAAAACAAACAAGAAGAAAAAACAAATCAAACATGGAGGCATGGGTTGCAGCAAAACTACTCACGGGTACAAGCCATGGATGGAGGGTCTTTGTCTGCCCGGAAGTAATTATTCTCACACCTGCAGTTCATTGAACCATCTTCGTGAGTAGAACTGTGAGGCGGGCACTTGGCACACTTCATATTACCATCGGAAGCCTTGTAGAAGCCTGGTCGACAAGCTAGAAACAAAATGATTCTTTTAAAGTCCTGTGATAATTTTGTGAATGTATTTTGAAAATATGTAAAACAGATTTCAGGATGTTAGGACATGAATTCATTATGAACATCAATCAATTTGCTTCCTTCCCTAATTCACAGAAGCAAATAATACGGCCCAGTGTAGTTTTTCCACATATACATTTGAATTTGCACCAAATGTTAAGAAAAAAAGAAAAAAACCACAAGATTTAGATTATTTTGGCACTAGAGTTTGATGAAATTTCCAGCTTGTGTTTTCACAGCTTTACTTGGCATTGGACTATTTGTGGAAAAAATAAAGCAAAACCATGTCACCATGTAGTCATTTTCTTTTTTAAGCATGATGCAATGTGTATAATATCTGCACTGCTGTGAGGATATATTACACGTAGAGTTGTTTTCTAAACGCTCTGAATGTGTACAACTTTGTCCCACAAATTGTAATCAACTGATGGAAGAAAATTATGGCTTCCTGTACATTTTCAGATTCTTCAAACAGGGACAGTATTGTCCCTCAACTTTTATGGTAATGACCTGTCCTTCACTAACTCTGTGTTATCTTCTTTCTTCGTGATCATACCTCTGCATAGCATGTTTTGTGTCAGCCCAATGGGCTGGTTATCAAACATTGATTTCAGTGTACCCTTTAGGATCTATCATCTGTTTACTGCTTTTCCAGAATTATGCCTCTATTATATTGCTTTTGATAAATAGTAAATTCAAAGTTCTGTATTTTTGAATTTATTCAATTTCATAAAATATTAGAAGCTGAAGTCATCATGAAAACCCTCACTAGAACTCTCTTAACATTCCTTTGAGAAAGAATTCAAATTCAGGTCTCAAAGTTCAGGTTTCCTGCAGATCATCTTTGGGAATCAATAATTTCAAAAACTTCAAAAACTCACTACACTGAGATTTGAAGATTTATAGACCTAAGTATAGAATATGCCCTAAATATTCTCATCAAATTCTAGAATTTTCTTCTATCAACCTTTATGCTTTGAACACAGTGTTATTTACATTCAACGAAAATCAGTTTGGACAAATTTTAATACTTATAACCATTAAATATATTTCTGAAAGATGGTATATTATGTACATGCTACAATACTTTCTTACTGAAATATTCCTGAAATAAAATGTGGGAACTACATAATCAAGATAAATTGCTAGAGCAATAACATAAAATGATAACCATCATCCTCTGAGTCTTGTAGTTTTCTAGTTCCTACTAAGAATGGCTATTCTAGGCCCATTTTACAAAATAATGAACAAATTTTAGTGTCACATTGAGATCCAATTCTTCTTTCTTAACCTACAATTATTGATGATTATAAACTTTCTAACATTGTCCTTAAGAACTCTTTAGAAATGTCCACTCATGTCTCATATCCTATTGCCTCAGGCAGAAATGATATAAAGTATATAAACAAAATATGCACTTCTGGTTTCAATTTAGTTCATCATTGAGTGCTTTAAATTTGCAAAAGGCATTGCTGAGTCTTTAAAAAATTAAGTTGTAGTGCTCCAATGCACTTTGCCTTTTGTTTGCTTGTAAGTTTATCTTCATGTTTTCATTTGAGACTTTATGGTCTAAATATTCGACATTAAGTTATTTACTAATCACTTTCTGTTAATATTGTAAATGGCTATGTGATACTTTTAAGTAGAAAAGACAGTCACATAATCACTTCTTAGCTACAGCTCAATTTTATCAGGATACTGATAAGAGCTTGAATGTAGCTACATTTAATAAACCTAGAAATTAAAAACATAATTCAAGCTAGTACCTAGACTTTATCCAAATTATGGCTAAATAATAAACTTAGAAATGATAATAGCAAATGCAGGTAGGCACAGAGACAGAAAATTTAACAAATGTTTGTCAGGTATCTGCTCTTGTTCAGGTTCTTTGACAGGCGTACAGATAAAAGTACTTTTAATTCAATCCATACCCATACCAAAAAGGCCTTTTGCAATAGGAAATGGGCAGCAAGCTTTTAACAAACCATGCTGAGCAAAACAATTCTGACTGGGAGATTGGAACGGACACCATAGAAGGTATGATATTTGAAAGAGATCACTAAAAGAGAATAGGAGGTAGTCAGTAAAAATTTTAAATAAAAACACAAAGAGACCAGACTCAAAAGACAAACTGTAATATCTTTATTTCATGTGGAGAAATGTACCCAAAGTCAAAACCCTGATTCTTGCTTGCCATTGGAATTTTAATTCGGTTCATAATAATACCCAGCTAAATTCTACCTTACTCAGATTTTATTGCAACTAGGAATAAATGGTCAAAATTATGATCAAAAAGATAACCAAAGAAATAAAAACAAATCTGATTAAAGTCATTAAGATAATTTTTTCTCTTCTAAAAAGATGGAAAAATATGAGTGCTGCTACTCTTTACAAGATTCTAGCCTTGGTTATGAACATTATGTCTCTCACTACAGCAGTGTATATGTGACAATGAGGTAAAGGCCAAGAAAACCAGAGGAATGTGTATTGTGTGCTTGATGATCCAGCAAACATCTCTATCAAGATTTCTTTTTTTAATATTTATTTTTTAGTTGTAAGTGGACATAATATCTTTATTTCATTTTTATGTGGTGCTGAGGATTGAACCCAGTACCTCACAAGTGCTAGGTGAACACTCCACCACTGGGCCACAACCCCGGCCCCTCTATCAAGATTTCGTAAAAGAAAGGTGGTACCTACCTCTTAAAGTCACTGACACCAAGTGTTCTTTTACTGGCAGCAGAAAATATTCTGAGGTGATGTTAACAAATTAGAGAATTCAATTGAGATATCCTAATTAAATAGAACCATAGCCTTAGTGACTCTTGGAAATCATATTGGGGTGTGTGTGTGTGTGTGTGTGTGTGTGTGTGTGTGTGTGTGAAAGAGAGAGAGAGAGAGAGAGAGAGAGAGAGAGAGAGAGAGAGAGAGAGAGAAAGAGAGAGAGAGAGACATCTAGAGACACTGAAGTCCAAAAAGTTGAGACACACATTTGAGGACAGACTTTGCATGTTACCATATCTGATAGCTATCTGATAGGCTTCAACCACCACATAATTGATATGCCTTGAATGTCAAACAAATGCAAATATAATGCTAGAATCTGTAATGACATGTTAAATTTTAAGATACCATTATTCTTTCCAAAGAACTATGGTAACAGTTGTGTTAAAATGATCAGGGGAGATATTAGCTTATTTGCCTGGACAGTTGAAGCAAAACCAGAAAAGATTGTTTGCCCAAGAGTATAGTTTTAATAAGGAATAGATTTTTCTGCCCTTTATTTTATATAAATCAATTGTTGAACACAAATTGCTCTCTGAAAACATCATTTTCCCTTACCTACTCTAAAATGTTAATCTAAATCGAGGAATAGACATCTAAAATTATTTAATTAAAAATGTAACATTTTCTTATCTACTTCTAGTAAGAATCCATTTCAGAATGGTTAATATGCTTCTGTATATACATTTACCCAGGATTTCCTATATATTTGATGTCTGCTTTGGACAGTTTTGTTGGAAGAGCTGAGGGAATTTGTCAGGTTGAATATTAGGGTAACACACTGTACTGGGGAAGTATACAAGTAAATTCTTCCTTTTTGATTTCAAACATGGTATTGACATTAAAACAGATATAAAAACCAACAGAATAGAAGGCAGAGAGCCAGATCTACACAGGTACAGTTAGTTATCTGATGTTCTGCAAAGATTCCAAAACATACACTGAAGTAAAGACAGCCTTTTAAACAAATGGTTTTGGGAAAGCTGTAAATTGATGTGTAGGGAAATAAAACTAAATTTCTAACTTTCATTCTGTGCAAAATTCAACTAAAGTGATCAGAGACCTAAAAATTAGACCAGAAACTTTGAAACTGATAGGAGAAAACAAAGGCTCTATGCTCTAACATATTGACACTGGCACCAAGTTCTTTAACAAGATCCCTAAAAAAAAAAAAAATAATTAGAACCAAGAATCAGTATTTAATCAATTTCCAAAATTTCTGCTTGGCAAAGGAAACAATAAAGAGCCTGAAGAGAGAACCTACTAAATGAGGGAAGATTTTTGACAACTCTTCCTTTGACAGGGGGTTAATATCCAGAATATACAAAAAACTCAATTACCACCACAAATAGCCCAATTAATAAATGGGCAAAAGAACTAAACAGACACTTCTCAAAAGAAGAAGTACAAATGGCCAACAAATATATGAAAAAAATATTAACATCCCCAGCAATGAAGAAAATGAAAATCAAAACTACACTAATATTTCATCTTACTTCAGTTAGAATGGCAACCACCAAGATTACAATTAATGATAAATGCTAATGAGGATGTAGGAGAAAGTTGCACATTGTTGGAGGGACTAAAAAGTATAAGTATTCTGTAAAGCAGTAAGGAGATTCTTCAAATAATTAGGAGTGGAATGGCCATATGATCCAGATATCCCATTTATTTTAGAGAAGTTAAATCAGCATATTATAGTGATAAAGGCATATAAATGTTCATATCAGTTCAATTCACAATAGCCAAGTTAGGGAACCAGCCCAGGGGTCCCTCAACAGATGAATGGATAAAGGAAATGTGGTTTGCATATACAATAAAGTTTTGCTTAGCCAAAATGAAATTATGGCATTTGTTGGTAAATGGATTGAACTGTAGGACATCATACTGAGTGGAATAAACCAAAATCAGAAATTCAGAATCCAATATTTTCTCTCACATATGGTAGCTAGACAAAAGGGAAAAAATGGGGCAGGGGACAGGGGTGAATCCTATGAAGACAGAAGAAAGATCAGTGAAGTAGAAGAAAGGAATAGAGGTGGGCAGGGAGGGACAGGAAAGGGGAGGAAAAGTGGAATGAAGCTGACCAAATTATATAGTACATACATGAATGTACTACAGTGAATTTAGCTTTATGTATACCTATAAAGCATTAATTAAAAAAACTACAGTAGTTAGAAGAAAGACCAGTATGGTACAGGAAGGAAAATAGGGGAAAGAAAACCGGAAAGAGGTGGAAGTACTATGGACTGAAGTAGAGAGAATTATATTCCAGTCATGTATGATTCTGTCAAAATGAACCCCAATATTATGTATAAAGGACAAATAAAAACACAAAAATAGTTCAAATTTCTCTAGTGAAATTAACAAATTTGAGAATATGACTAAAGAATGCATTTCTATTAATGAAATGATTATTCTTGGAGAAACACTCTAAAATTTTTTATATAACTCACTTTTATATTTATTCCAAAAATAAATAATCTCTCTCCCTTGAAGCAAATCCACATGTGTTCATGTACCTATGATGCCTTCTTCATCCTTCAATATATCCTAATGCAAGCATTGAGACTTTTCTTTCTAAGGAATATAAATACATGTGTTTTATTAGCTTTGCTTATCATTAAAAAAAAAGGCTTGCACTTTGAAAATATCTGCTTCCTTTCCTTAAAACTAGCTTTATGGCAATCAGAACTTTTTCCTCATTTAATCATTGTTTTATATGCTAAAGAGGGTAACACATCTAAAAGGAAAATAAAATCAGGTTAAGATAAGAAAGTGGATGTATTAATGTGGTTTTCTTTTCCTATTATTCCTCAAGGAAAGTCCTGTTCTCTTATAAGAGAATACCAAAGAAAACAGAATAGACAAGAAAGGCAAATGAGATTTAAAAAATGAGAGATATACAGTGATGAATTTTAAAATAAAAAGTTCCAGCTATCTTGTCAAGGCCTCCATGGTATAGACCAGATACTAAAGCAATAGTTAATTAACCTGATGCCAACACAACAGAGTTCTGATTTATGTCTTCCCTTAGGTAATCCTGCAGTAAAGGTCTCTGTCAGTAAAATAATTAATAGATTTCAACTTCAGGTTAGTAAAACCAATTGTGATTAAACAGATTAACATCTTTTCAGTGTAGAGAAATTGCTTCCTGTTGTTGTTGTTGTTGTTCCAGAGATGTTTTCTTCTATTGTTATAAGAGACATTTTTAAACTAGTTAAGCACAGCTGAAACTCTCATCTTTCTTTTATATTTATAAATCAAGGAGATATGATCCATGAGTCTAAATTAATAGCTGAAAAATGTATGAAGTAGGATATCCTCAACCCCTACCAGGTATTATCAAAGACTTCTAGAAATCAAACGTGTTTAGTGTTTACCTAATGGTTGAATTCACTTGTTATCTTCACCTAACACTCCCTAATTTTTCTTCCTTTTTGCCAGTATTCAGTGAGTTTGCAGCACTAAGAAAAAGCAACGGATTAGGATGAAGAAGATACAAGTTTTTGATCTACTTTTTCCCACCAACTATGTGTTCTCTCAATTTCATTGTCCTGGGGTGTTCAGACTTTTAATGAGGTGATGGGAAAAGTGACTTCTATAAATAACTCTTATGATCCATTTTTAGTAATTATGTATTCCCAGGTTAGATCCTGAGAAATATAGTTACAAGAGCTATTTCCTATCAATTTTATCTGTCCTGTATCTTCTCCACTGTCTAGTACCAAGAAGTTGATGAAATACTTTTTTTTTTTTTTCAGTGTATGATTAGATTGCAACCATTGTCCTCTCAGGACATCAGTTGTTTCCTCATTTAAAAAATAACCTACATTGAACTAATTTGTCTCTAAAGATTCTTCAGGCTAGACATTTTAAACTATTAATACTGCATGTCCCAGGATTTGTAGGATTGCTTATGCTTTCTAAGTAGAAGGGGGAAAAAAGGAGTATCTTCATATTTATCATTTCTGTAAGGAATAAAATTAGTCACATTTCTGTAAAGATTAAAATTACTACACGTACATGTGGAAAAATAAGAATTTATACCCTATTTGAATCAAATGTATGATATGTCAAGATCATTGTATTGTCTTGAGCAACTAATAAAAAAATAAATAAATAAAATCAGTCATTAAAATTTTATGACAATAAGATGAGAAAATGAAGTTCTTTCCCAACTTAAAAGAAATGTAGTTGAGAAAAGAACAACAGGTTTGTCAGTGCTTTTCTGTATCAGAGCAGTACATATTCAAATAATTTTATGTTTGGATGGAATGAATGATAAATTGACACACAAAAACATAATTCTCTATTACACTTTCACATTAACTAATAACATAGTAACTGCATTTAATGCAACTCTTCCTATTTTGTACATTTTAGAGGAGAATAATTTGAAGTTTGGGAATCTTATGGCATGAATAAAAATCAAACAATGAAATTCTATCAAAATATTTATATTAATTATTTTCAACTTTTAAATAAAAGATGATTTTTTTTTCTCTTTAAGTGACAAAGAAGAGCACAGTACTGGAAATACAACTTTGAAAGTAGTGATTCCACATCTGTTAGTTTGCAGTAAGGATTTATTCACCTTTGTCCTGCTAATGCAGCTGTTAAATGCTGAGTTAGTGAGGTTATGCTTACTTGTTTGTTGAGCAAACCCCAAAACATAATTGAAAAAAATCTCAAAATGGGTCACAATGGAACAAATAGGATGAAGTCTTGCCAAATGTTAATTGTCCATTGAAAAACACTAACCCATGAAAAAGATAATAGAAGGAAGCCAAAATAATACCAATTTGCTGTGGTTGAATTGAAAATATTTTGGGAACCTGCTGATTCCATATTTATGGAGGCGAAAAAATAAAACAGGAACTAAACACCATGGGCTTGTAGGTGGGTAAAATAACAAACTGCCATCTCAGAAAATAAAAGAGAAGTATGAAATAGATTTTATGATGAGAACTACCTATATGGTGAATAATAATTATAGAAGAGCTTCAAGATAGAATGCTGGCCTGGTTCCCAAGCACATAGCAAACTTTTCCTTCTTGTTGTAATTGATGGGTCTGAGCTATGTTGATACAGAGAATGGGTAAAGTTACCATAGTGAAAGAAAAACAAATGCACTTGGTAAACCATGGTGGCCACTGTTGAAAGAAAGTAGACAGCCTTTCAATTGCAAAGTGAATTTTGTCTCCAGTTGACTAATGTGGTTGACTTTTAGAAGAAACATGGTCCTCATTAAGGGTTAAAAGGCTCATTTCAATTTGAATTAACTTTAAATTAAAAAATAAAGCTGTTGGTAAATAGGGTCCTTTTAGTATTCAGACTGTATACACAGTCCTATATTACCAATTCCCAGCCATAAACACAAACTAATGACCAGAACCAGCACTGACTAAACAGATGATTTCCTGGCCTTGCAATTCCAGGCCTGACAGGGTCTATTTGCCCGTACAAGGTCAAAGCGACTGTTTATACCCAAAATGAGCTGCACTCAACAATCTTACAGGAACTCTATTCTTTGCCATCTGAATAGAGGTACAATGGTCTGAGGCATGGCCCAGGCATTTCAATACACTGGAAGTGGCTCTGTTCACTCATTAAACCCTGACTGCAATGTGCAGCATTTACAAAGTGATCAAGTGTTTCCTTCTTCTTGTTCCTTCCACTGTTCAATAAAAAAGGCCTAAGGCAAAATGCCATCACACCACTAAACACAACAGAATCAATCACAATCTGGTATGGCTCAAAGATAGTCCAGTAACAAGACTTTATTGTATTTGTTGTTGTTCCATCAGATCAAGCAAGACAGGTGCCAGTAACACTGAAATATGTCCTGTGTGCCTTTACCACACACAAAAAAGGCTGAAACAGCCCCTGCTTCTAGGATGTGCTCACCAGCTTTTCTGCTGTCCACTTTCAATGAAGAACTGAATGTCCTAAGAGCAACATTAGCAGAGTTTTTCTGTTCTTGATTGTCAACACTCAGGGAATGAGATCATTAATGAGAATATATATGTAATGATTGGGTAATGAGAGAGGGAGAAAGAAAATTGGTTTAATGAAATCCTGATATGGGGGATGTCAAAATGCCTAGGAACCAAAAATCTATAATCAGGACTTAGTAAAATAGTCCAGAGAAACTTTTCAGAATAGTGCCAGAAGTCTTATTTAGACCATAGCACTGGAATGTCTCAAAAAGCTATCCAGAGAGAGAATTTTGGAGGAGCTAAACCACATCTACCCCTAAATTCTCATTACCATGGATTAGCATTCCCCACCCAGAACTGAAATCCTAACTAGAGCCTGAAGACTGGTCACAATCAGGTGCTCATTTTTCTAAATAATTTAATTTTAGAAAAATAGAATTAAGACCATTCATCACTCAGATCAGAAGTTTGGCAAAGAAGTAATGAACATTTCAAATGCTATATTTTCCAAAGGCCCGATTGTGTATGATTGCACAAAGAACATTTAGGCACTATGCATGTTCATCTACACAGATATATGACCAATGATATTTATAACATTGGAAAACTAGAAAAATGTTATTCCTTAAATTTGAAAAACAGTGAAATAAATAATGCTGTATTCATACATGTTTGTTAATAAATGATGGAATTTTCATACATTTTTATGATGGTATTAATATCTCACATGGAAAGAAGCTCATAATAGCATTACAGGAAATGAGCAGAATAAAATAATATGTATGTGATCCTATCTATTGTTTATTTATATTTTCAAGTTTGTCAAACATGAACATTATAACTTATCTCATGACAAACTTAAGAGGTATTAAAAGCAAAATTACTGCACATACACAGTGAAAATAAGAGTCAATAATGTGTATATGTAAAATTTGAACTCAGGGTACATGTCATAAAGATCTAAAATTCATAAACTCTAGACATGCATATCTCCTTCCCACTCTCTTTGTTTACAAAAACACTCAGATCCACAAACACAAACAGTATTTATTAGTTCTTCTCTCATACTAAATATTCTTTGAAAAAAAAAATTGCAATCTGGGAGAAAATTATGGTTGACTGGCAATGGTGATATCCTGCTAATGTAATTTCACACTTTTGATCTCAAGTAATCATATCCTCGCTTGAGAAAATTTATATAGAAAAGCACAATTTTACATTAGAGAATTTAAATAAAAATGCATAAAATTTGGAAGACTTAGAGGAAAAACAGATAAAATGATGGAAATGTTACAAGGCACAACGAACAAATATTACCTCTCTCACTTGTATTGTTGATAATCTACTCTCCAAAGAAGGAGACTGTCATCTGGAGTTTTGAGGAATGGTACCATCATTGAATTTTATCATAAGTTCTTCAGATTGACTATATTCTTTACATAGTTTCTATTGTCAATACAATTGACAATAAGATTGTCAATTTGTATTCTGAAAAAATAACTCTTCAACTTTTATATTTATATTTTAATCCTCCATATAATACTACACACATACTGCTCCATTTTATTTTTTGAGGTTAGTAAAATGAATACTGATGTTATGATTTAAAAGCCAATGGTTTATCATGTGTCATTTGCATATTATTTATTTTTCTATTATATAATATTATCAACTAGGAGAGGTTTAACACTTAAAATATTTAAAAGTATTTTAAAATTTCATGGGTAACTCATTTAGAAGCTAACAGAAAAGTAAAATTAAATGAGTTAATGTAGTTTTAACAGTTTTTTCCCCATTATTTTTGTGTTTAAAATAGAAAGAAAAGGATTTCTGTTTTAAAAATCCTTTAAATCAACTAAATGGATATGAACAGATTTCACAAGAAAAAAATTAGGAAACATAATAAATAAGGCTCAGGGAATTAGTAAAAACACTAGCCAAATGAGTCTTTAAAAAAACCTTAAGCCTATCATTTTTCAAATTTGATAAAAAGGATAAACTGTTCATAATTGTATATAATAGCATGTTTATAGATAACATTTAAATTTCACATAAAATGATTTCTCTCCTACTCAAAAAAATAATTTTCCTATTTTCATAAGAATACAAACATTTTCAAAGAAAAAACTCCAGTCTGTGAAGCTTCAAATGTGTATCTTTTCTGATTTGTATGTCATAAATGGAAAATATCCCTTTTCTCCCAATTAAAGATTAAAGTTCAAGGACACTCCTCTATTATATTGAAGAATCTCATGACAGGTACCACACAATGCATAATAATATTTAAAAGTGTTTTAAAATGTATTGCCTCAATATTTCTTTAAAAATTATTTTTAACTTATACATGAAAACATGAAATTTTACATTTTAATTGGGTGACATGTAATGGTCTAATATGCATACATGATATACATGATATGCTTATATCAGATTAAACATATTTATCTCTTTACTGTTTTTTTTTTTTTTTTTTTTTGTACTGTGGGATTGAGCCCAGGGCACTTAACCATTGAGCTGCATCTTCAGCCATTTATATTTTTCATTTTGAAACAAGATATTGCTAAGTTGCTTAGGGCCTCACTAAGTTGCTGAGGTTGGCTTTGAACTTGCAATCCTCCTGTCTTAGCCTTCTGAGCTGCTGGGACTATAGGCATGTGCTGCTATGCCCAGCCATTTATCATATCTTCATGGCTAAAACTTTCAAAATCTTATAATTATGTATGCTATCTATAGCCAGTCTACTATACACTAGCCCCTCAGAACTTCTCCCACCTACCTAACTGTAACTGAACACCTACATCTTTCACCCATTCTTCCTTCCCTCTGGTAATCACCATTCTCTTCTAGGAGATCAGCATTTTTAGAATATATATAAAATCACATAGTACTTCTCTTTCCCTGCCTGAATTATTTCTCTTAATATTGTATTCTCTGTGTTGCCAAAACGACAGGATTTTACTCTTTTTTATGGCTGAATAGTGTTCCATTTTGTTTGATAACCACATTTTCACATTTCCTTTACCCATTCATCAGCTGATGGATACTTAGGTTTCCATTTCTTGGCTATTGTGAATAGTACTGAAATAAACTTGGGGGTACAGATATCTCTTTAACATATTGGTTCCATTTCTTTTGGATTACAATATTCCAAGACTTTAAGATGCCTTTGAAAAAAATTATTTCCTAAAGGGTTAATTTCTATATATAGAAATGAACATGTTTTTGTCTTCACAGTTATGGAACTTAGCCGTTAATTTGGGAGATGCATTGTAATACAAATGGTGAGAAAATTAAATTCATCTAAGAAGAGGAGAAAGTTAAAGAGCAGGATGGAAAAAGATGAGAAAATATTATTAAAATACATTGTTTATAGTTGTCAAACATAGAGCTCTCTTATAAGTATGAATAACTGGGCCATATAAGCAGTTTGGAACATAATCAAGAGTCACAGTAGGAGGCTGTGTGCCATTTCTGTTCATCTGAATTCAGTGTTGCCATGCTAGAAAGAACTAGACAAGAGGGAGAGAAAGGAGAGGCAAAATGGATGTGTCTTTGTGTGTGTGTAATAAACATATCTGAGGTATGTGTGTGTTTATGTTTGAGTGTATGTGAGTTTCTCTAACCAAAATTGTCACTTCATTTCAGGTCTTAGATATGAGATATCCCCCAAAAGAGACATGTGTGAGACAATGCAAGAAAGTTTAGAGATAAAATGATTGAGGTTTAACCTAATCATTGCATTAATTCCCTGATAGGGATGAATTTGTTTGTAACTGCTGGTGCATAGGGTATGGATGAAGAAGACAGGTACCAAGAAGTTATGCATTTGGAGTATATATTTTGCCCTTGTTGATCAGAGCTCTCCATCTACTTTCTGATCATCATAAGCTGAGATGCCTCCATCCACACGCTTCCCCATTAAAGTCCTGCCTTATCTCAGGCTCTGAGGAATGGAGTCAGCCATCTATGGACTGGGACCTCTGAAACTGTAAGCCCCAGATAAACTTCTTCTCCTCTAAAATTGTTCTTGTCAGGTCTTGATCACAGCAGTGAAGAGGCTGACTAAAACAGTGAGGATAATTATGTATTCTTTATCATTGCTTTTTAGAGTTCTATTGATCAAGTGGAGAAATTCTTTTAAGATAATTATTTATCTTCTTTTTATATTATTCGAATTTCAGAGTTTAGATCTTGAATATAAATTTGAGGGAGATGAAGGACTGGGGAGGGAAATTTCCTGAGATTTTTCACACCTGATCCCAGCAGCACAAATTCATAACAGTAAAGCTGTGCTGTGCAACTTGCACCTGCTCTACAGTTCTAGCTACCTAGAGGGAATAGCTCTCATCTCCATGTAGTATAATAAATGCCTTTTACTGAAAACCTGCTCATACCTATCATTACACGTGTGTTTTATTTCCATCCTTAAAAACAATCACTTGAGAGTGGTATTATCTATTTTTCTGAGGAAATGATTGAATCTTAATGATACAATGTATATTGGCTCTTCAACCTGTTGTGACTAGTAATTAAACTTAAGTCTGAAGACTTTCCAGACATAGATACTTATGCATCAAGCTTTTTCTTTATTAAATTTCAACTGGTAACTAATATATGGTATTAAAACTTGAGCCAATACCATAAAAATAATTGAACAAATTTATAGGAGATGTGATGATAAAGATATAGACATATCTTCTAAGTCACTTGAGAAAATCAATTACCTAGTTTTATCCCAGTAACTGTAAATTCCATAGTAATTTTCCTCAATAATATTTTAGGCATTTAGCCAAGTAAATGGCTCTGATGGAAACAAATTTTAGCCATTAGGAGCAGGGAATGCTTAAATGATGTATGCCTGATGGAAAGGTATTTGTGGGTTGGATATCTTTGGATATCTGTCTGCTTGGCTTAGAAAGAATGGTCTACTTTCCCTATGTTATCTGCTGAAACAAGGTACTTCAAGGTGTGGGAGTGGGGGAAATACCATAAATTGTTTCTATCCAAGTTTAAGCGGACTGAAGCAATCCCACTTTGTTGCTTGATGTGTTAGATATGAAGCCCTCTCCACTAGCCATTGAAACTAAAATGTTCAACTTTATGTAGTATATAATTAAAAGGTTATTTTTTTTCCACTAAAGCATAGTATTTCAGTGTCCTTCAAAGTACCTGTTGAAGAGTAAGGAATATCAACAAAAATGAAAATATATAGCACCTTTTTCAAGACTTTGGGATAGATTTAAGGTACTTCAGGAAAGATTCCTAGGAAAATCTTCCACAGTGCCCCAAATCTGTATTAGTCACTTTGATTATTCCTTTGGTACATTTAAGCAACAGATCTTAAAACTGAAAAAAAAAATTGTTAATTAAAGCTGGAATCATACATCTAATAACACTTGTAAAGTGCCTTCAACACCGAAAAAAGACAGTGGAATCTGGACCATTTTTCTTCTGGAGAAATCTTGATGTCTTAGTAATTGCAATTTATTTTATATATAGTAGGAAGCTATATCTAAAAAGAAAAATAGTTGTTTCTTTTTTTAATGACTAGGTAAGTTCATGTTCAGTAATACCTAAAATCATCTAAATTCATAGTCTCCCATCCTAAAAACCTTCACATTTTGCAAACCATGTGACTTACTGGCTGGATAAACATTTAAATTACCCAGAATTTTTCTTTCTAAATGGCATGTTCTACTCAGTTAAAAATTTATATACCTTATAAAGTAACATAATTCTTACATATAAGCTAAAATTGATGAAAATTTCACATGTTCATTAAACACATTCTATCCTTTAAGACTCAGCTCTAATTATGTGGCTGTGATGTGGTAGATGAGATAGTGAGTATTTCATGGGCAGTTTTTGTCTTTGTATCATTCACACATGTTTAATGATTGGCTTGTACAAGGCAACCAATAAATTTTCAGGGAAGAATGGAAGTCTTTTCCATCTATTTGTAGCAATGCCCCATTATCACATATACTTTGTCCAGTTACTGGTCTCACTCCATCATAGGCATCTTAATAGACATGGTTTCCTTTGAAATAATGAGTATTCTACTATGAATGAATTCAAGTTTCAAAATGTATTAATAGGAAAGAAATTAACCTGTTTTTGTAAATGTTTATGTGTTCTATTAGATGCTAAATATACAAATAAGTAATATATGTAACATGTACATATTATACAGTGATATCCATTTAACTGACAATAATCATCTCATATTTTAAATCTGGAAATAAAAGATATTCCACAATTTCTTCTAAACATCTGTTTCTTTAAAAAATAATTAATTATGTCAATGTAAATATCCCCAGGAAAAAGGAAAATATGAGCTATCCTAACCAAAGAAACTATTTACAAATAAAAATATTATATTAAATTAGGAAAGCAATAAAAATTTTTCATATTGAATAATAATATTTATAGTATCTACAGTGTCTGTCTAACCTTAAAAATGAGGACAGTCACTTTCTGTGATACATACAAATTACTTTATGTGATCTATAAAGGTAAAAGCAACAAGTGGAAGGCAGAGTATATGAGTGAAATCTTTTAGATAGGATAATATTGGAGAAGATACAAAAGTGAAAGAGAAAAGAACATCACAGGAACAGAGAGAATGTGTGGGTCTTTAAGAAGCATGCAGGCCATGAAATACCTTGGTAGTTACATTAAGGTCTTTTTTTTTTTATATATTAAACATGCCCAAAGTCATTAAAAGGTTTCACCCATGAGATCTACCATAATCAAATTGGCATTTCAAAGAGATTAGTCTTGCTTCTTGGGGAAAATACATTTAACTGAGTCAAAGATGCAATAAAGGAGACTACTGAAATAATCCAAATTAGAGCTGATATGCATAGATAGAGAAGTGATTAGGGATATAAAAAGAACTGTATTCACTTGAGAAATGATTTTTACATATTTTTGTTATTTTTAACATGCCAGTAGAGTATATTTTGAAATATTATATATACATATAATAAATATAACGTGTTTCAATTAGGATCACATTATTGTGGCTATACATGATGTGGATTTACTTTGGTCGTATAATTATATATGAGAATAGAAAAGTTTTGTCCAATTCATTCTACTATCTTTTCTACTAACATCCCCACTCCCTTCCCTTCATTACCCTTTGTCTAGTCCAATGAACTTCTAATCTTCCCCTCCCTTGTTGTGGATTAGCATCTACATATCAGAGAAAAGAAGCCTTTGGTTTTGGGGGACTGGTTTATTTCACTTAGCATGATATTCTTCAGTTCCATCCATTCACCCAAAAATATCATAATTTCATTCTTTTTTACAACCAAATAATATTCTGTTGTGTGTATATATGACATTTTCTTTATCCATTCATCTGTTGTAGGGCACCTAGGTTTAATCCACAGCTTGGTTACAGTAAATTGACCTCTATAAACATTGAAGTGGCTGCATCACTGTAACATGCAGATTTTAAATCCTTTGGGTATAAACACAGGAGTGGGATAACAAGGTCAAATTATAGTTACATTCAAAGATTTCTATCACTTGAGAAAAAATTTACATATAATATTGGTTGGTGTAGGACTCAGAGCATAAGGTATCCACAGAGCATAAGGTACAACAAAGCATCAAGACCAACCTATTAAAGCAGTAACTATGTGAAGTGATGGAGGTGTTAATTTACATGGTTATTGGTTCATTTTATTATATAGAAAAGATATCAGTGGTTATCAAATTTTTGTGTTGTACCTCCAAAATATACACAACTCAATTTATCCATTATATCTCAATAAAACTGGAAAAATAAATCTGGATAAGCTACTGGAAAAAAAAGATGGACTTCTAAACTTCATTGAGCAATTGTGTACTATTCCTATTTCAAGTGGGAAGGAATGTTATTATGGCTTAAATCTACAATGCTCCCAAGTGTTGATAACTGGAAGGTTTGGTCCCCAGCTGGTGGTTCTATTTAGATTTGGTGAAAACCTTAGGAGATAGGGCCTAGAAGAAGAAAGCAGTTCACAATGTGTGTGCCCTTGAAAGATGTAGTTTGTCCCTAGTCCCTTTCTCTCTCTTTGCTACCCAGCCTCCATGAGGTGAGCCTGTTTATTCCTTCATGGTCAACTTCTGTGATATTCTGCCTCAGCACCGGCCTAGGAACAATGGAGCCAGGCAACCATGGGCTGAAACCATGTGAGCCAAGATAAATCTTTCCTCCTTTAAATGTACAACAAAAACCTGGTTAACACAAATAGATATATGAATAAGAACACAGGAGTTATATTTTAAATATGTTGTATTCTCCATAGGAACTGCTAAAGAAATATTTTCTGCAGTAACATTTGTGGTATTTAGAGTATTTATACAAAGGGAAAAAAAGGAAATAAAGAAAGAAAAGAAAAAATAAAATCCTTTTGATTCTTCTTTGTGTACAACCAGATATGAAAAATTTTACAGAAGGCAAAAAAAAATGTCACTTAATTTTCTTTCTCACATAGTTTTTGGTTTATGGACAACAGATTAAATTAGTCAACCAAAATTTCGATTTTTTCATAGAAGCAAACATGCTCAACCCATAGATAACATTTCTATGTAAAAAGAATTTAATAAAATATTACTTGAAAATCATTCACATTATTAACACTTATTAGAAAAATAAAGTGTCTTTACTGAGTTGGGTGATTCATCTTAGATCATGACTATTGATTTTGATCTTCATGATGTAGATACTTGGCTTCAAATATAGAGAATATGTATTCTATAAACTCCATCAAAAGCTGTTTTCTGTGCTTTTAATATATACAACTTATGACAAAATAGAAAAAGAGAAATTATAAAGAGATCAACAAATATATCATGACTATTAAACAATTAACTTCAAAACTGATAAATTATTGGGAGATATTATTTTGATTATTTTGATTATGTGATTTGGCATATTGTTAACTCTTAAGAGCACTGGTTCAAAGTAGTCAAATTTAAATAGAAACTCTGCCTCTTGCTATCTACATAACTGAAACAGTTACAAGGTATCTTCATGCCACAACTTCTTTGTCCATAAAATGGAGATATTAGAAGCACCCTGATAGGATTCTGCCAGAATTAAATGTGAGCATAGCTCTCAAATATACATTAGAAATTAAATAGTGATATATATTTATATAAATAATTAAATACTTGGGTAATGTGTACATATATTACATTTCTAAAACCTGTGACATAAATCCATTTACCGATATACTGAGCAACACTGAGCTAGATTTCCTTTTTGTTAGTTTTATCCTTCAGAGATGCATTCAATAGTTTCTTTTGTTAGAATATTATGTTACTAGCCTTCTCTAATAATATTAGACTTTTTCATATAATTCACAAAAATACATTACAAAGTAGCACCTCTTTTCTAAGCTTGTTATTGATGGATTTGAGACAGATCCCACTCAACAGTTCCAACTACCATTTTGTGAGCTATGAAATTTTCATAGATGTATTATGCAATATAAATTATTTCTAAAAATGTGGACAAATCAGAGCATTTTTTTCTTTTCGGTGATCTGCCAGTCCATCTTTTTATACATAGCTCACTAATTCCTTTACTGTCTTCTGAAATCTGTGTATTTATGTGTGGAAAGAGCAAACTATGAGTTTTCTAGGGGTGAGTGAAATGATTCCCTCTGACTTTGCAATTCCAAGCCTCTTTGCTTCTTTATGTAGGTTCACTCTTCCCAGCCTTACTGTGGCTATAATTATATATATATATATATATATATATATATATATATATATATATATATATATATATATATATAATTTCTAAGGCTACCATGCACACCAGCAAACACTTCCCAATTGGCTGCCTGACCTCCACATATTGTTTTCACTTCTGGAAGGAGCCTTTTTTACCAAATTTCAAAACATATGTGGCTTTGAAATCTTTAGTTTTTCTGAGTCTTATTTCTCAATAAGTACAGAACTGTGGCTAAGGTGATACCAAATCTTTCAAATTTTAGCCACTTGCCCAAATTTTTATCAGGTTGGGACTCACCAATTTCTCCTCTGTCTGATAGTTTTTATGACAGCTAATGAGAAGTAAAAGGCTAGCGCTATTAGTCCCAATCCTAGGGAATAAGTGTCTAGATTATGAAAACCATATTCACATATGGCAATAATTGACATGCTCTTCTAGGTGATCACGGTATTATTTCCAAAGACTCACTGGATTCTTCCATAATTCCTTGATACCAAATAGGAAACTCTCTTGAATAAGATAAGTACATATTGTGGTGTGTGTGTATGTGTGTGTGTGTGTGTGTGTGCGCGCGCGCGCGCGCGCGCGCGCTGCTACTGCTTTTTCTCAATGAACTTTTCCAATGAATTCATTCAAATGATATATGAGAGACTTAACATAATTCTCCTAAAATTTTAGTCCGGTATTTATAACAATGCAACATTCAGAAATTCAATAATTCAGTTCCATTCCTTATAAGATACCATAGGTCAAACTAACGGAAGACAGCTTGTTTACACTTTGAAATGCCATAGATCTAGGAGCACCAGCTAGGCTTTGCAAATGACTTCCCATCAAGCAGCTTAGTGCTTATTAATGCTGTCTGTGCTAAACTTCTTATCCTTTCCACTTTCCAAAAGCAGCATAACATTCAATATGTTGGTATTCAGACATTTATTAATTTAATGTTTAGGGATTCAATTTCCTATGCAGTACATGTATTTTCAAAATCTGCTTCTTTGTTTCTGCTAGTTTCTGAGGCTCTGTTACATCCTTTGCATTTCATTCCAATGTTTCTACTCACTCCTACTTGGTAATAAGTATTCCTTGCACCTATAAGTAATCAGCAAGTGAGAAAGAGTGTAGTGAGGTGCTTCTAAAGGAGCAGCATACATTTAAATTGTTATACCCACATATGCCAAAATTGACTTAATGAAATGGTACATGAATATTTTTAGAGCCGAAAATATTCTAATTAATTTGAACTGTAGGCACAGCTTCCTTATTCAAATCTCTTTCATGGAAGAGGAGGGTACCCCAAATTGGGAGGCAGAACACCTGTGCTCTAGTCCTGATTGCCACTGGAGAGGTGAGTGCTGTTTTACACTGAGGGAACTTCTTCCCAATCCCAGGGCCAAAGGGACTGGTGGAAATAGACTTGACTCCAGATCTTTTCCCTCTACTTCACATGCTGCTTCTATTATTCTAGCAGTGTAGAATTTTAAGAGCAGCTAACAAATTTCTCTTGGGTCATTTTAACCTAGGATACATATGCTTTTGATAATATTTGACTCTACATACATGTGTGGATATAATGAATTCTGGGAACAATGTCATAGAACAAACCAGATATGAACTTCTTTATATAGACATAGAAACAAAAGAAGCAGGCACAACCCGCATCAAGTTTATATTACCTATCATTATCTCCTCTGTATGCTATTATAGGTGCAAGATTGACTTTTTCCATAACTAAGTTTAGACTGATTCTCTTTAATGAATTCTTTGTAAATTTTATATTATGTATAAAAAAATCTTTAGCAACTATCTGTAGAGATAGATTATTTCTTACTTATCCAGGACCATGGTTTGAATATTCTAGTAATGATTTTTTAGTGGTAGTAAAAGACTTCCAAATATGTTTGGTGGTGGTACATAGTTACATTCATTGGTGGAATCATAATTACTAATTTTTAAATCTAGATCTGAAATAGGCATATAATGAAGTTTAAACAAAATCAACAACTCTACCTGTGTAGCAATATGACTTAAAAAATATTCACAGGATTGTTTTATTTAAAATCCAATATTCTAGAATAAATAGACTTCCTGATCTGTTTAGCATTGGTCTCCCAGGATTAGATGATACAAGATGATTCAATGATTACATTGGAAAACATGTTTCCCCTAAAGCAAGATAATATCCCTGTAGTCACCTTTAGTTTCTTATCTCAAGTGCCTCTTTCATTTGCTGAATTTCTATTCCTTTGTGTCAACTATAACTTGAAAATTAAACACCTCTTGGACACTAGGGAATAGCTTGAGATGAACACTATTTTGACCACAGCTGGGGGCCACTGAAACGCTGCTGCAGCAGATGAAGTGAAAGCCTTGGGTGTCATGGGAAGATAACGGCAGGGAGTTGGCGCATTCATCTGGTTTCCCCATTATTTTATTATTTTCTATTGGAATTCTTTTTGCATGCATGCATGCTTTTCTTCTAAATATCACCAATCACACTAGCAATAGAACACTAAGAATATCAGAAGCTTTTCTTCTAAATATCACTAATCACACTAGCAATAAAACACTAAGAGTACAAGAAGGAGTCGTTCTTCCTAGAATTATGCGATTGTTTTCAATATCAGAAACTTTCTTGTGCACAGAATTCTGAACATTTTAAACACAGTTATTGTGACATTGCTTAAATACACACATTTTAATAATAATAGTGTTGAAATTTTTTGTTTGCATATGACTGTGCATATATGTATGTGTGTATATATATTTCATTACTTAAGACAAACCTAAGAATATTTAAAGTTCATTTCTACAAGTGTTTATGGGAGGCATATTAAGAACAAGATGTTACACTATGCTACTGAAAGCCACTAATCTTTAGTTTTAAGGGAATTTTCATGATAGTTTGTACTTAAAAGAGAAGGAAGATATTTTTAACATTTTATGGCATCGGTTTAGAAAAACTGAGACCCTCATTTGTGACAAAGGATAAGTCTGTGCCCTAATAGGACAGCTTTATCCTTAGGGCTACTCTAGATAAGATTTTCTGGGCTTCTGTCAACCTATAAACTTCAGTTTTCTCACCTCTGACTAGCTCACTATGTGGCCACCCTTGCGCATACTTCAATCCTAGTATATTTCATTATCTTTATCTCATTTTGAGGTTCTTCGTAACATTACAGTTTCAGTTCACTGAGAAGAGAAATTATGTCTTATAGATTTTTGTATATTAGATGTCCTAACACTGCCTAATACAAGTGAATAACAATATTCATTGAGACAAGTTCATTACAATGCATATGTACATTCATATATGTGGTGCATGTATGTGCATTTATACAATCCAGAACACGTGCCACAATATTAGTTTCCTTCTCAAGCCCCATTCTCCATTTTCTCTCTCATTCAGTCTCAATCTCCACACCAAAAAGTTCTTAAATTCTATAGGAGAAAAGAATAGACAAGAAAGAACAATGAGTAGAAATTCAGAAAACTGCCTACGTTTTGGAAACTATAGCAGGAATAATGATACTGAGAATGAATTATAAGAAGTGATGAATGGGGTGTGTAGATATTAAAGATCAATAATTTCAACAAAAGTATGCCTGAGAGTAGAATGCTCCTAATAAAATGTGTTTAGAATAAGAATCAAGTAAAGATGAATTGAGCATCTCATCTTTTATCCTATATGACATCAACATGTGTTGTTCTTGAGGAAGGGGTGATTGTGTAATTCTGATTTCACTAAACTTTTTGATATGATTAATAAAGCATAGGGCCAAGCTCAGTGGCATATGTCTATAATCCAAGTAGCTAGGGAGGCTGAGACAGGAGGATGGTAGGTTCAAAGCCAGCCTCAGTAACAGCAAGGTACTAAGCAACTCAGTGAGACCTTGTCTCTAAACAAAATACAAAATAGGGCTGGTGATGTGGCTCAGTGGTTGAGTGTCCCTGAGTTCAATCCCCAGTACCAAAAATAGTAGCATAAGTATTTCTATATGTTATTAAACCTTTTCAAATTTATATAGAATAAGAAAACTCCTAATTAATAAAATCCTCATGATTTATAACTCTGCCATTCTTCAGAGGTTTCATTTTCATAATTTTATACACTGTTACTGCCTGGAACTTCCATAACTGAAGTTCTACAATTAGATTTCTGATGAATGTATGCCCCTTTTTTTGGGAAAGTGATGCACTTAACCATAGGTACCACCAGCATAACCTTTCTGTATTATGCTGACATAACATCTGATCATTTTATGTGAAAACTGTGATAGGTAATCTGGTCATTTTGTGAAAATGAATGAGGGGCCTGGATACATTGGGAGTTTATTAGGAAAAATCAAATCATTCAACTGAAAATGACCTGACATAAAAATAATTTGAAAGACAACCAAGCTATACAAATTATTATCAGAAATACCCCTCCCACAAAATTATCTATCAAAGGATGTGCAGCATATTTAGAAAAATAACATTCTTAATAGCTGCTAATAATGCACAAAATGATACCTTAACATCTCATCCTAGGAAGAAGATGGTATTTTTTTTCACTACAGAAAGCATGATTTCCATTCATCAACAGTGTGATTTTATAAAATATGCCTTCAAGTTATTAAGGTCTTTTATGACTAGGTCTGATTGTAATATATGATGTTACAAAAATCAATAATAAAATATTCATTTGATCCAAGATTTTCCCAAATTGAATCTGACTGGGTCATGGTAGTTGGCTGATGTCTGGAATGCAAGTCATATACTATATTATTGATGCCTGTCAAATAACGGAAATTGTTACAAATTAATTCATCCCTAACCTAATTAACCTCGGGTGCAATATTATATGCATTCCTGACAAGTACTGTTTTGCTCTGGCCATAAAACTAGAAAAGACGATATTTCAACCTATAAAATCACCTTCTAAGCCACTTAGAAACCTCAAAGATTATTGCTTATGTAAAAGTAATGAAAAGAATGCATTACCTCATCCATTGGAATTATTTTTCGTGTAATACAAAATGTTCACTAACATTTTTTGATCATAAAAATAATCTTAAGGAAAAAAAGACTAATCTAACTTTTTAAACATTGAATTGATAGGACACATTAATATTATAGATTAAATTTTTTAAAAATGTATACATTTAGGGTTAGAAATGAAGAAGCCTTAACATATTTTGATGATATAATGTAAAAAATGGTTGTCTTCTACCAAAAAACTATATCTATATCTATATCTATCTATCTATCTATCTATCTATCTATCTATCTATCTATATATATTCACTTTTCATTCTAATGTATATCAAGATACATTTATTGCTGTATACATGGAGATCATGACTGGCCTTTATGAAATCAGAAGGTAGGTTGTAAATTGCCTTTTATGACATTTTGCATCTGTATTCCTCTTTACACATACCTCTCAATACCCAGTTTGTCAATATTATATTCTTCCCATTGGCAACGTAAGGACATGTTTAAACACACCATGATCTGAAATCTTTGTATTCTCCAAATCTGACTTAGATTTTCTCCACATAAATATTTATCAGTCTTTTCTCTACACTTATGCTATACCTCCTACTTTCCTTACCACTAAACAGTAAAAAGAAAGACAAACTCAAGAGAGAAAATCTAACTGTGGAGAGAGGTTTTGAACTATTTTGATCTAATTTTCTGTGACTATCATTTACTATCACATTGCAGCATTTTTCCTCTAATTATGGTCTCAAATTTCTAATTGTAGATTAATTTGGTATTTAGTTAAATAGAGTTTAAAAATGAGGGCAGCCCTAAGCGGAAGTAGAAAGGGCAAGGAGAGTGGGGCTTTGCCAGTAAATGAACTTGAAGTATTTATTCAACTTCTCTGAACTCAATTTCCACATGTGTGCAATTAGTGAAAAAATGTCTTCTTCAAAGTGTGCTAGTGAACATTGATATAACCATCTATAAAGTGCCTTTATATATCTTGAGGAGATATTGAGAGTTTTATTATTGCTCCATTACATTTTACAAGAATACTTCTCTTCACTATTACCATTTTCAGTGGTATTTTTAAAAACATGAAGTGTGTTAAAAATCCAAAAATATCAAATTCTATAAAAGAATTTCAAGCATTACCAAAGGAGAAAGGTGCTTCGTATTTTAAGGAGAACATTTTCTTTTGTCTTCAAATCTAAGATAACAGATGATAAGTACTTTGCAATTGATTTATAATTTAATACATAAGGAAAAAAGATATAATTAGAGATATGTGTGGGGGACAAAGTGAGAAAGAGAGAGAGAGACTCCTATATTGTACCAGATGTTGTCCAAATGCATTAGTGAAATAGGTCTGATAAAAACTAATGTGAAATGATGTCCTACTGATTGGAATGTCATTGATGCTGTGGCCTGGTGTTCTTTCACCACAGTAGAAGATCAAAGCATCTTTCATGGTGATAAAACTGGCACTATGGATTGGAAATAATGCCAGAGAGACTGATTAAGTGTTAACATTTCCACCTGGTGCCATGAAAATGGCACATAACATCCATAATTCAGGGTGATTTTCCTCCCCTGGGCTTACTTTTGCGCCAGCTATAGTATTCAAAATAGTTAGTACTAACAATCACTTTTTCCTTATGATATCTACCAGGCAAGAAGTAGGAAGACTTCTCTTACCCTATGATTCCTCCTATGTTTATAGTATGTATCAAAAAAGACACTTCAAGTGGTCACAAAAATATGACTCATAGAGTATCCCTGTCTCTAGATCTGTGTTGACAGACACTGCACTCAGGCTATGCCTTGATTGACAAACACCTAACAAGATACACCTTTCTTGTAATAATTTAGAGATGATTCAGGGGACTGGTATCTGCATTGTTATTTGCAGGGAATAATGGCAACTTGAAAATGGGATCTGGAAATGAAAATAAATCTTTCATCCCTAACTAAGCTCCATCTTTCATAATAAGACTTGTTGATACCTACTATCTAAATGTCATCTGCATTTCTCCATGAAAATACCTATAAGGCAAATCCAGTAGCAGGTTGGAAAAAAAGGCGACCCAGCCAGAAAAGCTGCTCTTACATGATAAAGAGGACAACTCTGCTTTTTTTTTTTTTAATTCTTTTCACAGTTTAAGATTTAAGAAATCAAAGAAATGATGATATTCACTCAAGCTTAGGGAAGATTCTCTTGAAACAAGATTAAATGTCATTGCTAAAACAGATCAATGGTAACACATTTCTGTGATTCACTATCATCCATAAGACAAAAAAGCTTTTATTAATTGCAGAAAGTGCACTGAAAGGTTCTTGTGCACTAGGTTCTGAGCTATAGACTCACTCCCATGTCTCATTACATAATACGGCTGTGTCACAAGCATGTTCCCAATTACTGTCCTATTCACTCTGTTTGTTGATGTACACACACATCACATCTTAACAAACATAAAATAATAGGCATTTATATATGCTCATTCACATGTTAAACACACACACACACACACACACACACACACACACACACACACTTTTTTTTTTTTCCTCAATAACTTCCATCAGGGAGTAATTTGCAGGGTGTACCCAAATGATGGAATGATGTAACAGGTATTTCTATTACTAATTTATAAGATTTTAGTCAGGCTTTATGGTCCATTTAAAAGCACTATGTTTATATTTTGTAAGCTGCCATCTAGGTGCCAGATAGCTGAATGCATCTTATGTTACTGATGAGGTCATCATTGAGCAGCATGCTGAGAACAGCAGGACTAACACCAGGCTCTGGAAATGAGGCAGCCATCGAAGTGTGTCTTCATTTGTATCCTTTCATATTTATTTCCACAAGCTTTACTTTGCAAACAATGTGCTCTGGATCTCTGATTAGCACATTATAAATTGCTTTGCATTCCATCAGAATTGATCCCCTCTACATTAAAGAACCCCTATTGTTTTTGAAAAAAAAAAAGTAAGTTATTCAACCTCACAATTCTCATGATTTATATATAAAATTAGTCACATATATTATTTTATTTTATTATTGTCTTGAAACTGGGGATTGAACCCAGACGCACTTTACCACTGAGATATACTGCAGTCATTTTTTTAAAAATTTTGACACATAATTCCTAAGTTGCTGAAAGTGACTCTATGTTGCTGAACTTGGCCTAAAACTTGCAATCCTGTCTCAGATCCCAAATTGCAGGGATTACAACATTTGCCACTGTGCCCACTAGTCATATAACTTTAGTGTCATCATAAAATAAAACAAAATAAAAATCTTATGAACTACTTTAAAAATTAGAAAAGCAATTTTTATATAGGCTCAAAAATTATTTTGACCTTGTGCTGATAATTCATGGTAAAGGGGACAACAACAATTCACTAAATTTGAAATTTTACGGTATAATTAAATTAAAGAAATTGGTATTACAGAAAACACATAACTCATATGAAAATTCTGTTGTGGTATAGTCCTCAAACAGAATCAAATGGAGAAAGGCATGTCAAGATTTACTAAAATGAAGAACAAGAGTGTGTACGTTTGTGTGTGTGTGTATATAGGTTTGTGTGTGTGTTGTGAATATAAAATCAAAATGAACTACAATTACCTCAGTTCTAAACTGACATCACCATAATGTCATATTTAGAACTTATCAGAATAATTTATAAGAAATATATACCTCCTCTAATAAAGAGAACATTTCCTTTTATTTTATTGATGACAGCTAGAAACTGTAAGGGTAAGTATAACTTAGTGGAAGCCTGAGAATTTTTGTTTATATTTTTCTATCCATAATATTCCATAGTATATATTTTCTTTCTCAAATTACTTAAGAGTCATATAACTGGTTAAAATAAACACAGGACTGCAAATTTGGTTTTATGACATATATGACTTATATTGCCATAACAGCATGGTACTCAGTTATATTTGTGAAATTTTCCTATGTTTAACCAGAAATAATTCAATACTGATTTGAACTAAATAATTTAGTGCTTATTGTAATACTGTAATAATTTAAAGATGTATATCAACTCACTGCAGAATACACTGAAAAGTTAACAGAGTTTTGGTTTAAAAGTCAATAAAGGAATCAAAATGGTAATTTCTGTGTTAAACTCTTGGTGTGACAACACCCAAGAAAGTTTAAAATAGAAACAGAAGGACAAAAAATATTTAAAGAAGTAGAACACCTACAGCAAATGGCAAATCTAAAGCCAAATATATAAACATTTATATTAAATGTGAATGAAGTAAACATTCCAAACCTAGTGAATTATAACATTGGGTTAGAAAAGCAAGATCCAATTTATTTTATCTATGAAAGATGGGGTTTAAGTTCAAAAACATATTCTTTAATAAAAATAAATTCAAAATAAGAAGACAAATATATTCTATGTAAATAGTAGCATAATAGAATTGGAGTAGTAATATTAACAGGAGACAAAGAAATTAATATTATTACAAATAGTGAGGGGCATAATAAAGAGATCATCAATATTGTAGAAAGAAATAACACTTATAAATGATTTTGAACTTAAAAATAATTAAAAAACAGGAGGCAAAAAATGATAAATTTTAATGGAGAAGGATAAGATTAGAAAGAAATATTTAATATTGTTTTCATTCACAAACCATGAATGCCCACATAAACAATTCTAAGGAATCTACCAAAAGTCCAAAACAAAAAACAAAATAGCATAACAATGAATGCAATTTATTTTCAATTTATCTCTAAATAGCAACCTTTCCAACTTCATTAAAGATATTTTTAAGAATTCATGGAATTTATGAATAAAAACAAAATATAAGCATATTATAATTCTTAAGTGCTCTAAGTTCTTCAGGACTAGTATTAATATATTATCTTATTATTGTTAGTGTTTTTCAATAGATGACTGAAATGCCTAAAAGAAGAAGAAGCAGAAAACATAGAATAATATGCTGACCACAGAAAATTGAGGCCATAAATGTGAGAACCCTTCTAGGCTACACACCTCCAAGTCTATGATTTTAATTGCTAATTACTTTCCTTTAAGGATTGTGTTTTCCTGTTGTATATTCTTTTCCTTTCTTTTTCAACAAAATTGTGCCTAAATGCATCATTACTACTCTTCACTATGCTTGGCCGCTTCACATCAGAATATTTTTCCAACATTAAATGAAAAATATTCCAAGTCATATTTGCCAGCTATGAAGTGTTGAAAATATAAGTCCTTGTGCCAAGGAAGTATATGTTGAGGTCAAAGAGTCCCTTGGAAGTATTAATGATATAGACACTTAATAAACAAGTCCAGAGTTGGCATTTGCTGAAGAAAGACAATCCATAGTTACTAAAGCAGAATAACAAACATTAATTTTAAGAGACAGTTGATGGCTTGGACCACGAATCTCCTAATTCTCTCGGGTCTTTTGGAAAAGAATGTTAAACTTGAACACATCTAAAAGTTCTGAAAAATGTCTTGACTCAATTATGATTATAATTTGTTTCTTTCCAGTTGAAGCAAATGATATGCATGGAAACAAAATGTAGAATGTTTAAATCCTCTCCTATTACTTAAATCACAACATTACCTTTTGTCCTATTTTAGGCACTGATCCTTGAATGGTTTCTCTTAGATTGCTGGTTAACACAGTAAATGTCAAAAGAAAGAACAAAGAAAAAGTAATATTCAGTATAAAGTCCATTTTTCCAAAACGTCAGCACTCTTTTGTCAAAATTAGCCATTAGGAGAACAAAAGAAAATGTGTTGAAATTAAAAGTTTTAATTTTATATTTCTTCTGTTTCTAATGCATCATCCAAAATAAGTTTTATTTATTTATTTTTTAAAAGGAGAAAGTCATAATATATGTCTGTTTTTCTCTCCTTAAAAGAATAGTTAAATAACAACAGCAACTCTTTATAGAATCCTTCCTACTTACCAGGTATCTCACTGTCATTTGGTTTAATATTCACTATAAACTTGTGTCATAGTACCACTATGAACCCTAACAATAGATAAGAAAATAAATGCCAGAGGGTGAAGTCAGGAAAAGGAACAAGGCATTTTAGCTCCTGAGATTCTGCACAAATCACTATGCCAAAAAAAAAAAAAAAAAAAAAAGTTACAGGTTGAATTAAGATCTCTCCTCTTTTGCTTTTGACTATTGTTGCTACTTCATATATTTGTCATAAAATACCTTCATTCCATTGATATCATCTAGGTTTTGAAGACAAATAGCCAACAAGTCAAAGGTAATGAATTATTGGGAGATTCATTTTGCTTATTGACCTCCAGGAGTTTACTTCTAGTTAATACCTATTAACTAGATATTAGTAATGTCAGATTCTATTAGGCTTATTTAACAGACTGTAGTCTTGCCTTTTGCAGGGCTGAGTAACTAAGGTTTCTGGAGAGTGTAAGACTCGGGCTATGAAAGAGTAGTCTGTGTCAAGATAGACAGGAGGTAAAATAATTCATTAAATGTCACCTCCACAAAGTGTATTTTACTTAACCTGTTAATCAATTAAAAAAAGGCACACTTTAGAAGCACCATATAATTACTAACTTTTTTTAGGAAACATTCCATGACTTTTCCAAAGCACTTTGATATTATGTGTATTTTCAAATATAAACTGTGGTAATGTTTTCAGTTTCTGCTTTTACTTTTAAACTGTTATATTCTATCTTTGTCCAATCCCTTAAAATTAGTGCTTACATGGTGCATTACTGTTTTGATTCACTTGCTTTTCTTTTTATATGTCTATTTCATATACATAAAGAACCCTGGTTTGAACTGCTCAAAGGACTGTACAGGTACCAGCTCATTAAAAACTCTGCTGAGAGAAGACAGTGAACTCTTTAGAAATTTTTCCACTTTCTATTTGGAACAGTGAGTTTAAAAGCCTGTGAAGATCTCCCTGTGAGTTTTCCAGTAGTGATTTGACTTAGTATTAAAAAAAAATCCTGATTCTGAAGTGATGCATCCATTTTTCTTCAGAGTTTTAATTCACAAGATTGGTGACTTGTAGTGATAAAAACCACAGGGGACAAAGGCAACATTATGAAACAGAAGACATTTTTTGTGTGAAACATTTTAATGTGTGAAAAGAAGAAAGGAGCAATGGGTCCCAAGATATCATGATGTCTTCTTTAGATTTGTATTCAGAATTTTCCTGAAAATTTAGAAATTTGACTTAAATGACTTTTGATATGGGGAAAACAATCTTGGCAGAGAAACCCCAAATATTCCTATTCGAAGGTTATCAATAAAGTAACTATAACAACAATAACATTGGCAAGGCTATAATTAGTGCTCTGGGGCCTTAAATTTGGAATTGGTAAATAAAAGTGCAGAGAGAAGTGGTGTGTGTGTATATGTGTGCATGCGCGTGCACACACATGGCAGGAATTTTAAACTTCAAGGCAGTAATCACAGAAAATTGCATGACTCTGGGAAGCTAAGGACACTCTTTTGTTCTCCCACATTCCTTCCACCTGTACTCTTGATCTGCTCCATTTTAGGAACTGTCAATATTGATATTAGTCTCTGTTCTAATCGTTCAAAGGTAAACTTGAGGAAAAACTTTTTCAAACAAAAGCAAACAAAATAATATCTGCACTTATTTCCCTTTTCCCTATCAAAATGCTGATGTAAATTTACTTTTTCCTGTCTCAAAAGTAATTCTGAAAAGAGTATCCTCTTATATCTGTTCATTTTCCAACTGCTACAAGTTCAATGGACCCTTTGTCTAATTTCAGAACAAACTTCCAATTGCCAAATCCAAAGACATATTTTTGGTACTCACTTTACTTGATATTCTATGCAACATTTAGTACTTTATTTTTTTTATCTTAAAAGTTTTCAAAATTCTGGCTACTGTGATACCACTCTCTTGATTTACAGTACAACTTCTGGAATACTTCTCTGAATATTCCTCTATACTCTCAGTAAGAAGGAGTGACCAAACCTGTGCAAAGTTCATCTGAGAAAAGACTGAATGTCTCTCTTCCTGAACTCATTGCCTTTGACATCAAATCCATTTTACATATGCATTCAGTATTAATATTAATTTAACATTAACTTAATGTACACAAGATTATTGAATGTTCTTCAAAAATTTTTATTCCTAGGTCCCTTTACACAAATCTCACCATTACTCCACAAATCTCAACACCTAATTCTCACTAACTACAAATGTACTATATGGTTTATGTTATTTGCTGATCTAAATTCCTTTTCTCTGCTCAGAAATTCAATTTGAAATGGGAAAAAAACTCTCTTATATTTGGTCCCCTTTGATCTGCTCTTACTTAAACTTCTACTACTCCAGATAGAATTCTTATTAAAATTTTCTCTTCAACATATTCAGCTGCTCCTTATACCAGTGTTCCTAATGTTAGTCTTGCATGCCTGTCTCTCCCACCTACCCACATGCTCTTATTTAGAGCCAGCTCTATCTTCTAATCTCCTGTTCAGTTTTCATCTCTGATGGTCTCAGTTGACTCTGGTGCCTCTATCTCAAGCTTCTTTTACTTTTATGTATAATTTACATGTATTGTTGTAATATCACATTAACAAATTGTTTATAGCATATAGCCTAGCTTTACACATTCATAATTTTATTATCTGATGCTTTTCATGTATAGTTTGTTTCTTTTTATAGTTCTACAATCAAGTCTTTGAAAATTAGGATTCATTTTTAAAAAATATTTATTTATCTTTTTAGTTGTAGTTGGACACAATATTTTATTTATTTTTTGTGGTGTTGAGGATCGAACCCAGGGCCTTGCACATGCTAGGCAAGAGCTCTACCGCTGAGACACATTCCCAGCCCCTGAAAATGAATATTTATACTCTGATATCCTTTCATACACATCACACAGTTTATCCAAGGGATGATCATATCATACAGACACCAAGATTGCTTAGTTGTTTCTTAATTAAAGCAAAGAACATTTAAAAGTCACATCAACCTCCTTAGATGATTCAGGAAATCAATATGCTTTGAATGATTACCCTCCGTGAAGTCAATTTTCAGTTCTAATAACTGCTAGATGCTATTGTAAATCACAAGTTTCAGATTATATGACTTACATATTTTATTCAGCCTATATATTTTAATCAACTTATATGACTAAAGTTGCTATATAAAAGAAAATTTGGGAAGCAAATGGGATGAATGCTAAACAATCCAAAATAGATGATCTTAATGTGATCAACACAAAGCACTGTTAGAACTTTGATCACTAAATCAGTGTCCCACTTAAAGTAATATTCTTTTGCAGTTTACCATCTGATATTTTCCATGATCTTAACTGATATACAAATGCTTTTGCAAAAATAAATAAAACCTGAAATTTTGTATTTTTTAGACTTCTCTTTATTTTCTGAATAATGTACTTGATAGAGTTTGCTTCCTTGGTTCCTTAGTGGGCTTCACAAATCTTGAGTTCTTTGAAGCAACATTCCATTCTGTACATTTGACAATCTTGAGGTTTCCTCAAAGCTGGTTATGGATGCTGGCTACCTAGAATTTGGTGTCCTTCTTTAAATATTCAAAACATGTTTAGGCTTTCTTGGTCCTTGGTATCTTTAATTTTTTAGCAATATTATAATTATTTCAACATAGCTAGAGAAAACAATTTCAAATGCCACGTAAACATAGAAAGCAAGCTTTGTAAACCCATGCCATAATCAATGCTTCATGGGAACTGGAGCATACCAAGCTCCCACAAATCTAGGACCATTATGCATATGCAGGTTGAGTATCTCCTATTCATACTTCTTGGGACCAGAAGTGTTTTAGCTTGCACACTTTCTCAAATTTTGAAATATGTCAATACACATAAAGAAATAACTTGGAGATAGGACTTAAATTAAAACTTGGAATTCTTTATCTTTTAAAATTGTTTTTAGTTATACATGGACACAATATCTTTGTTTATTTATTTTTTTATGTGGTGCTGCGGAATGAACCCAGTGCCTCACATGTGTGAGGCAAGTGCTCTGACACTGAGCCACAACTCCAGTTCCTTAAACATGGAATTCTTTTTGGCTTTATATACACCTGGCACATATAGCCTAAAGACCTGAAAGTCATTTTTTATAATATTTTTAATGTGCCTTGCATTTTGACTGAGACATGCATGTCACATGAGGTCCATTGTGAAATTTTCTACTTATTGTGTCATGTCAGTGCTCAAAAATTTTCATATTCTGTAACATCTTAGAGTCTCCTATTAGGCATTATCACCTTGCATTAATAAGTCGTCAAAGTGCTTACTGTTCCTTTAAATTTGAATTTGTAAATCTGGTTTTTGAAATTTGTAAGAAAATCAGACTACTGAGACTTTTTTCCTCGTTTCTAAACAGAGAAACCCTGAAAGGTGCTCCATCTACAAAGGATTATCTCCAATTCAAAAGGACTAAATTCATTGTTGGCAAGTGTCCATATGACAAAGTAGTGGAAGACATAGCTGACTATTCTCTTCTTTCAGGCTAGCCAAACCACAGCTTGCTTCTGATCAAATAGATCCAAACCCACAGAGATTTTCTGAGTATTAGTCACAATTTTATTTGAATGCATGGCTAGACTGAGCTTAAAAGAGCCCGCCAGAAAAGGCCAGAGAGTCTGACAATATATCAGACCCCAGTTATACATCATTAATTTTACTGCCATTATACAACTCATATCTTTGTTTCCCAAAGGTCTGAACCAAAGTTTCACTATAATTTGTCATTTCAAATTTTAATATGTCCACTAAGTACTTTTTGGTGTACTTTGTTAAGATGGCTCAAATAAGAAAATTAAATTTTATGAAAGCCATTGTTAATATGAATTACATTCTAACCACAAAATATTTTTGGTGTCATTGAACATCCTGTACTTTAGTATTTCATGATGATTTCAACAGAATTAATTATCTTGTCTTGAGGTGACATCAAAACCATTCTCATAGTTTAATGTCTAGTATAAAATCAACATAGTATTATGATTAAGGAAATAGGCTTCAAAACCAGTTACTTCAGTTAGAATTGTGGCATCATCAAGTGTAAGGTCTGAAAATATCACTGTGTCTCCTTATACCTCAGGTTTGTCATCCCCGTAATGGAGCTGAAGTACACACTTCTTCATTCTGTGGATGTGAAGAGTGATCATTATATAGGAAACTAAGCACAGAGCCTAGAACACAGCAAGCCATTCAAAAACACTGGTAATGACCCTGCTGATGGTAATGACGACAGGTTTATAGCTACACCTGGGAAGCCGCGCTGTTCAATCAATCAAATATAACTACACATAAGAGTGATGTTTTTCTTTTCTGTCTCTTCTAGGAAATTAAGTTTTTTCATGCAAATTACTTTCATTCTCTATAATATTAGACCTGATATTTTATTGTTGATTTGTTAGAAAAATAAGGAGGAAGAAATCAAGTAGATTCAATTCCTCCAACTTTCCTTCTGGAATCAAATCAGAAATTGGAAAGCAGGAACAGCAAGGGGTTAATATGCTTCACACTAAATATAGCAGCAAATACCATGTCAAAATAAAGATAGTAAAATTTTCCTTCTAATAACCAAAATCCCCAGGTATATAGTAGAATGACTAACGTTAGAAGTAAAGGAGATATTGGGGATAAATTTCAGAAGTCCAAGAAAGTAGTAAAACTGTAACTATGTTTTTCTTCTACCATACAAAGTAGACACACACAGAGAAGAAGAAGAAGAAGAAGAAGAAGAAGAAGAAGAAGAAGAAGAAGAAGAAGAAGAAGAAGCAGCACATGATTTCTCAACTTAGAACACAGGATAAAACTAGAGATAAAGTATACAGACTCTCTCCTATTAACAGCCTGGTTTATCATGTAAAATCATATTTTAAATGAATTGGTCATCATGTTGAAAAGTATAAAATCATAGGGCTGAAATATTTATTAAGAATGGGAAGATAATTATAAAAGGAAGAGTTAATAAAGTAAGAATAACTTGTAAGAAAATGGAAATTATAATAAGGGTTAGGACAATTCTTTAACAATAAAAATAATTCCTGGTGCTGTGGTTGTAACTCAATGGTAGAGTGCTTGCCTAGAATGTGGAAGGCACTGGGTTCAATCCTCAGCATCACATAAAAATAATTACATAAAAATATTTAAAAATGATCTGTAATGCAAGAAATAATCCAAAATTGTCCCCAAACTGCTGTGCAATTGTAATAATCAGAAATAACATTGAAAAAAATAATGTATTAAGTTAATAATCTTTTAGTTATCTGACAGAGGAGATCAACATCAAAATAATCATTAACCTTATGACACTCTGGAAACATTTTCATTTATAAATTCAATAAATACTTATTAAATGACAACTGTGCTCCATAATCTTTTCAAGTTCCTTAGGATTCACAAGCAAACAAACAAACAAAAAAGAACCTGCTATCACAGAGTTTATGTTATAGAGTCCACTGATCAGTGAACAGAGGAAAGGAAAATAGAAGGGAAGGACATAGACAATAAATCATATGCATACCAAATAGGAGCTCAATATTACACATTTGAAAAAATAGTAATTAATACAGAAAATAAAAACTCAACCAGAAAGTTACAAAAAGAAAAGTAAGAGCAGATGTGAGAAGAATATTTTGAATATAAAAGTTTCTTTTCCCTGATTGGAGCAAATATTTAAGGACACTGAGGGTATTAATCATGCATATCTGGATGAGATTTCCTAGCCTCATCAACAACCAGGGCAAAGCTAGGCATGAAGGAATGTTCAAGGGACATCAAGGGTCACTGTGTTGCTTGGAGTGATGGGACTGACAGGGACAATAATAAGTTCCAGAAGTCAAAATGTCCATGGTATTCCAACTCTAGTTAGTATTTTGGCATCTACCTTGATAAATGGAAGAACAAATGGATAGTGTTGAGCAGAGGAGAAACAAGAATTATCTGATTTTGACAATATAATGCAGTCTTTGTTAAGAATAAAAGAGAGAAGGGTAAAAATTGATGCCAATTGAGCTAAACTAGAGTTCATACTGCTCTCAACCAGAAGTAAGGAGTTTGCTGCTTTTAAAAGACTAAGTCTGGCCAAAGTGCAGATGATGTTACCAAGGCTGAAGATGATTCCAAAAATTCAAGGTCTTTTAAGTTTGCACACTTGACTGAATTGCAAAGCAGGGGTGGGGACACTATAGGATCTAACAGTTCCCTTAGTGAAAGGTGTAGTACATTGTCAATGTTTGACAATTGAATATTAGAGAATGGTCAAAGATGTTCAAAAGTCTGAAAATCAGTGAAGAATGAAAAAGTATTTGATTTTAAAATCTTCACTAGGATTTCATGAGGCATGGTTGGACATAAAAGAAGAAAGGGCCACAGAGAACCATCTGAATTATTTGTGTATGTGGAGAAAGTTATCTTTATTGAATTTACTTGCTTTCTTTCTGATTTGGAAAGTCCATTTTTTAATATGTTTAATGAACAAAGCTGATTTTTTAAAATTCTAAATACATTGTAGACAAGACTAAAAGCAGTATGACATAGCAATTTGAGACACTAAAATATGTCTCAAATATCAGTTTAAATGGGATGGGCTAAATTTCCTATGTCATTTTTTTTATGAGAACCTTGTTTTAGTCAGATGTTTTATTGCTGTGACTAAAAGACTTGACAAGAACAATTTTAGAGGAGGAGGAAATATTTATTTGGTGGCTCACAGTTTCAGAGGTTCAGTCCATAGACAGCCAGTTCCATTCCTCAGGGCTCAAGATGAGGTAGAACATTTTGGCAGAAGAGTGTGGTGTGGTAAGGGGAAATGGCTTACCTGATGATCAGGATGCAGAAAGGGAGACTCTACTTGTGAGATACAAAATATGTACCCTAAAGCATGCTCCAATGCCCACCTTCTCCATCCACATCCTACCTGTCTTCAGTTACCACTCAGTTAAAATACCAATGAGGGGATTAATTCACTTATTGACTTAAGGCTTTCATAACCCAATTATTTCACCTCTGAAAGTTCTTGCATTTTTTTACTCAGGAGTTTTTAGAAGACACCTAATATCTAAACCATAACATTCTACTCCTAGCCCCCCAAAAGCTCATCTCACAATGAAAAATACATTTAGTTCATTTCCAAGAGTCCCCATGGTCCAAAAGTTCAGGTCAAAAGTCTCCTCTGAGACTCAAGGCAAACTTACATCATGAGTTCCTATGAAAACATAAGCAATTTATAAGTATTTACTGTATACAGGTATAAGGTAAACATTTGCATTCAGAAAAATAGAGATTATATAAAGAAGGGATGGTAACAAAGAAAGACTGATATCCAGTAGGCAAACAAGTCCCAAGTCCAGTAGCTACACATCCAGAACCGGGGCAGAGGGCATCATGCTGTTTTCTCCAAAGGGCTTGTGTAGCTCTATCCCTGTAGCTTTGCTGGTGGCAACCCATGTGGCCTCTCTCTTGGCTTGTCTGATCAATTCCTGCAGTCTTCCTAGGCAGTCATCTCTTGGTACTACTGGAAATTGCTAATCTTGGGGGTCTCCACTGAAGCTTTGGCTTCCTCCTCACATCTCTTTGCATCACCCTTGCAGGAGCTGCTCACAGGGAATCCAGCTATGCAGCACTTTGTCTGGCCTCCCACACCTTCTTTTGAAATTTCAGCAGAAGCTTTCATGATCCCCTAATTCCAGCATCCTGCATTCCTAAGAACCATCACTACATGGAATCACATGTTTGACACCAAGATCTGCCACTGTCTCCAGCAGTAGCAAAGCCCTCCAGGTACCCTGGCTGCAGCAGGCCTCTGAGTGACTGGGGAGTTGAGCATGGTGAAAAACATCCTAGGCTTCCCTGTGCAAGTAGAGTACCCCAATCATCTCTTCTCAAAGGAATTTTTACTTTCTTGAGCCTGAGATGGGTGTGCTCCTGCTAATTTCTAAGATGCCCCCAAGCCATCTTTCTTATTTTCTCTGAGCATCCTCTTTAGCATTTCTCTGGTGGCACTAATGTCTTTAAAAACTGCAACTACCTTAGCCCCAGTTTTACCCCCACCTTTCAAGTCAGAGTTTTTCAAATATTTCTCCTCTCCTTTTTATCCTGATTATCACAATAAGTGGCTAAAAGTCACCAAAAATACCCACGCCACTGCCTGAATGCTATGCTGCCTAGTAATTTCTTCTACTAAATTAAGAAGTCAATCACTTTTAAAATCAGCCCTTCAGAAAGTCTCAGGCCATGGGCAAAACATAGACAACTTCTTAGCCAGAAGGTAACATGAATGGCCTTTAGTTCAGTTTCCAATAGAGCCTTCCTCCTCCTCTGAATCTTCATGAGCCCATCTTTATAGTGCACAATCCAATTGGCATTCTGGGCATATAAGCTCTTACCGGAATCAACCAGTAAACTTGAATTACAACAAATCTAAAGATTTTCCAGCTTGCATCACTAACTTTTCAAAATTTCCCCTACAATTCCAAAAAGCTCCAAAAGCTTTTAAACCATGCAATTAGGTTAGTCCCAGCAATAACCTCACTTCTCTGTACCAATTTCTGTTTTAGTCATCTTTTTCACTGCTGTGACTACAAGACCTGAGAAGAACAATGTTAGAGGATAATTTTATTTTGGGACTCATGGCCATAGACAGCTGGCTCCATTCCTGGGGGTTCTAGGTGAGGCAATACATCATGAAGGAAGAGTGTAGTGGAGGGAAGTGGTTCAGAGAGCAGAAGGGAGACTCCACTAGCCAGATACAAAATATATACCCTGAAGGCATGCCCCCAGTGACCCACTTCCACCATCCACACCCTACCTGTCTTGGGTTACTATTCAGATAATCTCCATAAGGGGATTAATTCACTGATTGGGTTAAGACTTTCATAACCCAATCGTTTGTCTTCTGATTATTCTTTCATTGTCTCACCCATGAGCTTTTAAGGGACACCTAATATCTAAAGCACAACAGATTTTTTAGTTCTAGAGTCCTGTATGGGAATGATGGAAATGTATGGCAATCTAATCCAATTTAATAAATGATCCCTTCCTCCCTCTCTTTGTCACCGTTTTTCCTCCTTTCTTTTCTTCCTTCCTCATTCCCTTCTTCTATTTCTTTATTTCCTTCCTACAGATAGCAGAGTTTGCATTTTAAGATCACTCATTTTAATTAAAGAGGAAATATTTTAAAGCTCAGTGCTGGGAAAGAAGCTTTTGAAGGGAATAGTGATGAAAATAATGAGAAAGAGCAGATATAGGAATTACAAGCAGAATATGGAATACAGAGAATGGAGGGTAAATGTCATTGATAAAAATTATTTTAAAAGTCAGGAAATGCAGTTTAAGCAAAAGCAAGAAGAAAAGAATAAGTTCAGATATTACCATGCATGATCCTCTAGTAAATAAATATTGCTACTGGTTTATATGGTAATGTTGTTTTTGAAATTCTAATGTCATTCAGAACAAGAGAGATAAAATAGCAATTGCAAAGAGGTAAACTTGAAAAGAGTATTAGCAATAAAGAAACCTACAGATTATAAATTCAAAAAATATGAAAACATTTTAAAGATTTTTAGATGTCTTAAAATATGTGAAGAGAAGGCTATTGGAAATATAAACAGCCAGGGTATACACATGAAATGAGTACCATATGGCATTCCATTCACATACATTAACTTTCACCACTTTGCTCTGGACTATGATTCAGTAATTGTTTCCACCTAGTCAGTTCCTATTCTCACCTTCTTCTGAGTTAAGATAGAGTCAGACTTCTCAAATGGATATAAAATAAAAGGACTTTTTTGACTTTTACAAAGCAAGTTGATTGTTGGATCAGAGATTTTGGCCCTTGACATTGAATAGAATAAAAGTATAAAGAAAGACTGGTATAAAACAGATAAAAGTTTGTCAACAAAGTTAAAGGAATTATTAGTAGGAAAAGAAATCTCATGTCCTACAGAAAGCTTTTAGTCTCGCCTAAAATTTAAAATAATGACCTAATTGATTTTATAATATAGACTAAGTAGATTGCTATTTTAATTGTGGATGACACAACTTTTCAAATTTTAATTGAAACTAAAATCCAAAAGATGATACTATGTCATCCCTAGGATAAAATTTATTTCACTTTAAAGTAGTGATTTTGTTTTTTCTTTCTGAGATAAATTTTTCCCAATAAGATGATTTGTCCAGTGGCCTGGGTGGTGACTATTTTTGAGGTGATAGGATAATCACATTTTACTTATTCATTTATTTTACTTACTTGAGTACACCCAAAGTTAAAAATGTTAGTACTTTATAAGTAGCCATACAACATCTGTTTCAGTTTCCTCTGGTCATGATATATTTCCTAAACTTCACACATGTTCTCTTATAGAGTTTATCAACACCTATATCATAATGGTGTGTGTGTTCATTGTGTTCAACTTAATAAAAAAATTTTTAAATGGAGTGCATTCTTTTTCATGGAAATTTTTGGAACAGAATACAATTTCACCCTTAAATAAGTATTTGATATTTAAAGTTTAATTAAATTACAGCACTTTCCATTCACCTAACAATTTATATTTACATTAAGTTTCAGAAGACTAAAATTATTCTTTGAAATTATTCTTTTAGTTGTTGAAACCATAATAAGTATTCTGCATAGAGAGTTGAAATACTTAAATAGGTAAATTTGGTTGTCATATGACTCAGTTCAACTGATACAAAACTTAATTTCATTGTTAAAAGGAACATTTACATTCCTCTTTGTGTGGTTATGTGGTTACTAAGTTCACCTTGGTCTCTGTCCAAGGTGAATTTAGTAAATTCCCTTTTTGGGTAGTGTGTGTATATTTGCTACAAAGTGATATCAGCTTTATATCTGGGGAAAAATCATCTTGTATATAATTTCAAATTATTAAAGGTGGAAAACTGAGAAGGCTGCACATTTATTCTACAATGTTGCTGGATGGGAAATATTTTTGAAAATCCCTTTTCACATTACCATGGCAGACATTTTATTAGCCACATGAGAAAATACATTCCCCTCAGTGCTTTAAGTCTATGACTGATTTTTTTTTTTGCTTTTTACATTCTTTTTTTTTTAACCCTAAATGGGCTTTCTTATTTGTCAATTATTTGAGTTCACCAGATTTGCCTTTTTATAATTCTTAACCACCAACAGAAGTGAAGTTCACCTTAGGGAAAAAGTAATGTGTTGCTATTCATTTATTCAAAGGATGGCCATCGGTTCTAAAGGCATGTTTTTGGTTCTGTCATGGAAATGTCAGCCACACTACTTTATAACCAAGTCGTGAAAATGAGGTGACTTAGAAGGGAAGGAGAGTACCAAAATATGGAGAAGTCTCTGGAGAGCAGGTACGGCTGCCTGGTAAGACGTCCCAGGCTGTTTGTTTTATTTGAGAGCCTTCCCTGTTAAGAAGTCTCCTTCACCATACAGGATTTCCTTTACTACAATAAATGGCAGACACTACACTGACTTAGTATATGTTGGCACAGAACATATGACCTGTGGTCAAGAACTTGAACTCTAATGTCAGACAGTGAAGGTTAAATTCTGGCTCCCAACCTTATTATCTGACTGGCTTTGGGCAAGTTTTAGACAATGGTGATAACTGTTAGGAGTATTAACTGAGATCATGTAACTGCTTCTTGTGGTGTCTGGAACACAGTATGTACCAAATTATTTAGTTCTTCAATTTTCTTTTCTTTGTGGGTGGGTGTGTGTGGGTTTGTATGTGTATATTGTTTTTGCATGTGTATAGCACTGTTGATATAGCAAGCTGTACCTATATTGGCAATGCAAAATGGGCTGAAAGAGTAATGCACATTGATATTGATTACCATAGTTTTATTAAAGGTAAAAAATTGAAGTGAATTGTTTTCTTAATAGAAAAAGCAGCAATCCACCATACAAAATACATAAAGACATTATAGGATTTGAGGCTGTGAGTGTTCCTTGTCAATTAAAAGATTTACTGAATGCCTAGATAATAAACAAAATGAAGCAATCATAATTACTCAAAACATAAATCCACTTTGGATCAAGTAAGTCATAAATACTGATGTTCATGTTTTTAAACTCTTTTTTTCACTTAGATTACGGGATGAAACATGACGTGACAACAAAATCAAAACATCTTCAATGCCCAAAAGAAAAACTGATATAATTGATGGAGAAATGTTAAATCACACTATATGTAAACACTATCTGAGATTCTAGACAGGCATAGCTATGGAAATGCTTTTTATTTAAGGCTATCAAAATTTTTCCAGAAGGAAAATATCAGTTACATTTTCCCATTGATATAAAATGTCCGGTTCCTGTTCAACATGTTTTCTCTAAAACAATGCCTGTTACACTTTATTAGTAATTATCTATGTAAGAAGCTATGTTCTGCTGTTGAATATGTTGAAATTAAAATCTTTTTCCCAACACTTTCTTTCTCTAATATTGGGCAGAAGACTTGTGTGAATGTCCTTATTTGTAAACTGTAGACAATTATAAGGATCATAAAAGAGCTGTATTGAAATAAATGACTTTTGCACAGTACCTATATATACTACACATTTAAATGTTTTCATTTATTGATATTTTATTGTGCTGTCATTATTTCTTTTTCAATTCATTTATTTTGCTTTTCCAGACTATGTTGTATGGATGTTCCACTTTCCTGTTAATATTTTCATATACTTTTTCATTAAAATTTTAGTTCTGTTAGAAATATTTCCTTTTCTTATTACTACATATAATCAGTCATCAACTACTATCAATTTAATGTAACACAATGCCTCTTACATCTGTCTTTTCAATGCATTAACAATACATTAATTCAATGTGGATAGGCATAATAGTTATTTTTTTACTAGTCTTCACAATAATTTTCCTTGTTACATATTCATGAAAATTATTTTTCAAAATGGATTTCATTATCATATTCCAAGCTTATTACAAAAATGATAATAATTTACTTTTGTCTCTCTATAAAAACAAATAAAATTTCTGAAATCTGGTATTTAAATATTCTTGTTCAAATTTATCATCATCTTTCCTTATTCTGTGACTTAAAATGGTCTTTTCATTGATCATTTGTAAAACATACCTTTGTATGACAGTATTAAACTACAAGAAAAGACATTCTCTAAATATACCATACAACCTCCCCAAATCTTGCCAACTACAACCATCACTGCAAGGCATCTCTAAATATATAATTACTTTATGTTCTTCTTATGTTGAACTTTTGTCTTATAATCCATTTGACAGTTAATTGTATATTGATTTAATTTTTTCTGTAATATGTAATTGACATATTCCATGCATTTTCCTCCATTTTAAGATTATTTTCAACACATTTATTTATTTTATAGCATTTTTTTTCTTTCTCAACATCTCTAACATAGATTTTTTTTAAAAAAGCACAACAACTATTTTTAAGGAAATTAATAATACATTTTAAACTTGCTTCTTGATTATTTGCCAAGACAAAGTAACAGGGAATGAATTCATTATTATAAATGAAACAACAAAGCAAGAAACAGCAACAACCAAAAAATGTATTAAGCAGTTTTCAAGATCTGAATTTCAAACAACAAAGAACAGTGATCCTTAAGACAGGGAAATGGAAATGAAAAGCCTTATGGTGCAACATTTGACAGCCTTGAGCATTTCCAGGCTGTTACACAGGGAAAAGGAACCCAAATAGGATTCAAAAAATTCCCTCATTTCAGGAGGTAAAGCTAAGAGTCTAGGGAGAGCAAGGTGATGAGGGTTCTCTGACTAGAACACCATAGAGGAGAGAGTGGCACAGATAAACATAAAGGACATATGGATAAGATCCTCCTTCATTTTCCAGGAGAGCACCATTCAATCCATGGGGGAGAAAACCTCCTGAGGCCACTGGGAAAAAGAGGAAAAAAGAAAGAAGGAAGGAAGGAAGGAAGGAAGGAAGGAAAGAAGGAAGGAAGGAAGGAAGGAAGAAAGGAAGGAAGGAAGGAAGGAAGAAACCCAAATGTACAAGAAGGATTAGGTTTAGTGCTTTCACAAGGCATGAAAAACACTTGTTCCCACTAGCCAAATTGGGAAACCACAAGATGCACAGGGCATGAGGTATACAGAAGTGCCTTGCCTCAATACTTGATTAAATACTGCTCTGATTCCACTTGCCAAATATAAAAAGCAAAACTCACAAGGATCAAATTTTTTCCCAATAACTTATGTCTTCCTTCAAAACTCCAAGTATATTTACAGACACAAAATTATTCATCTGATAGGTAAAATTCACAATGTTTATCATCTAATAAAATTATTACAAGGAATATGGTAAAATATAACTCATTCAGCAGAGGAAAACCAGACCCATCACAGATGTGATATATAGTAGGATGGACATTAGAACAATTAATGTGCTTCAAATGATTAAAGAGTTAAATACAAATAGAGAAGATACCAAGAAGACCCAAATAAAACTTCTAGAGATAAAAACAGTGATCCTGGATATGAAAAATATATTAAATTGTATTAGTGGCGGATTAGATGATAATGGAGTTCTTTCATGAACTTGAATGCACAGCAAATAGATACAACCTGAAATGAAGTCCAAAGGGAAAAACAATTTAAAAATATAAAGACAACCCATGAGTTCCAGTGTAGTGTGAGTTTGCAAATATAATATATTTGATTGTAGTTTCCAACTAGAGGGAAGGAAATATTTGAACGAATTTTTTTTTTTTTTTTTTTTTTTTTTTTACAAATGTGCAAAGGTAAATTAGTGGGGAAAGGAAAATGAATTCAACAAATCACTGTGAAACAATTAGCCATTTGCAAAAGATGAACTTAGTTGCATACTTTGAAACTCATGACAAAAATCAGTCCAAATAAATCATATAGTTAATGTTAAAACCTAAAATTATAAAACTTTTGGAAGAAAACATAGGAAAATATTATTGTCCTCTTAAGTTAGGAGAGGAGTTTTCTAACTATGGTCCACAGGTTAAATCTGAAACTCCAATTGTGTGTCTTTTACTGTGAACTGAAAAATTTCTTTAAAATTTTAAATGATTGAAGAAATGAAAAAAAAATTATTCTATAACATGAAATTTGAATTTTAGTAAATAATTCTTAGAACATAGTCATGCATACATATTTTATGACTGTTTTCACACAACTTCAGAGATTGTGTAAAGAGCACAAAGTCTAAAGTATTTACTATCTTGCCCTTCAAAATAAAGTTTGTCAAACAATTGACTAAGCAAGTCTATGATAGCAAAAGAAACTGAACTTTAATTAATGAACTGGATTTCATCAAAATTTTAAATTCTGTTCTTCAAAGATTCTTTAAAGAGAATGAATAGCAATCAATAGGGTGAAGACATATAAATGAAAATCAATATTTGGTAAACAACTTGTGTAAAGAATTAATAAAGAACTTTCAAAATTGCCTGATTTAAAAGTTCTTCTCCAAACAAATTAATAGACATGTGAAAAAAATACAAATGGAAAAGACACACATGAAAGACAATTATCACCTTCAGTTTTATGGAAATTCAAATTTAAACCAGAGATACCATTTCACATATATTAGATTGGCAAAAATTAAAAAGACTAACCATATTAAGCAATGGTGAGGACATAAAGAAACCAGAATTTGCATTTTCACCTCTCTCTCTCTCTTTCTGTTTGTGTGTGTTTGTGTGTGTGTGTGTGTGTGTGCTCACATGCACAAGTATGTGTAAAAGGAAGAGAGGAAAATTGAAAAGAATAAAATGAAATATTGGGAACTTTGCAGAGAGTTTCAGTGGGAAGTGCAGGGACTTGAAGTGATGTACTACACTTTCTATAGACGAAATGTTGCTAAGAATTTTTAACATGGTTGAAAAGCAAAATATTGGGTTAATAAATAACTGGCGCAAGCAAGAAATTTTACACTATGTGAGGTGTCTTCTGTTTTCATGTGAAGTCCTCAGTAAATTCATTTTTCTAAGTTCCTTATTCTTCTTTTAGTCCAGTAATAATCTTTTGTCTTTATTACAGGGATTTCTAGAAGGTATTAGTGTCTACCTACCAATTTTTCTTGAAATAGCAGAAGTACTTAGTCTTACTAGTCTCAGAGAGTGAAAAATCCTCACTGGGAACCAGAGCATGAGGATCCATCAGCTATATTAATCTGATTGACAGAAGGGTTGCATCATCTCCTTTCTACAGGCACTGATGCCACTATACATCCAGAGTCATCGTTCTTTAAAATTAGACCAAGGATCATTAGACTTTCACAAGTTTTTTGAGGAAGCAGACTGATATTGTCATTTAGCTTGTCCTGCTGGCACATAAACCTGACTAAACTTCAGCCTCACTGGTGGAAATTTCTGATCTTTTAAGTGACAAGTCATAAAGAGGAGCAAATGGTCCTTATGTGTAATCTCATGCTACATCACACTTTAAGGTCCTCAGGTAGTTACAGTAATAACTCTTCAGTTTTAAGTGCCCAAAATTTGACCATAAGCTATGTTTTATCTGCCCTCTCTTATTGATTTTATTACTCAAGAACTCTGTAAATAACTTTCAATCTTTTTCATCTTTTTATTATTATGGAAGGCTAATCTATTTGGCATTAATTTATAAAACACATAGACATCTTTTCTCTCTGATATGTATTTACCTACTCCTCTTTCTCTTTTCCACAACACAAAATTTTCAGAGTATTTCTAAATCCAAAAATACCTCAGATTTATTATACTGTATAAATGAGTATAGTAGAAACTTATTTTCCTTTATAATACCAATGAAGAATGCAAATGTGTGCAACACAATTGTTCAGCTTTCTAATTATTTCATAGATCATACACAGAAAATCCTAAAATCAAAAGTTGGAAGGACATACAAGGAGTAATATATACCAACCCCATAATGTTTAAATGACAGTATTAGCATTATGATAAAGAGTTTTGGTGATTTACTCAAGGTGAGTATGTGTTTCACCTGTATGTAAATAATTCAGAATGACTACATGCTCTAGTGGAGCTCACACTGAGTCTATCTTTACATCTTCATTAATTAAAAAGTTCTAGTGATGAGTCATGCATTATGCTAATTACAAGGGTTACACAGAGAAATGGGAAGAAATCTAGTCATTCAGGAGACTGAAACCTGACACAGATAAGAGCTAGCCAAATATCATTCAACTTGATTGGCTCTGGGTATTCACACTTTATTGCACAAATAAATATGTCTTTAAAATACATAATAAAATATTCATGACATCACATCTAATAATAAAGAGCTATGGGTTGAGCTCAATTTATTTCAATTACAAAATCCATTCAATAAATATAAAAAGGAGGAAAAAATGCCTGATAAATCCTTTGATAAGGAAATGCATTTTGTCTAGATTTTAAACCAATCCATACATGACACGGCAACAATGAGACATATTCATCCTATGGTTCCAAAACTTTTAAAATCAGGGCTGCAATTGATAAGTAATAGTGGTTCTTATTTACAGATAAGCTTTCAGCCTCATATTCAAAAAGACAGTTTTGCTGTTATCAAACTATTAATTATAAAGTGCTTAAATTATGACAAAAAAAAAACAAGAATAAGACTCAGGAGCTTTTAATTAGCACTATTTATACTTCCATTTTCCTAATTTACTATTATACCCTTTTCAAGTTTAATGCCAGTGGGTAGGGATGGGAGTGTGTGTGCCCATTCTTTGTATACTTCATATGCTGCCTGTGTAGTAACATCATTTCCTGGACACACAACTTTGACAGGACCATACTTTTAACACTATTTTTATTTGTTGGTCCTTCAGAGAGGAGTGAGGAGAATATTAGAGGAAGTTTGGCAGAAATACTCAAAATATTATTGAATCAGATCTAATTGTTTAAAGTAATTAGATATTCACTATTTTAATAATCTCTTAAGGGAAGATATAATTTTTATCAATACTTGAATAATAAAACCTCAGTGACAAGTTTCCAGTCAGAATACAAAAACAGTGACAAAATTTCCAGAAAGAAACTTTTAGAACAAAGCTAAGAACTGTCAAAAAGATGCTGATAGCAGCCTCATAGTATATATGATTTGACACTGTGCTTGATAAAATACTGGCAAGTATTCAAAGGAAGAGTCCCCAACTGAAGGCAAAGCAGCATGGTCTGTTCCACCAGGTAGTCCTAGACTGGGCATTCCCTGCTGCTTTTAACCCAGAAACCTAATTTTACACACTCTGACTTCACTCACCAGAAAGGCCATTTGCTAACATGTAACACAAAGGGTTTCACTTCTATTAATCAAACCTGAGTGGAAACAGGAAAAATGGCAAACAGTCAAGGGGTAGAATCAGAACATCTTGCTCCTGCTGCACATTACTCTTTGTCTGTGTGTTTCTCTGTTGGCCCTGTTACTCTGTCCTATGAGTATGTGTACATACTCACACATAGTTAACCTTTTGAGTTATATCCTGTCACTTGGAAAAATTCAGGGATTAGAAAAAATTTTAATTCATAACATGAAGTCCTATAAATAAAAAATTAGAGAAATTTAACAAGTTGGCTCAAGGCTCTTGAAAAACTTGCCTGGCACAGTCATCTGCTTCAGAATCCCATTATAAAATGGGATGTATTACTTTAATATACTACATTTTATTTTTTTTTTTTCATTTTCATCGAACACCCCCAGGAGAAAATTCTGAAACTATTAATTTTCTGCCAATATTGAGTACCAACTTTAATACTAATTTGGCCCACAATAGGGCAACTTAATTAGAATTCCAGGCTATCAGTAAGAATAAGAATATAAGGGAAAAACCAAAAAAAAAAAAAAAAAAAAGCTTCTTTCTACTTAGCTTCTCCATACTAAAGAACACCAGATACAGAAAAGTTAAGCTCTGTGCATGTGAATTATCCTTGATGATATGTGCATACACTTCCTCACTCTACTACCAAGATCATGTCCACCACTTCTTTGTTCCACAATTCCTTAGCTTGTAAAATGGTTGTCACATTGTAGTTACCTCATATGGTTGTTCTGATGACTACGGGGATCAAACAGGTAAAGAATTGGAAACTTAGCCCTGGATAGCAGCTATAGTGTGCACCTATGGCAGGGGGATTGCTTTAGCCAAGGATTCAGAGCCAGCCAGCATGGGAAACACGGTGAGACCCAATAACAAGTAAAAAAAAAAAAAAAAAAAAAAAAACAAGCTGGGCACGGTGGCACAAGCCTGTAATCCCAGCATCGAGGGAGGCTGAGGAAGAAGGATCACAAGTTCAAAGCCAGCCTCAGTAAAAGCTAAGCACTAAGTAAGTCAGTGAGACCCTGTCTCTAAATAAAATACAAAATAGGGCTGGGGATGTGGCTCAGTGGTCAAGTGCCCCTGAGTTAAATCCTGTACCTCTCCCGGAAAAAAGAAAAGAAAACAACAAAACATGGAACATTGTCTGTCACACAGTTGGTGTTAAATTAATGTTACCTGTTACTATGTACTTGTTAAGTGAAGATTAACAAGTACATCCCATAAGGGATGCTTTGTTATCAACATAGGTTGAAAGTATCTTTAGAGTATTTGATCAAGGGCTGGGAAAGTAGCTCAGTGGTATAGCACTTGAATAGCATGTGGAAGCCCCTGGGTATCAAAAACAAAATTATTAATACCAAAGAACATTTAAAACTATCTGGAAGTATTTCCATCATTCTCAGGTTAAATAAACTGACTTTCTATTTTGAGGCTTAAACTTTATCCTGACAATTTTCTAAACTATAACGTCTCATTTTCCTGTAATGCTAAAGAAATGCAATATCATTTATGCAACTGTAATGGTGCTTTTGAGTTTAAAATGCATAGTAATGTTCAAAGGCTTTTATAAACAGTTTTTATAACTAATGATAGGGACCTTTTGTTGAGTTGTCATCTGAGAACACTGCTACTTAATAGTAGACATTTTCCTTTGGCCCAGAGTATTGTTCAAGTGTGCACCTCCATTGGCTTTAAAATACCTACAATAATGGAATCCTGAAGTATGTAAAACTTTTCATCACACAGTAGCTGCTGTTTTGTTCACATGCTCACCCCTTAAAACAGATATACCGTATGCTCTGTATCCTTTCAAGGATTTGAGATAAAGTATGAAAGTGACTATAAATGTCAACATTATAGAGCATCATATTCCCATAGTTGTGTCAGGAAGGTATATTACCAGTTTAAGGCTATAATCATTTCTGTCCTACCAAGTAGTGGTATGAAACAACCTTTTAGAAAGATGTTTTGCTCAGAGAGACCATTGTATTGAAAAAAAAAAATAAATGTGCATACACTCTATATACAACCTCAAGAATGTATGTGAGAAATTATTTTGCACCATGGTAATTCTTATATGAAACATTGAACACATGTGTTTTCTTTAAATTTTATTCTTTTGTAGCCTTTGGTAGTCATATTGTGTTAGAAAGCAGGTACACTGTTAGACATTTTCTATTTTATTTTAAAATTATCAATTCTGGCATGTTCTGCTGTCAAGCGGGCATAGCTGTGTAACTGGAATAGTAATCTAAGTTATATTACCATATTCAGACATATTTCTAGCTGTCAAATAAAAATGGAAGATGGACAATTTGGTGCTGTTTTCTTCCTCTTCTATGGAAAACCCAAGGTCAATATCTCACTCAGGGAGAATACTGAGTGGGAAAAAAGGAATGAATGAGGTAGGATTCAAGACCCATTTATGTCAATAGCTACCTAGGAAACTTTGAGCAATGTCCTCAGTTCTTTCTCCTATAGGTGTGGACCTCAATATTAATTTTTTTTCTAATTTAAAAAAAAATGAAATGCTAACATAAATATACTTGCTTACTTTAAAAAAATTCTTTCTTGTGACTTTTGTTATTTTGGAAGGGAGTTTAGTAAACTTGTTTGCCTGTACAATATTTACTCCCAGAATAGCATGGTTAATACAAACTGTAGTAGATCTCTCCTTCTGAGCTGATCCTGTGCCATACCTTATCTGGGTCAGCCTGTGAACTCCACCAAATCCTGTAGATATCACACTTTTATTAAACTCACCCTTAATATTTTTTTTTTCCTTGCTGAGGACTATCTACATAATGATTAAAGAACACCAACTTGGGTGCTCAGAGGATACCAACTTTGGTCAGATTGGTATATAATCTCACTTCTCTCACTTTTCTCTAAGGCATTCAGCATCTCTGTGCCTCCATTGTCCTATCTGTAATTGAGGATAAGAATAGTGCTTATCCAAACTGCTTTTGGCACTCAATACATATTAGCTATTATTTTTCCTGTTCATAAATGATCTGCAATTATATATGTTTTCTAAAACCAACCATATATTGACAAATTAAATTGTTAGCTTAACAATTGTTTTTAGGTTAACAGTGAATTGGGTTCTATCAATAATGCAGACCATGTTCCTGCTCTCTTAACACTTACCTTCCAGTGGAAGCAAAAAGATGCTACCAAGGAAATTAACAAACGTATGAGATTTCAGTGAGGGATTCCTTGATAATCTCTCTTAAATTTCATCCTCAGTTCCTAAAACTTCCTGTTCACCATGTATGCTTTACTTTTCTTTACAATATTTATAACCTGCTAATCTATCTATTTTGTTATATTGTTATTTCTTCTTACTGAAGGTCTAAGCATCATACTAGTAGAGAGTTTGCCTATGTCATTCCATGCTGTATTGAGACCACATAGATATTTGCCTAGCATGCAAATGTCCTCACAATATTTATTGAATAAATTTTTTAAAAATATAACATAGACCAGGAAAGCTTCTCTGAGAAATAACATTTCTTCTAAGCACTAAGCACTGGGGGAGGGAGGGAGATAGAGAAGGAGAGAGTGGGAAAGAACTTAGACAATCTGAAGAGAGTATTTTAGGTGGATCAAGTGACCTTAGAAATTGTCAGTCATTGAACAGAGAGAAGAGTGTCATCAAAAATAGTTCCATTTTAGAATAGTTATTTTAATCTGCATATTAGCAAACAGGAAGAAAAATGGTTCACGTAAATTAAGTAAGAAGATGAAAGATAAATAGTAATTTCTGAGAAGGAGTGAAGACACAGAGTTCATTTGAGTATTGCTAGGCTGTGGTCAGAAGGTTTTAAAGTCAGGAAAATGAAAATTATAAAATTAGGTTGCTAAGATTTCATATCTGAGTGGGATCCAACATGGCGGCGGGCAGAGAGGTTGCGCGTTTAATCCACTCCCAGTGATGGGATCATAAAGTCGCAAGGATAACTCTTGGATTCTACCAACGGAGATTCTCCTAGCAAAATTTCACTGAAGAGAGACCGCCCGGGAGCTACTAGGATTTTTTTGAAGCGTCTGTGTGACCCTGACGAGCGGAACCCTGCTAGAAACGCGGAATTCCAAATCCAACAGCCACAATCCACGCACCGCGAGAACAGCTGCAGATCCGTCCACCCGCCCGCAGCCAAAGTGACTGGGTCCTGCTAGACGCGGAGACACAGCTTGGCAGGAAGAAGTCTTTAGCCAAACCTCCACAAGCCAGAAGCTGAGGCGAACCGGACCGGACTAGTCCCACCCCTCCCCTCGGACACTCCGGCAAGGAGCCTGGGGCCCGCCATAGCAGAGAGGTGACGTCATCCGAGTTCGGCCATCGGAATTCCTTCCCAGCAGAATCCACTTTAGCAGGTGCGTGACTCCCCATACCGATACAAGCAGCCAGGAAACTTTATTGACTTCTCAGGGGTCATGTCCGTAGGGAAGCAGAGGCGATCCCAGACCCCCAGCCCCACATATCACCAGCGGCAAATCCCGAGGTCTTAGCCACCAGTTTACCACAGCACTGGGGCTTAAAAGGGACACGAGGTGGGGCTGCAAGTGTAACTAGACCTTGGGGGAGTCACTTCTGGGGAACAGGACCTGGCTGGTAGACTGACAGGAGGAAGGGGGTTAAGAGCTGGAGAAGTGAAATGGCTCTGGACTGACAAGTCTGAGAGACCCCCAGGAGACGCCCTACAGAGATAGCTCTCGGCAGGTAGAGAGCAGACGCTCCGCTTGGAGGGCACAGCACCGCCTACTGGAAGAGAGGAAGGTGGATCTCTAAGACTTTAATTTTTGTTTGTTTGTTTGTTTTGTTGCTGTTGTCGATATTTTATTCTCTCCTTCTTCTCTCCCTGTTCCTTTCTCCCCTTTTCCTTCTCTCTTTCTATCCCATTTCAAGTTTTATTGTTCTTTTCATTCCCCTCTAATCTATCTCTCCCTCTATCCCTTTTTCTTTTTTTAACAGTACCCTCATTCCCCTAACCCCCAACTCTCATCCCAAGCATTACATCTTCCATTGCGTGTAATTGTCTAAATGCAAATAGGTGAATGTCTTGAGGCTGTCTATAAGACCCGTAAATACCTAGCTACTACCAACACCCTGATCCAATTGCCTGGTAGTATCCACCTTCAGTGGAGCAATCTTCTAAAGTAGCCAAGACATACTAACCATCGTACCACCAGAGCACCCAACCAAAACATATAGTCCTAAGAACAAACAGCAAAACATTATATGCATACAGAACCTAGAAGCCTTATATGAATTGAATGAATCAGCTTTAAAGTACAACAAAGTCCAACATTTCTAGGCATAATCTCCCACCACAAAAGAGAGACAACAGAGATATACAAAGCCAAAACAAATGTATAGGAGAAAGCAGTTACTAAGCAGTCAAACAGAGCTGGAAAGCAACGTGAACAATATGAAAAAACAAGGGAAAAAAGGGTTACAAACAATAGAGGACAACCTAAATACACAAGAGGACCCAGAAGAATCAGAAACATGGACAGGGAAAGAAATCAAGGCATACCTAATTCAGATGGAATGGAATATTAGAGAAGACATGAGACAGCAAATCCAAGCATTGAAAGTATATTTTGAAGAGGAACTAACCACACAAATTCAATCCGCAAAGAATGAGCTTTATCAGGAGATAGAGGTGTTAAAAAAAAATCAAGCTGCAATCATAGAAATGCAAGAAACCGTAAATCAGATTAAAAGCGCTAATGAGAATATTACAAACAGACTAGATCAAGTAGAAGTCAGAACATCAGATAATGAAGACAAAGTTTATCAAATTGAAAAGAATATAGTCAACACAGAAAAGATGCTGAAATCTCACGAGCAATCTATCCAAGAGATATGGGACCTCATCAAAAGACCAAATCTGAGAGTCATTGGGATAGAAGAAGGCACAGAGAATCAGTACAAAGGAATGGATAGCATACTAAGAGAGATAATACTAGAAAACTTCCCAGAGATGAAAGATAGAATGGATTGCCAAATCCTGGAAGCTTACAGGACCCCAAACATCCAAAACCATAATAGACCAACTCCAAGACACATAATTATGAAGATAGCTAACATACAGGATTAGAGAATACTAAAAGCTACGAGAGAAAGGAGGCAGATTACATTTAGGGGTAAACCAATTAGGTTAATGACTGATTTTTCATCACAGACTTTGAAAGCGAGAAGATCCTGGAACAACGTATTTCAAACACTGAAAAATAATGGATTCCAACCAAGAATACTGTATCCAGCAAAACTAAGCTTCAGATTTGACAATGAAATTAAAATATTTCACGATAAACAAAAGCTAAAAGAATTCGCAGCTAGAAAACCAGCACTGCAAAGTATGTTGAGCAAAATATTACAAGAAGAGGAATTGAAAAATAGCGCCCAAAACTAACAGTGGGAGGTATCTCAGTAAAGGGGGAGAAAAATAACCAAAGAGGGAAAACTAACCAATCTAAAATAAATAAATAAATAAACATGACTGGAAGTACAAACCATATTTCAATTGTAACCTTAAATGTTAATGGCTTAAATTCACCAATCAAGAGACATAGGCTAGTAACCTGGATTAAAAAAACAAATCCAACAATATGCTGCCTTCAGGAGACTCACATGATAGGAAAAGACATACACAGACTGAAGGTGAAAGGTTGGGAAAAATCATACCACTCACATGGCCCTCGGAAGCAAGCAGGAGTGGCCATTCTCATATGGAATAAAGTAAACTTCAAACCTAAGGTAATCAAAAGGGATAAAGAAGGACACTATATACTGTTAAAAGGAACCATCCACCATCAAGACATAACAATTATCAATTTGTATGCACCAAACAATGGTGCTGCAACGTTCATAAAACAAACTCTCCTCAAGTTCAAGAGTCAAATAGACCACAACACAATTATTATGGGGGACTTCAACACACCACTCTCGCCATTGGATAGATCCTCTAGACAAAAGCTGAACAAAGAAACTATAAAACTCAATAACACAATCAATAACCTAGACTTAACCGACATATATAGAATCTATCAACCGTCATCAAGTGGATACACATTCTTCTCAGCAGCACATGGATCCTACTCAAAGATAGACCATATATTATGCCATAGGGCGACTCTCAGTAAATATAAAGGTGTGGAGATAATACCATGCACCATATCTGACCATAATGGAATGAAACTGGAAATCAATGATAAAAGAAGGAAGGAAAAATCTTGCATCACCTGGAAAATGAACAATATGTTACTGAATGATCAATGGGTTACAGAAGATATAAAGGAGGAAATCAAAAAATTCCTAGAGATAAACGACAATACAGACACAACATACCGGAATCTATGGGACACAATGAAAGCAGTTTTAAGAGGGAAATTCATTTCCTGGAGTTCATTCCTCAAAAAAAGAAAAAACCAACAAATAAATGAACTCACACTACATCTTAAAACCTTAGAAAAAGAAGAACAAAACAACAGCAAATATAGCAGAAGACAAGAAATAATTAAAATCAGAGCGGAAATCAATGAATTTGAAACAAAAAAAAACCATTGAAAAAATTGATAAAACTAAAAGTTGGTTCTTTGAAAAAATAAATAAGATCGACAGACCCTTAGCCATGCTAACGAAGAGAAGAAGAGAGAGAACGCAAATTACTAACATATGGGATGAAAAAGGCAATATCACAACAGACACTACAGAAATACAGAAGATAATTAAAAAGTATTTTGAAACCCTATATTCCAATAAAATAGAAGATAGTGAAGATATCGATAAATTTCTTAAGTCATATGATCTGCCCAGATTGAGTCAGGAAGACACTCACAAGTTAAACAGACCAATAACAAAAGAAGAAATTGAAGAGGCCATCAAAACACTACCAACTAAGAAAGCCCGGACCGGATGGATATACAGCAGAGTTCTACAAAACCTTCAAAGAAGAATTAATACCAATACTTTTCAAGCTATTTCAAGAAACAGAACAAGAAGGAGCTCTTCCAAATTCATTCTATGAGGCCAACATAACCCTGATCCCAAAACCAGACAAAGACACTTCAAAGAAAGAAAACTATAGACCAATATCTCTAATGAACTTAGATGCAAAAATTCTCAATAAAATCCTGGCGAATCGAATGCAAAAGCACATCAAAAAAATTGTACACCATGATCAAGTAGGATTCATCCCTGGGATGCAAGGCTGGTTCAATATACGGAAATCAATAAATGTTATTCACCACATCAATAGACTTAAGGATAAGAACCATATGATCATCTCAATAGATGCAGAAAAAGCATTTGACAAAGTACAGCATCCCTTTATGTTCAAAACACTAGAAAAACTAGAGATAACAGGAACTTACCTCAACATTGTAAAAGCTATATATGCTAAGCCTCAGGCTAACATCATTCTAAATGGAGAAAAACTGAAGGCATTCCCTCCAAAATCTGGAACTAGACAGGGATGCCCTCTCTCACCACTTCTATTCAATTTAGTTCTTGAAATACTAGCCAGAGCAATCAGACAGACAAAAGAAATTAAAGGCATAAAAATAGGAAAAGAAGAACTTAAATTATCGCTATTTGCGGATGACATGATAATATACTTAACAGACCCAAAAGGGTCTACAAAGAAACTGCTAGAGTTAATAAATGAATTCAGCAAAGTGGCAGGATATAAAATCAACACGCATAAATCAAAGGCATTCCTGTATATCAGCAACAAAACTTCTGAAATGGAAATGAGGAAAACCATTCCATTCACAATTTCCTCAAAAAAAATAAAATACTTGGGAATCAACCTAACAAAAGAGGTGAAAGATTTATACAATGAAAACTACAGAACCCTAAAGAGAGAGATAGAAGAAGATCTTAGAAGATGGAAAAATGTACCCTGTTCATGGATAGGCAGACTAACATTATCAAAATGGCGATATTACCCAAAGTTCTCTACAGGTTTAATGCGATGCCAATCAAAATCCCAACGACATTTCTTGTAGAAATAGATAAAGCAATCATGAAATTCATATGGAATAACAAAAGACCCAGAATAGCAAAAACAATTCTAAGCAGGAAGTGTGAATCTGGAGGTATAGTGATACCAGAGTTCAAACTGTACTACAGAGAATAGTAACAAAAACAGCGTGGTACTGGTACCAAAACAGGCAGGTGGATCAATGGTACAGAATAGAGGACACAGAAACCAATCCACAAAATTACAACTTTCTTATATTTGATAAAGGGGCTAAAATCATGCAATGGAGGAAGGATAGCATCTTCAACAAATGGTGCTGGGAAAATTGGAAATCCATATGCAACAAAATGAAACTGAATCCCTTTCTCTCGCCATGCACAAAAGTTAACTCAAAATGGATCAAGGAGCTTGATATCAAATCAGAGACCCTGCACCTGATAGAAGAAAAAGTTGGCTCTGATCTACATATTGTGGGGTCAGGCTCCAAATTCCTTAATAGGACGCCCATAGCCCAAGAGTTAATAACAAGAATAAACAAATGGGACTTACTTAAACTAAAAAGTTTTTTCTCAGCAAGAGAAACAATAAGAGAAGTAAATAGGGAGCCTACATCCTGGGAACAAATCTTTACTCCCCACACTTCAGATAGAGCCCTAATTTCCAGAATATACAAAGAACTCAAAAAATTAAACAATAAGATAACAAATAACCCAATCAACAAATGGGCCAAGGACCTGAACAGACACTTCTCAGAAGAGGACATACAATCAATCAATAAGTACATGAAAAAATGCTCACCATCTCTAGCAGTCAGAGAAATGCAAATCAAAACCACCCTAAGATACCATCTCACTCCAGTAAGACTGGCAGCCATTAGGAAGTCAAACAACAATAAGTGCTGGCAAGGTTGTGGGGAAAAGGGTACACTTGTACATTGCTGGTGGGACTGCAAATTGGTGCGGCCAGTATGGAAAGCAGTATGGAGATTCCTGGGAAAGCTGGGAATGGAACCACCATTTGACCCAGCTATCGCCCTCCTTGGACTATTCCCTGAGGACCTTAAAAGAGCATACTATAGGGATACTGCCACATCAATGATCATAGCAGCACAATTCACAATAGCTAGACTGTGGAACCAACCTAGATGCCCTTCAATAGATGAATGGATAAAAAAAAATGTGGCATCTATACACAATGGAGTATTATGCAGCACTAAAAAGTGACAAAATCATGGAATTTGCAGGGAAATGGATGGCATTAGAGCAGATTATGCTAAGTGAAGCTAGCCAATCCTTAAAAAACAAATGCCAAATGTCTTCTTTGATTTAAGGAGAGCAACTAAGAACTGAACAGGGGGAAAGAGCATGAGGAAAAGATTAACATTAAACTGAGACGAATGAAGGGAGGGAAAGGGAGAGGGAAGGGAAATTGCATGGAAATGGAAGGAAAACCACATCGTTATACGAAATCACACATATGAGGTTGTGAGGGGAAAGTGGGGGGAGGGAGAGAACTGAACAACAACAGATGAGGTAGAGAGGGAAGATGGGAGGGGAGAGGAGGGGGGATAGTAGGGGATAGGAAAGACAGCAGAATACAACAGTCACTAATATGGCATTATGTAAACATTGTGAATGTATAACTGATGTGATTCTGCAATTTGTATTTGGGGTAAAAATGGAAAAGCATAACTCACATGAATCAAATGTATGAAAGATGAAAAAAATAAAAATAATAAAAAAAATTGCATTACAGATAAGGCTAAATTATGTGGAAAAGAAAAGACAAAAGAAACTAGCGAAGGATGGCACACTCCTGTAGTCCCAGTGGCTTGAGAGGCTGAGGCAGGAGGACGGCAAGCTCATGTCAGCTTCAGCATCTTAGCCAGGACTCAAGCAGCTTAGAGAGAACCTGTCTCAAATTAAAAAAACAAATAAAAAAACAAGATTTCATATCTGAAAAAATGAACTGTCTATAAACATTTCACTGTTTGAATTTAGTATTTTTCCTTTTAATCTAAAAATTTCTGAATATTGTAAGTTAGTTATAGACATTTTCATAGCTAGTAATGGTTATTTTTCTGAAGGCTTCTAATTAAATAACTGTATTCATTTTCTTTGGAATATAAAAAAAATCAAAATTGGTATTATAAAGAATACATTCCTGTAACAATAAATGTGGGTTTGGAATACAAATATGACTTTTTTAAATTTGGAATTACTTTGATAACAATTTTATATATGTTCAAATTAAATTTTGTTGGTATATCAGTGTAAATTTAAACTTTTGAGTAGACTATGGATATCACTGAAATTGTGCTAATATACAACTGACATACATAAATAAAAGTTCTTTATTATAAATCTGACATGATATAGTGGTATGAAAACCCATGGATGTTTCTTGAATTTTTTAAAAAATTATTTTCTTTTGTCTATTTGTTGTATGTGGTGCTAAGTATCCAACCCAGCGCTTCAACCATGGTAGACAAGCACTCTGCTTCTGAGCTACAACTCTAGCTCTCTGGGAATATTTGTTAATGAAAGTTGTGTAATTGAAAATGTAAAATTTTATTTTAAAGAATTAAAAAAGAGATGACTTAATGTAGTGCATTTGTCTCACTATATTTTTGGTTCAATTTTAGTGAATATTTTTGTATAAGGGGAAAAATAATTTTTCAGTCTGTAGACTCAACCAAGTGAGCACAACTATATGTTTATGGAACATTCTGTTTTTTATTTCACTGTGCTATATAATAACAATTTGCATTTAAAGAGTCTAAATATGAAAGAAAAGAAAGGGAGAAGGAAGAAAATTTCCTTGGGTGATCCAGCTATTGTTCTTCAGCTGCACAAGAGCTCTTCTTTACCTGTATGGCAATGCATGTGTAAAATGACTTTCCTTGACAAACACAGGTCAGGTCAGCATCATAGAAGTGCTCTGCTGGGGCTCAGTGCCACATTCAACAATCTTAAAGTAAGTCATCGTAGGAGTTAAGAATAGAAATTGTATATTTTCCTACAATTCCCAGCATGATTTATGCCAGACCCTGATTTCTCCTTCTACATCAGAATTAACTTAATCTGATTTCAAACTATATTTTGGGGTGGGGGGAGTGTTCTTTAAAGAGAAAAAGGGCTGGGGATGTGGCTCAAGTGGTAGCGCGCTTGCCTGGCATGCGTGCGGCCCGGGTTCGATCCTCAGCACCACATACAGACAAAGATGTTGTGTCCGCCAAATACTAAAAAATAAATATTAAAATTCTCTCTCCCTCTCTCTCCTCTCTCTCACTCTTTCTTAAAAAAAAAATAAAGAGAAAAAAAAGTGAACTGGTAAGTGGCATTAGGTGTTCTCAAGATGGAAGCTCTTGTTTCACTCAACTGTCCTGAGTTCTCTGTAGGTAGCTTCCTGAAGTAGTGTCTCATTTTTACTAATGTCTTGCAGGTGGGGCCTACCAATGTGGCCTGCCAGGTGGGGCAGTGAGGAAATAGGGCATCTGAATCTAAGAGTTTCAAAAAGACCCACATATGCTCTCACAGATCTTCACTAGGTAAACTACCAATGATTACATTGTGGGAGCAAAAACTGAATTATATATTTTCACTTTTCAGTATGAAAAAAATGCACATTTACATAAGTTCTCTGACACTTGAGGATTTGTTAATTCTTCCATCCAAAATTTAGCAGAGATGTTTACTGCAAAGTAGAAATACATAATTGGATTTTCCTTTCTCCAGCATCATTACTGGTAATGTACCTAGTGAAGATCTGTGGAAACACATATGGGTCATTTTGCTACTCTCTCACTTTCAGGGACTCTCTTTCCTCACTGCCTTCCCTGGCCAGTCCCTACTGGAGAGAAATCAGTAACAATGAGACACTCTGTTTTCCTTTGCTTCAAAAAGCTGCCTATAGAAATGCATGACAAGTCAGACACAAAAGAGCATACGTCTTCAGAAAACCTGATGCCACTCTCAGTTTATTTTTTATCCTATTGATTTTACTTCATTTACAATAAATTCTTCCTACTACCCATAATGATTAGTCCAAACTTGTTCATGTCCTGCTATTTCTTCTGCAATGGAATTTCTTACATTGCACTCCAAGCATAGGTACTTGTATTGATTAGATTTTTTTAAAAAATTATTTTGCCTGGCTACTTCTGCATCAAATAAAGTACATGAACTGCCCATACTCCTTAAGCAGATATTTATACAAACACTGATATGACTCAAATTCCATGAAATGAAGGCATAGACTTTCAATGACTCCTATTATTCATGTGTCACTTAACTTGACCAAAAAAAAATCATCATGACTCCAAAAACCTACACTGTTACATTTAAAAAATCATAATACATTTTACTTTTGTGTAGAGTATTATATTTCTCCATAGAAACGAAGTAGTTTGGGGCTGGGGATGTGGTAGTGCGCTCGCCTGGCATGCGTGCGGCCCGGGTTCGATCCTCAGCACCACATACAAACAAAGATGTTGTGTACACCGAGAACTAAAAAAAAATAAATAAATATTAAAAAAAATCTCTCTCTCCCTCCCTCTTTCTCTCACTTTCTCTTTAAAAAAAAAAGAAAAAGAAAAGAAGTAGTTTATTGGCTGCCATCCATGCATATTTCAATAATTTACTCATTTTCCACACTTATTTACTTGTTATATTTAAGTTCTTGTATTGACACTTAAAATTGATTATGAATCACTTAAAATGCCAATATAGTAAATAAAAACATAAGGGAAACACAGAATGCAATTACATGGAATTATGACCTGCCTGTAAAGCTAGTGAATGATGAATTCCCTAGAGAATAGATAAAACAGAATTGTTCTTCCACTGTGTAGAAAGAGGATGGAGGAGAAAAGGACTGAAAAAGGCAAGAAAGGAATTCTTAAATGCAAAGTATGCATCTGTCACCTACATTTCATGTACCTTGACCCTAGTAAAAAATGCTTCTAACTGTTCAATAAGAATAACTTCTATATTAAGGAAAAATAATGAATGTACATAGTTATTTCCCCATAACCCGAAACAGTGAATGGCATGAAGTAAGTGCTCCCTAAATATTTGTAGAGTATCAACCTAAGTATCACTTCTCAGCAACCTTTCAGAATATGTTATTCATAGTAATTATCACAACTCTGATGAAATCATTATTCAGGTATTTTTTCACAAACATTGACAATGCCCCAGAAGCCAAGATGGTGCTTATAAGTATTTACCATAATATTGAACTCTACATGTATATTTGGCCCACAGTAAATGTTCAGTACAACTCTGTTGGGTGAAAGACTGCAGAATGAACCTTCAAAGGTAAACTATATCATCTGTGCCTCAGATAATATTATAATTTTATCAGCTTCATTAAAATTTACACACATTAAAATTTATACATCTACCAATAGTTAGGAACAGGAATTGAAAAGACTTTGTTATCATTTTCTTACACATATATACAGTGTTTAGAAATAGTCATAGGTCTATTTCCTTTACAGTAGATCTGAAATCCAAAGTGTTATTTAGTATAGTGCCTTCTCAGTTCACTACTACTATTGGACAGATTCAGGGTATGTAAGATTTGCAGCAGTAGGGTAAAGTGGAAAATTTAAGCATGATCTAAATTCCTCTCATATTTCACATATTAGAGAAAAAAGTTGGATCTGCAATGAAGCATGTTGGGAATATTATTTTTATATTAAAATTATGTTTACTCTTTATATTAAATAAAATAAAATTCATGTTATTTAACAGTAAATATTTGGATAAAGAAATAATGGGCTAAAGAATCAATCTTTAGATGGGTAAATAAAGTATGGTTGGTGAATATTTAGAGAACAATATTAATAATTGAGACCACCTACTGTAATAGAAGTGGTAACAGTTTCTAGGTTAAACAGAATTGCATTCATACCTTGGCTCAGAAATTGAATATTGTAGAAATTGGGTGACAGCTCCAAGCTAGAATGCTTGCCTAGTATGTATGAGGTGGTAAGCTTGAATCCAGCACCACAAAAAGGGAGGGAAGAAAGGAAGGAAGGAAGGAAGAGAGGGAGGGAATGAGGAAGGGAGGGAAGAATGAAGGGAGGGAGGGAGGGAGGGAATGGGTGAGACTTTTTTCATATGCTTAGATAATATGTGATCACAATGTCAGATGTTTAATAAACAATACCTATTGTTATTACAAGTTATTCTTCTAAGTAAAATATACACATTTAATCACAAGAATCATGATTGTATAACAGGACCTAGCTGTTGTTTAACAATATTCTATTTCTACTTCTGGGAAAATAATTCAAAATTTACCCCAATTAGTGTTAGAAATCAAATTGCAGTATTTTGAAGTCAGCATTACCAATAAGTATAATACATATTACTGTGTCATCTTTACTAGTAAGTGGTATGCCTTTGGTTTACTTCATGGCTTTGCACATAGGTGCAGCAGGCACAAATATCATGCAGACAGTTTTGTGCACCAAAGCCCTGCCATGTACCTACGTTGATGCAATATTCAGCACAACTGAAACCTTATTATACCACACGCAACTCTGAAAAGCAATCATCCTCTACAGAGTAGTTTTCTCAGTACTGATCGATGGAAGTGGAAACATTTCTGGTCACTCTTCAAGGCTTTGATTTGTATAACCTGTATAACAAACAAGACTCTTGATGACAGTGTCCCTCTTCACCCAAGGCCAGCTCCATTTTTCTCTTCGATCCTCTGGAGCCTTTTCATTGATTACTATTAACTGTGAGATGCTCTTTCCACCTGAATTACAGAGCTGTAGACAGAGAGTCTATAACCATTTATTTTTGAAGTCCTATTTAGAGGTAATTTGTTTCTTACCTGAAACAGTATTTTTATAAGGTAATATTCAGAAGCAATTATGAAGTAGGATTATTAACAATACTCCATTCTTTTTTTTTCCAGGAAACAAATGTCTGTAATGTTAAAAATTTATGCCATTGTATCAAACTTATATATAGCTAATTTGATATATTATTTAGTATGTTTCTTGACAATTTGATATATTATTTACTCTGTTTCTCAACATGCACATGTGCACACACAAAATAAGAGTTGTTGAAATATTGTTCACATAATTTTATTTTTCCTTGTGTTTATATGTGGAAGGAATGAAACAGTTCACCTATTAGGATAATAAAAGAATAATGCCAGATATGATAGCTCAATATGTTTATAAATGTTATTTCTATTATTGAACTAAATGACTCCTGTTCATATTATTTTTGTTTAGAACTACGTTTCCCATTGCATCACATAGTAAAAATGAGAACTTGATATTAGTTATTGTTATTTCTCTTCAAATCCTTAGTAAAGAGAAACATAATCAAAAGCTAATGAGGAGATAAATCAGTAGTCAAATATGTAACATGGCTGCCCATCCCTTATTGTAGAATTTTATCAGATCAATATTGGAGCGTGCATTCTTGCAACAGATGGACTGTTTAAGGTGCCCTCATTTGTTTTTGTTTGTTTTTTAAGTCAATTAACCAAAGTCTTGCATTAAGAATCAGTTTATAGGTTATATCACTTCACTGAATACTAAGCACATGGAGTAATATCTTTAAAACTTTAGTACCATTTATTTTTACCATCTCTTGAACACATTTCTAAGGCAGTAACCTAATTGTTCACTAATGTACATAGATATAGCTAATTCAAGAGATATAAATATTAAAGCATAGAACAAATATTTGTTACTAACCTATCATCTATCTATCTTTAGAGTAGTAAACAAAATATGTCAATTTCATTAACAAAAAATATTTTCTTTAAGATTCCTTCCTGAGGACAAGAGAACATATTTTTTTTCTACTTGAATGAGATTTTGTGCAACAAATGTGTTAATATAAAATCAAACAAAGCAAAACAAATCAAATTCCAAGAAAACAATGGTATAACTACTTAATTGCAAAATGATTTGACTATATTTTACATAGCTATTCACTTGCAAAAAAAAAAAAACATTTAAATTTTAAAATAAAAGGATACTCCTGGAATTTAAATGATCCAAGGTCTGCTCTGTTAACCCCCCACACACACAAGCACACACACATACGCACACACACACACACACACACACAAACCCAACTATATACACATTTGGTTCAAATTTTCTCCAGTTTAAACTAACACCAAGCAAGTTGAATACAGTCATAAGACTCCTCAAGTTATGAGATGCAGTTCTAAACACACTTAAATATGAGCTCAGCAGCACCCTTCCCCCTCTAAGTGGCACTTAGAGTAATGAAATCTATCCTTTCTTAAAAAGTTAATTTGCACTCATTTTAGAGCATTCCTTCTGGGAAATTAAAGCAAACCTCTGGAGCAATGAGCCTAGTCATTAGATATTCTCTACCCAAAAAGCTGATAGCTTATAGATTCAAATCTTAAGCCAGATTTGTCAAGGTCTGAAAAGAGTGGAGCACCCTCTGTTTCATTTCACTTCAAATTTCTATACCTGAGGTTGTGGGTTAGTGGCAGCAGAGAGTAGGAATCACAAAAATAGGACATTTCAGATGGAGTCCACAAAGTAAGGGAAGTCCACAGGCCTCCTGGAATGTCCTCCTGCTGGGACACACATGGCATTCCACTCAGCCCATGAAGCACCTGATTGTTTAGCTATGGCAGACACTGAGAGCAAAGGGAACCCTGTGCTGCAAACGTTTTCACTTAATGAAGTTAGTAAACTAATCATGTTTCCATGTCTCTTCCTGACAGCTTGATTTCCCACCTGAAAGAGCCAAGCTTCTCTGGCTTCAACCACCTACAGGGCAGAGACCTGCTTCTCAGGACTCTTGTGGCAAGATGCAGGCTGCCAGTGTGCCCTTGACCCCAGCAAACCTGATACCCTGTCTGAATAAGGTTCCAATATGCCTGGGATTAAGAATAAATCTTTTAAAATGAAAAGGAAAGCAGGAAATATATATAACATACTAGCCTTTGGGGTAAAACTCCTCCAAAAGAGAAGTATTTTGACTCTGTTTTAAAGGACTGCTGGGGAATTATACATGTTTTTAGAAAGGCATCTTGTAAAAAGTTGAAGCCCATCATAAAGCTTGTAAAAGCAAAGATCTTTGTCAAAAAATAAAATATATTTGAAACAAACCTCATGAACCATTTTTGTAAAGGCAGCTGCAGCCAACCTCCTGATGGTGGTATGAAAAGTAAGAGCTGAACACTCCATTGAAACTACATTCACCCTCCAAGTAGGGCCCAATAGAGAATCATTGTGTAAAAGATTTTTTAAAAGGTGAAAAAAGAAAAAAAATGTTTTAAATAATATTAGCTAATGCACAGGGAATTTTCATAACTAGGAAAAGGAACAGTCTCAAGACAATTTTAGAGAAAAGGCACCAGAACTCTAAAGTATCACATTATGATAACAATTAGAATATAATGGTATCATTATATACATATAAATGGGTGGTTTAGAATTTTAATATAAATCTATAAAATAAATACATGTAAGGGTGTGCTGTAGTGTGCTATAGTCTTAGAAATGTATCTTGAAATGCAGCAGTAAAAATACCAGAACAATTCTAGTATTGCCATCTAGTTCTCAGCTAAAGTTTTCTAGTACAAGCTTACCTTTTTGTCCTTCAGACTTTTCTGCAAAATTGGATTTAAACATTTTTAAATAGCAAACATTGTCAACTACCAAAGCCACATAATAAAGGTTTCAAAAAATGAAATATCCATTGTAATGTTGGCTACAAAGTATTCAAAAGCTTAAAGAATCTTTTTAGACCATTATATTATAGTTAGTTTAGATACCACTACATCTTTAAATGTACATTAATTATTTCACTTTAAAGCTCCTAATTAAAGAGTGTTTTTAGTTTATAATAATAATTATTATTATTTGCATTAAGAGGCTGGAACCATTTATATGGAAAAACAAAGTACCAGTTTTCAGAGAAAATGTAATATACTTTCATATTAGTCTACTCCTAGGACATAAAACTTGGTAACCCAGAAGCAAAGATAAAGATCATATGACCTCTGAAGTATTCCTTATTCTATACACAATTAGCTTTTCTTGGGAAGGAGTGTAATGGGACAGGCAGTGCTATTTTATGCAATTAATCATGAGTTTTATAAGATGACATCGTAAAAGGGATATACTTGTTGAAAACTGTTAAGTAAAAGTTAAAAAAACTGTTAAGTAAAAACTGTTAAGTAAAACTGAAAAGTAAAAGAGAAAAGTTGCTATGATCTATTTAAGTTAATATTGCAGCTGGGTAGCTTTGAAAATGACTGACTTTCAGATATCCTCTTTAATACATAATGTGTCCTTTAGTGCTACAGAAAAATACATCATTTCCTGTGTTCTGTGGGAACCTAGGCTTCCTGAGAGGGCTATTCAGATTAGAATCATAAATCTTTCTCTACAGAAAGCCTGGTAAAGCTTACTTTCTTACTCAATCAAACCCATTTCATATTTTTTCTCCAAATAACATCTAAGCGGAAGCAAACGACTCTTATCAATCTCTGATGCTTTTGACTCCTGTGTTTTTAATTTATATGCACATTTTAAATTGCCATATTAAAAATAGAAGAGAATAAGTTATCTTGCAATACTGTATTATCAGAACTTTAATTAGGAGCACTGTGGAGAAATTTGCAAAACCATTCTCTTCACAGTTAGGCATCCATTTAAACACTCCTTCCTACTCAATCAAAATGTATCCAGGTTAAAGAATTTGCTAGTGACAGGTTCAATCAATAATTTAAGGCATCCCCATTGGGTTCCATACAATGCTTTATAGATATCCTATCTGATAAGGAAGGGAATTAAGAAAAGGTGTTATGAGCCTTTTCATGCTTATTCTTTAAAAGGATGATGCATTTTTATGGATGGCACTCTATAACCTTGATAAATCAATCAAAATATGTTCTGAAGTAGAAATTACCTACATACAATTTGAGAACATTTATAGAAGATGCATGTCCTTGAATACATCTACTTTTTAAATGTAGGCATGTCTATATTTCCATCTCTCAAGTGTGTATTCTTGTGGCCTCCATGAAAGGTTTTTCCTCTGCTTTTTCTCCACAGTCCTACTACTATCTGCTACCTATGCTATGGATTTCACTTCAGACACCTTCAACAAGCCTTGTGGTTAAATTTATATCCTGTTTTTGTAGAAAAAAAATGCTGTCTTGTATTGAACTGTACTACATTTCTTTTAATTGAAGAAGGAGATTTTGCTGCACTCATTATTTTAGTATCAGCTCCCAGCAAAGGTCATAACTTAGTATGCCCTCAATGGATATTTATTCAATAAATAAAAGCAATCAGGATGCTTCCATGATACAGGTTCCAAACACTTAAATCAAATATGAAAAGTTGTATAAAAAAAGCACAAAGTACAGATTTTTATCCTGTCAGTTCTCAGTTATATAAAATATTGAAACATTTCAACATTTTTGAGAAAATTTGGGCCTGGGAAAAAAACATTGATGGAAGTGTACATACTTGCATTTTGAAAAACATTTTTACTTATAACATCAAATTTGAATCTCTTAGCATCCAGGAGAGATAAGAATCCTAATCCTCACATTTTATAGATAAAGACTTGCAGTTCTTACAATAAATATAAATATAAATTAATTTATTTATATAAATACATATTTATATTTAATAATCTACGTTTTCTTTGATGCATACTATAAAGATTTAGGGCAATCTCATTTCCTTAATTTTGAGGATTCTGGATCTTGGACAATCATAGTCCTGGTTTCTTGATGTTGGAAATGTCAGTGATTAAAAAAAAAAAAATCAATCTCTAGGAAAAAGATTCTGTTGAATTTACATCCTTCCCCAGAGAAGAATAATTTCACAGCATATACAATATTAGGAATTTTATTCTAAATCAACAAAAACTTGATTTATAAGAAAAAGTATGAATTTTGAGTAACTTCTACTTGAACTTCAATTTTATTTAAACTATGTGCTAGTTCTTTGACCTTAAGCAGGACATAACCACTTAAAGCTTCAATTTTAGCATTAACAAAATTCTGAATGTATTAATTTCTATGCAACAGTATTTTGAACTATAATGTAAATGTGAAGTGCCTGGCACATCTGCATGTTAGTGAAATTGAAGTATGAAATATGATTGATACACATGGGCAGGAAAGATGAAAATATCACTCATTTGATCTTTGTACTGGGAGGAATGGTTTGGTAAGGAATTATGAATGTCTGTTGGCCCCAGTTCTTAAATTTTCTTAGTTGAGAGTCTTTTCTACCTCTTTTGGGTTACCATTGTCAATCTCTGCCCAGTCTTCAAAAGTGCAGAAAACTTTGAAACAGAGTCCCAAGCAGGCATTCAATTCATTATGTCAAAATGACAGCTCTATCAGAGTATTGTTTTTCAGCTCTAGATAAGTATTTTTTTTTAATTATGATCCAACTAATACCTCATTTGGACATATTTTCTTGCTTTATATTCATTCACAGAAATCTGTGGTTTTCGGATTAGAGTATTATAACTTATTGATTAGAAACTGCTAAAATTTAGCATGTATCAATAGACAAACACCTTGATGGCTTTACTTAAGTGAATCATTCTTACTCTTTTCTCTAAGCATGTTTGTGTGTTCCTTAGGAATCATTGAGTTCAACCAGTTAACATTGAGTATTTGCAATATTCATAAAGTGCCAAATAAAATGGTAGAATACTAACCTGACAGAGTGGATGATTTTTTTTAAGTTTTAAAGAAAAACAAACTTACAAAAGATTATAGGAGGGAAAAGAAACACTATTTGTTGGGGTATGGCTAGAATAGGAGGTTTTGAATAAATACAAAACAACAAAAGGAGTGTATCCTATAGTGGATTTCATATTTTCAAATTTACCTACTTGCTAACACTTATTTGCAACTCAAAAGTCAATACTCAATGTTTTCTGGTAATTTTAAGGCAGGCCAGAGTGGAAAAATACTAGTCACCTATGCACATTCTCAGCTGAGGTCCGCCAAAGCAATGGACTTCCTTATTCTGATTCTCACGCTGTGAACAAGTGTCTGTTTAGTGTCATGTCTTTCACAGCTTTGTGCTTTCTTTGGTGATTTTGCTGAATAAAAGTGCCAGCTAGTGTTCCTAATTGTAAGATGGCTATTATATGCCTACACAGAAAACACAAATAACTGTATTAGAAAAATATTCCTTCAGAAGTAAGAGGGATGGAGAGAGTCTGATCAATGGGAACTATGTTACAGTTAGAAGCAAGAAGATTTGGTGTGTGATTGCACAGGATGACTGTAGATAACAATAAATACCACATATTTCAAAAAGCTAGAAGAGGATATTTTGAATACTTTCATCATAAAGAAATAATAAATATCTGAGGAGGTAGATATGTTTAACCTGATATAAATTGAATGAATATATATATATATATATATATATATATATATATATCAAAAGATCACACAATACCCCACAGTTTTAATACACAGTTTTATATTTTTATTTAACAGTTAAAAATAAATTTAATTTAAAAAATAGAAAGAAAATATTTTATCTTGCATGAGTTTTATATATGATTTATACTATAGTTTAATGTTAATGAATCAACTATATATTATATAAGGTATTTTAAACAGAAATATACGTAAAACAAGGCTATATGCTAATTGGTTGTCAAAAATGTTGGGACCAGATGCTGTCAGGAATCTAATGGTGTATTTTCCCATAGAAGCAGCAATTTAAAGTTTTGTGACTCTATATAAAATGAATACCAAGAATAATGACAATTGATCATGTATGTTATAACTGTGTATTTGTAAATTATAAGCATAGTTTTAACCATTCTGGTTTCCATTTTAAACCATCTATTAATATCAATCAGGTTTATTAAAAGGTTTTTTTCTAAGCTAGATTTTAAAGACAAGCAATTTTTAATGGAAATAGGCAATACAAAACAAGTTGTCTATTCTTCTGTTACATATGGTTTTGTCTAAATATGAGCAGTGAAATATATAAAATGAATGCAGAAATAAACTTGATAGAGAAAACGACAATAACTTATATTCTTATAGCCTTTTAAAGCCCTTTACTAATCCTTATTTGAACCTCTTTGTTAGGTATTTACCAGTATTTCCATCTTCAAGAAAAAAAAGAAAAACAACGAGAGACATAGAGGGATAAAGCAATATTTTTAAGAGAATATGGCTAGAGCTAAAGGAGTTAGAATAAGTACAATGGAATATTACTCAGCCACAAAGAAGAATGAAATTATGGCATTTGCCAGTAAATGGATGGAACTGGAGACTACAATGCTAAGTGAAATAAGCCAGTCCCTAAAAACCAAAGACTGAATGTTCTGTCTGATATACTGATGCTAACTCACAATAAAGAGGGTAGAGTAATGAAGAATAGAAGTACATAGGATTAGACAAAGGGGAATGAAGGGAAGGGAGGGGGAATGAGAATAGGAAAGACAGAATGAATTGGACATTACTTTCCTATATGCATATATGAATACATGACTTTGTAATTCAACATCATGTACAACCCGAAGAAGGGAAGTTAATACTCCACATGTTTATAATATGTCAAAATATATTCCACTGCCATGCATAACTAATAATAACAAACAAAAATGAAAAAAAAATAGAAATCAAATCTTTTGGCTCACAATGCTTACAAATATTCAGAGATTATTTGAATATTCATAGTCCTATGAAAACTGTAATTTGTCCTGTAAAATAGATAAGGAACACATTCACTTTCTTTAATGAGCATATAATCACTTCACTTGGATTGTCATTTTATAATAAATAATTAAGTCAGAATTCATTTCAAGCCAGACATAATGGTTCCTCAAATCTTTCACAGTGACCATCAGAGGACATTAATTTTATAAAATACCTCCAAGATCTGTAAGTTTACTTTGAAACCTGTTTCCAAGTGGTAAAAATCAAGTTCCTTTATTCTCTCCATAATATTCAGACTACCCCCTGTTTTTCCCGGTTACTTTACATGGCAGATGGTGAGTGTGCACATGGACAAGGAGAGTAAACATAAATATGGATCAGGTAAAAGAGTGGAGCCATGTTACATATAAATTATTTTAAAGTATTTAAGATGCAATTCTCATATGCAACTAGAAAAATGGGAAGTATGTTTTCCCTTATTTTTTTTTCCTTTGCACAATTACAAACACACAAGAACACTTAATATTGTGGCACACTACCTACCTCATTTTTACTTTTTAATATCTATCAATGGATTAAAATTCCTTGACACTTTCAACAGACAAAAATTACAACACTATACCATTTGTAAAAGAGACAGTTTTTGTTTAAAGGCTGATCTATTTTTTGTATGCTCCAGAACCACTCTTGTGTGGCATAATAGCTAAATTAAATAACTAATCACATTTATATTTAAATTTTAAGTAAAATTTATAGTTTAGTTTTTAAGATATTAGACAAAAATCATAAGTACAATGACTCATTTAATAGTGTTTTCTTTGCTTTTATTTCTTGTATTTTCTCTTTGTTCTATGAAGTTATTTCTTTCTCCTTTTTCTTTTATCTTCCTCCCCCACCCACATTTCCTCCTATTCCATATGCTTCTTTTGTTGTTTTTCTATTTTAACATATTATATTCAAATACCAACTATCTCAATGGGTGAGAGAAAATAAAGGTAGATTAAAATAGTACATATTTTGATTTTATATATACCAATGAAATGGCTGTTTTGAACTTCAATCCGGGAATCTAAGGCATGTTAGAGATGTTGAGGTCCTAGAACATCAAGGTTGAGTCAAAGCCAAGCTCCTGAAGGTCTCTAGACTCCTCCCCATGAAAACCAGCTTTACAGAATTTCAGCCATTAAAAAAATTGGAAAGTCATTTTCTATGGACACCATTCAGGAAAATATTCAACTGTGTTACCTGCTGCAAAGACATAAACCTTTCTTTTGATTGTTTTAAAACATCATCCTGGTTTGTCATTTCTAATTAAGCCTTTTTTTCCTTCTCTTCTCTTTTCCTTTCCTTTTCTTTTTTCTCTCTTTCTTTCTTTTTAAATTTTTTGTCTCCTTGGAGATAAAAAGGATAGTAAAGTTGCTTTATATTTAAAGTTATAATTTCCTTAATGTTGTTGGACTTAATGATTCCTAAAGAATAAAAGTAAAGATTTTGTTGTTTCAACACTCAACCAGAATATATAATAATGTCAGTCAGAAGTAATATGTGATTAGTTTATATTTTGTGTATGCATAAACTATAAATACGCATTATAATTATCATTTTAGTTTGCCTACTTAATTAATTTTTTAAAAAAGTGTTATTGCTATAACCCAAGAAATATTCATAGGGAAGAGCCCATGGATTTGTATGCTTTTTAATTGAGGTACTGATAATTTTTATCAAAAGGTAGGAAAAATGGTAAGGGAAGTTTTGCAGAAATAATATTTGAAAGATGATATTGAACTTAGTGAATGAGACACAGAAACAAGTTGGTCATGTGTATATCTTTAGTCATGTTTTACTAACTTTAAATAAAAGAAAGCCACTCAAAAGGGGCACACATTTAAATGATTATGGGGAGCTGAATTCATGTTCAAGCTACATAACTTAACACAGTACACATCTCTTCCTAAGGAAACAAGACACAGAGGGTCAGGCTGGCTGTAGATCAGCAGAAGTTGCCCACATAGTTAACACTGTTAGTATAAAAGAACAGGTGGGCCAACAGCTGGCCCAAGACATACAAGCACAAACAAGTAGGGGGAAGAGAAGAGTCCCTGTCAAAAGAAGGGTGGGAAGGGATTTCTGAGCATAAAATTCACAGATAAACCAATAACCTGGTCTTATATCAATTAATGACTGGCTGTAATAATGATTAATAATAGTGGTATTAATAAAAATACTGAGGAGATCCCAAATACTGACAATTTACTGTTAGGTGCCATGCAGAATGCTTAAATATATTAAAGTCAATGAATTTACATATATTTACTTATTGCAATACCATAGATAGTAAGATTGAATTTTGGATTTCCTATTCACAGATAACTAGTGATCCGAAGTCTACTTTATGTAAACTTTTAGTTCTCTTGTCAACCCCATCAAGGGACTATGTGCTATGACTGGCAGTCAAGTTTTAGAGATAACTCAATGCAGACCCTGAAAATTAGGGACTTGAAAACACACATTTCATAACTGAGACTTCTGTGATTTGAAATCTGGATGTCTACTCTAGAAATGATGTTCTAAAACAGTGCTGCTTCGGCTGTAGCATGTCAAAGTCACTGGTTAAAACACACAGAGCTGGGCCCTAATCATAAGTTTCTAATTTAGTCAATCTAGGGTAGAAATCAAAGATTTGCAATTTTCATATTATCCCTGGTAAGGCCAGTGCTGCTGGTTTGAGATGAGAGTAATGCTCCAAATCACTACACAATCCTCTTTCTTGAGTTTGGCTGCATCATTTGAATTCTCTGTACCTCTCAATCTTTCTTTGTAAAATGGACAAAATAAATTTTCCTTATAGGATTGTTTGGAGGATTAAATAATTTTCCCATGTAGTTCTTAAAATTGGATCTGGCACATGATCAATATTAAATACTTAAGATATCTTATTATTAGTGAGCAGACTTACAAAAGTAATATTTTAATTAGGTTATGATGTTTAAAACAGTAGAGAAGTAGAAATAGTCATGCCATATAACTACAATATTCTTTCAATTCTAACCAATGCTCTTGGGCTTATCTTATAACCTTGTATAAAAAATACAGCCTTACTTTGACCTCAGGTTGTTTTTATCTAACTTATAAATAAGAAAAATCATATCATTTACCACAACACAGGAAGGTTGAAAACATAACTTGTAAAAATTTTTACAGCACTTTGTGAAAATAATGGAGTACATAAAAGCTAATAATAAATCTCACCTTCCTCAAAGAACATTGTAAAATTCTAATACTTCAGCTGATTTATTGCTATAGCTAAAGTGCTAAAGGTATACACAAGATTTTTTTTCTGAAAAAAATCAGCTGTTATATTAATATGTCATCTATACAATATATAATGATCTAATTTTCTACAATCCTGAAAATACATTCAATTTCCTCACTTTTAAACACATCAATTATAGAATGAAAATTGTAGTGGTTTATAATAATAATAATAATAATAATCTATAATAATAATGACAGCAATAATAACAATAAAAACTATGAAAAACCAGGTAGACCACATGTATGAAAAAATTTAATAAAGGAAAAAAAGTCAAATTTGGAGGGATTAGAAACATGAAGTATCTCTTTAAAATTTTTGAGAATGTAGTGAACTTCTTAAAGGTGAGTGATCGTTTCTTATTCTAAGCAATGAAGATTAGCCACATGAACAGACATATCTTTCAGCAGCAATAGCTTTAGGAAACATGTGTTTCCAGAAAGAAGAAAGTCAATCTACTAGGGGCTGTTTGAAGCTGGTGTGGCTTATTAAACTAAGTGTCAGAAGTTGTGAATTTTAATCCCTTCAAACACTACCCTGTGCTACTGACTTGTGTGGCCCAGGGCAAGTGAATTGTTTCTTTTGGCATTTAAATGCATCCATAGGAAAATGGATAAAGTTACATTAACCTACCACAAATAATTAACTTCATATTTTTTCTTAACCTGCATCGGTAATCACATCCTAGCCATTAGAAACTGCACATTATCTTTTCCATTATTGTAACCATTTGGAAACTTTTCTGAAGGTTAACTGAAATGAGACCAGTAACAAAGAAAGCTTCAAATCAGTTAAAATTACTAACAAAACATACTCATGGCCTAATGGAATACACTGTTTCAAAACAAAATGTTATCATATCAATTTATCTGGTATTCTTTTCTCCAACTTAGACTCAGGATCATCTCAGAAACTGATAAATAACATTCCAGTATAAAATTTTAAATCTTTTCTTGGTCCCCATTTATTCCTTTTTTCTTATTTTTGCAGATTTTTAAAATTTATTTAATTTAAAAAATAGGTATAAACTCAAGGAGAAATAAATCAGTGATTGACTTTGTATTATTTAGACACAACCAGTAGAATTTTTGTAACATTATTTAAAAACATTAATTGACTTTTCCCAGGCTTTACCATTAATGTATCTCCCTCCAAAGTGAAGGACTCTGAATGCTCATTTGGAAACATCCTTTCTTTGCAATTCAGCTTCCCTGCTTCTAGGAGGAATGGCAGGGCTGTGACTTCTAAGTGTCAGTCAGTAGGTGCCAAAGCCTTTCTATTTAATGAGAATGGGATTCCAGACTGAATAAATCAAGTTTCTCCCTGCCTGCCTGAGAGAGTAACATCTGAATTAGCCACAGTGTAAAATAACCAGGGATAATTAATTATATGCCTTGAGACAGTCCTCATTCACTTCTAATTCAAGTACACAGCATCTTTTTTATAATGTAGTTCCAAAGAACATTATGGTGATGCTCAACATCTTCTTAAGTTTTTTGAAGTTTCTATTATTATTTACTATAACTTTTATGTTATAATCTTTGGTAAGATAAACTTACTTTATTCACTGATTTTGTTTTGTTCCCTTCAACTTCCATTATATGTTTCATTCCATTTCAATTTTATCTCTATCCTAGAAAACATTTAATTTTTCTTGACCAATTTATGTATACTCTGCAAATTGTCTTGTGCTCTCTGAGGAAAAAAAAAAAAGTGGATCAAAGCAGAAGATGTTAGAAATTTGTAGGGGATCATAGAAATTTTCATTTTTTTTTAATGAAATGCTATTTTTTAATCTTTTTAGAAGGCCATTGGCTTCCAAAAGCCTTAGCACTTTCATAGGATAGTTGGATAGGTGAATGTCTGTTTCTTAATAAAATGGTACAGGAATATATTAAAATGGTTTCAAAAGTATCATTTTTGTATTTAGTAAATGATCATATTTTCATTGTTAATTTTTGTTCTATATTCTCCTTTTTAAGGTATTTTTAGCAATTGCCTTTAGTATAATCATATTTTTATAATCAGAAGAGTAAGAAAACAAGAAGTATGAAGAGATTAATAAGAAAAATATTTTAAAAAAAGAAAATCATCCATGATGATTGAATGTTCTATTTACTTAAATAAAACTTATATTGTTAAGATTGGAGGAAGAATAGGAGATCATTTATAAACATTTACATATAAAAATAAGGAGACTTTCAGTTAAAATCTGTAGGGGCAATCGAAATCACTGATTTACATGTTGCACCACAGTTGAATTTAAAATCTTTAATTCAACATTGACATACCTAAAATATAAAACAGAACATTTTGAGGTTTTAATAAGATGAAAATAAATCCAGCTACATGAGCACTAAGCTGCTTCAACAAACAATAACTTCCGACTAAAATGATGACCACATACGAGATAGTCAATAAAAGTATGTAGAGAGCCAGTCAACATAGGTTCAAATCCCATCTGTTTTACTTTAGTAATTGTGACCTAGGATAAGTGACTTAAGCTCTAGCTCTTAATTTCCTTATCTGTAACATGAAAGGAATAAAAACATCTATTTCATAGACTTTCTATCAAGTTGCTACCTTGTTAATGTGATTCTTGAATGCTAATGTTCGAAGGGGAATATTAAATAGAAAGTTTTCACAAAATTATCTGGTCGGGCATTTACCATTTCTGTTGATGTAGCTCTAAAGAAATACTATAACTTGTAATACCAGTTTTGAGATATTTAGTCATAAGAAAATTTTGTTGCATATTTTATTTATTACAATTATAATTTTGTGATGAATTTACACTAGAAATTAGAGTATACTAACAACAACAAAAAAAATGTTTCAAGAACCTAATTGATAGTCTGTGCCTGGTTTTGATGAAAATAGCTTTTAATTTTAAATCAATTTCCTAAATATATGCTGAAAATTTTAACTCCTTAATTCCAAAAACTTAACTAATTAATACATATCATATGAAAGCTAGCTTCCATTTTATCTGTATTATTTAATACAAAATCAGGTATTTCTGTCTATGGCATTACTTTAACTTAGGTTAGAGTCATATTTTATAAAGGCAAAATTCCAATCGTGTTTTTATTCATTCGTTCAATTAGTATTTCATGACAGCTCAGTATATGCCAAGCATGCATGCTTTAGAGATATAATAATAAATAACAAATACACTGCTTATGTTCTAGTAGTGTGAAATCTACTTGGAGGAATAAAATGTAATCAATTTATTCCAGAAAATATTTAATTTATAAATTCCAGTAAACAAAAATGCAAATGAGCATTTAGATGAGAATATATAAACAAAGGGAACCCATCTTCTTTGGAACTTGTAAGTAATAGTTCAATTAATAATAAATATGAGTGGGATTTCCCTGAGCATGCAGATGCCTGGTCAGCCCTGCTATAGGTTCCCCTTTTCACCAGATTCCTCTGGGTAAGGTGGAAGAGGAATCTGGTGAGAAGGGGAACCTATAGCAGGGCTGACCAGACATCTGCTTGCTCAGGGGACTGAACATTATGCTACATAGGATGAGTCTCATGTCTGGAATCCAATAAAATTATCCCTGCTGTGTTTTGGATGTGCTTGGGAGAAGTGATCCCTTTCTTCCTTCCAATTTCTCCCTAGGACAAGGGGAGTGTCAATCCCATGCCAGTTCCAGCATTGTATTTCAAAAGCAGTTAACATGCTTACCATGTCCGGAGGTCCACTGATGTCCCAGAATAGATCATTCTCAGAGTCTCATCCACCATTGATTGAGATGAGATTTGGGGATTCTTGAGTGGTTGCTATTTAGATTAAAATTTTGGACTTAAGAGTTGATACTGGAATGAATCAAGACATTTCAGAATGTTGGGATGAGTTGCATATGGAATGGATTGGATGTGAATTGAGGACCCAGAAGGCAGACTCTACTGGGTTGAATAACATCCCTCTAAAAATTCATATACAAATGGAACTTCTAAATTTAACAATATTTGGAAATTGTCTTTGCCAGGGTAAATATAGAAGTTAATAAGAGGTCATAGTAGGGTGACCAATAAATGTAATGATGTCCTTTCGAATTGGTCATGTGATTACCACATGATGTTTGAATGAAGGCCATATGAAGACTGAGGCAAAAACTAGAGTGATAATAGCTGAAGCCTAGTATTCCAAGGATTGCCAGAAACCACATGAACCTGGAAAGTGACAAGGAAGGACTCTTCAGAATTTTCAGAGGAAGCATGGCTGTGCCTGTACTTCAAGTTCAGACTTTTAGCATCCAAAGCTGTGAGAGAATAATTTCTGTTGTTTTAAGTCACTGGGTTTGTAGTCGTTGTTACAGCTTCCCTAGTAAAATAATACAGCTTCTCAGCAGAGTAAATACTTAAAAATATTTTTATTGACATCAGAGTAGAAAGTGACTGCAGGGTCTGTGGAGAATAAGAATTGACTTTCTTTGTTTAGTAGGCTAAGCAGATGAAAATAGGACAGTTTCTTCTGAGGTTAGTTACAATATTAATTGGGTATTAAAACATTTGACTTTCACATGTTGCATATTTTGTGTGTAATCAGTTTGTTTAGACAATTAACAAGGTAAACAAGTTAAATAACCTCAACAATTTATTGAAAAGACATTGCATTTATGTGTGTGTGTGTGTGTGTGTGTGTGTGTGTGTGTGTGTTTGGTGTTTAATGGTTAACAGTAGCATAGCTTTAAAAAATGACTGAATTTAAAAAATGACTGAAAATTATTTTCAAAGAAAAATGTAAGTACAATACACCAGAGTTCTCAATGAGTTGATAACTGATATTTGTGGCTATTTTCCCTTAAATAATTATTCTCTGGGTAATTGAATTTATTTTACCAGTTTGTAGAAATTAATTTTACTCACAAAATATTTATTTGGAGCACTTATCAGATATGGGCCTCTGGCCAGGTACAAGGCCACAGGAGAGAACAAAAGAGATTTTCACCCTGGCCTTCACAGAGCATGTGTGTCAATGGAGAGGAGACAATCCATATAATTTAGAAACACGTAAAATCGTAAGTTCTACACAGAGTGCAGAAATGGAGAAGAACAAGTAAGAGTTCATATTCAATTCAGGGGTCAGGGAACAGCTCTCTTTGCAGACAGATGGCTTTTAACTGAAGGCTGAAGTGTTAAAAGGTGCTGAACATACAAAGAACAATGTAGGAGGTCAGCATTCTGCTGGAAAAAAGTGCTGGTGCAAAAAGTCTGAACCACGAGTTAATTTCTAAATGCATCAAGAGAAAAGAATATACTAAAGTTAAAATAATAAAATCTAATGATTCTAAAACTGTAAATGTAAAATCATCTTTAGACTATTTTCAATTTTCAAAAAAGAATGTCCTTCAGTCTCCTGGTGACTGAGCCTGATAGCAACAACGTAACTGGCTTCCTTTGCCATCTCATCATCCACCAGTAATCCTCACTGAAAATTAAATGGCGTGGTAAGAAGAGCAAGCTGAGCCAGCATGCCAGTGTCCTTTGTTGGAATATAACACCACAGAAGGAAACGTGCAAAGAATGGATGACAGCAGGACACCTTAGCAGCTGTGATGTATTGGGCAATAGCAGGACAGCCTCAAAGATTTCAGGAGAAATATTGTGGATGCCCAAAGAGTTCTAACTGGAAACAATGGGGGACAACAGCCTTTCATGAATCACCCTGGTGTGGAAGTCAGCACAGAGGGAGATTTTGACTGTGTGCAAAATAAAAAGGCAAAGAAAGACGTAGTATTATGTTCTATCAATAGTGCCTGCAGCGGCGAGCTAAAGAATACTATCTATTTATTTTGCTCTTGTTGGAGTTTTAACTCAGTCTTATACAAAGAGATTTTGCACAGCAAAAGAATAAAACCAACTAAAGCAAAGGGTAACTTATGGACTGGAAAGATATTTTCGAATCACATATCTGACAAGCAATTAATATCCAAAATTTATAAAGAACTCTTAGAATTTAATAGCAGAGGGACAGATATTTCAATTAAAGAATAGGCAATGGACCTGAACAGCCATTTCTCCAAAGAAGACATAAAAACATAGTCAAAAGATACGGGAAAATGTGTTGGACATCATAATTTATCAAGGAAATGTAAATTAAAATCACTAAAAGTATTATTATCTTATACCTACTATTATCTCATATCTATTATGGCTTTTATAATAAAGACAAGAGATAACAAATGTTGGTGAGGGTATAAAGGAAAGGGATCCATGGTGTAACTGTTGGTAGGAATGCAAATTGGTACAGTCATTATGGAAAATGGTATGAAGGATCCTTCAGAAATTAAAAGAAAAAAAACCCCACAAACTATTGTAAGACCCAGAAATCCTTTTTGGCTATTCAAAAAGTGAGAGAAAAAAAAAACACCACTTGGTACAGATATCTCTGAACTTTTGTGAATAAGTGTATATATATATGTATGGGATGAAGAATTACTGGTGGATCAATCTCAGTCTTCAAGAGACTAAAAGAGTAAAGGACTTGTGTGTGTGTGTGTGTGTGTGTGTGTGTGTCCACTGTTATCACACACACACACACACACACACACACACACACACACGCACACACATGCACACTTAGAGAAACAATATTATTTGACCTCAAAAAATATCTTGTCATTTGCCACCACATGGATGGACCTGGAATATATCACATTAAGTGAAATAAAGAAAAGAACAAGATTTCATTATCTATTTATCTCATAGTACATTGCATCATCTCACTTATCTATGGAAACAAGGATAACAACAAATGGCCAAATTTAGCACTCACCATGGGCAAGGTGGAGGAGGAAATAGAGAGATGTAGGTCAAAGGATGTGCAGATAGATAGAAGGTACAAATCTAGAGGTCTAAATTATGGCATGAAGATTACAGTTAGAACAATTGTACTATTAAGGACCCTTGCTAAAAATCTTTAAAAATCAACTAAAATCATTTAGTTGCTCATTACAACAGAAAGAAAGAAACCATGGAAAATGACAGGTATAATAATCAGTTTCACTATAGATTGATGGTATTTATTACTACATATATCCACAAATATATGTAATCCTCAAATATACACAGTAAAATTCACTTTATAAAATTTTCTTTATAAAAAGTAAGAATATATTCTTCAAATAGAATGTGTCCTACTTATCACACAGAAACTTCCAGTACAAACGATGCCTATTAGATTCCAAACATATTTCTATCATGAGACCCTGAGTTTGATCCCCAGAACTACACTTCAAATTTATAGAATGTTTGAAGAAAAATAAAATCAAACTTTGGGATAGATAGATAGATAGATAGGTAGACATACATATATATCTATATAGATATATAGATATAGATATATCTTTTGTTTTTCCAAATATGACATTTTACTTTACTTGCTTCAAAATTCTACACTGATTTTATAGATACTCTGTTGTTCTTTTTTTCTCTTTTTGCTGAATCATTTGAAAACAATGTGTATACATCATCACAATTAAAACTAAGTATTCTCACAAGCACATTATTATCACATTCAAAAATAAAAGTATTTATACTGTGTTATCTAATAGATGTCCCAAATTTTCCAATTCTTTTAAGAATATTCTGTAATAAGTTTTACATCAAAATTCCAACCAAGATCACACATTTCAGTTGGTTGCCATTCTTTGTCTCCTTTAATAAATATCTTTGCTTTCTCTATAGTTCCAGTTTTTGGGGGGGCCTTAAAACCTATAGACTGGTTGCCTATGTAATTTACTACAGTCTGGATGGATTTGTCTGATTATTTTCTCATGATTAACTTTCCAGTAGACACATTTGCAAAAATGTGAACTAAAGGATTAGCCTATGTCCTACCACATTATATCATGAAACATATAGTGACAGTTTATCTTATGAATTATGCTAAATTTGTTGAATAAGTTGGAGTAGTGTTTATTGAATCACTACTCATAAAAATAATGTTTCCATTTTAAATTAACTTCAGAAAAAAAACCTCTGGAGTGATACCTAAAGTTCAGTTTCATATTCTGTTCTCACCACTTCTAACTGGTCATTTTGCTGATACTTAGCTACATTAAATATTACATTGCTTGGTGAAGTATAACACATTTATGAAATAACCTTTTATCAAGATGTGCTTTTTCTCGTCTCATTCCCATGGCCTTTTATTCAGAATCAATATGGACTCAAGGATGTTTTGTAATGGTGAAGTTTACATTAGTCTTATGCTGTTTGTTACTTTCATTATTATTTAAGATGTTGTGTTTTGTGTTTTTTCTGTCATTTTTTTTTTTGTCAGTTGAATTCTAGGTTTGGCTAGCAGGAGCTACTTCAAGTCCATTTGCTATGTTTCCATTGGTCTTTGAATATTTTCTGGCTATTGAACCATCACATACTCAAGGAACACCTGTTTGAGAAATGGAATCAACTATTTATCTTGTTCCTCTAGTGGAGAGTAGTAGGGACACACTTGATTACTGCTTTGAGAAGGGAACAGGAAGAGAAGCACACAGGGTAGAAGCAGGGAGACAAGTTAGCGAGCCACTGTGGGATACAAAGAGGCACAACAAGACCCAGAGGCACCTGGGACCTAGTCACATAATTTCATACAGAGGGAAATGGTTGGGTTTTTATTATATTGTAAAGGTAGATTCCTTCACAGATTGGATATGGAGTCGAACAGAAAGAGAAGAGGCAAATGTACCTCCAGGTTTGGGGCCTAAGCAACTAGAAGGATGGAATTGGTGGTTGGGGGGTTATGGGATGGAGTCAATATTTCAAGGTTGTGTGTTCTTATGTTTAGTTTTTAAGACATTTGAAGTTGTTGAAACACAGATAAATGAAGCAGCATTTGAGCTACACAGCTCTACTGCATTCAGTATCACACTTGAAACAGTGAACTGTTTCTTTAATAATTATAATCTGTGTCAGTAAGTAAAGCACCATTAGATTGTGAAAAGAAGTTATTTGTCAATGGTGTTCATTTTTTTCAGTAAAGGGATGTGCTTATAATTATTATGATTCATAGAAATTTAGATTTGTTGACATATGTTATATGATGATTTGTTCTAAGTAATCCCAGTATTTTTTATATATTTTTTTAAATTTTTTGGTACCAGGGATTTAACCCAGGAACACTTTACCACTGAACTACATCTTTAACCCTTTTATTTTGAGACAGGGTCTTGCTAAGTGTAGGAGGTTCTCACTATGTTGCTGAGGCTGTCCTCCTTAAGCTTGAAATTCTCATGCCTCAGCCTCCCAGGCCACTGGGATTAGGAGTGTGGGTCTGGAAATTATCCCACTATTTTATAATAGATTTCTGTACAAGAGGAAGATAAGAAAAGGAAAACAATGTTGCTCAACATTGCTATTAAATGTTATTTTTGTGAGGGTCCTCAGCAAAACTCTATCTTTAAAAGTCATACAATGAGAAGAAATCCCTTCAGCCCTAATTGAACATATCTGGAGATATACTTAGAAGACTAGATTGTAGAGTTTTATTTAAAGCAGAGTTGGACAAACTTTTTCAATAAAAGCCAGGTAGTAAATATTTTGAGCTTCGAAGGCCATATGGCCTTTGTCATAAATATGGCCATTTTATTGTAAGAACAGCCATGGAAATATATAAACAAACTAACATGTCTGTGTTTCAGAAAATTTGTGTTTACAAAAACCTATGGCAGGTAGGATTTAGCTCTCTGGCCATAGTTTGCCAAGCACTAATTTAAGGGCAATCTCAATTAATTAGAATGGTTGAGAGCTGACATCTGATTCTGTGGCTCTGACATAGAATTTAGTTGAAGTAAGAATGATAGAATGCCAAAAACAACCCACAAAAGTTTATCATTGATAATGAAATACATAAAAAATACATACAATAATGTACTACCATAGACTTTTATCTTCAGGTAAAGTATTTTTAAAATCAATTTTCAAAGTTGCTGCTAACATATAAGAATAGTTTATAAAAGTTACTTTACATGGACATTTACTATGCAAGGATTGTTTTTTGTTAAATTTCTGAACTGGAAATTCTTTTACAAGTCAATTGTTTAGATTTCAGAAAGCATTTTTCCCTTGATAATGTTATAATCAAAAATTTCAAGACAAGTTCACAAATGTTATGTTGTTATGCTGTTGAATTACTAAACAACTCTTGTGAGTTTAGAGATCTGGTTTAATTGGAAAGTTGTCTTATAAATACAAACTACAAATGCAAAGTAGGAAAATCTCCTTCATTTCCATCATTCTGTTCCCAACTTGAAAATATGTTTTCCCTTCATGAAACCTCTTATTGTTATAGAAATGAGACCTCTTGCCAGTTCTAGTGGATAGTAAAACTTCCAGCTTTTGTGGCCATCCGTAATTAAGAGACATTTATAAATGGGGTATTCACACTTTGAAAGATGGCCTTAGTGTATTAAGTGATATCAATATATTGGTCCATAAAAATATTTTGCTTCAATTATTTAGATTTTAAGCAATAGAGGCAAGAAATTTTAAACTGTCATAACAAAGAATTTCAAGAGTCACTAAAAATATAAGTACAAATTTAGAATTTTACAACCTCTCCTTTTATTTAGAGGTAACAATATTCATCACAAGACTGAATATATGAAGATTATTCTCTTTTATCAATGCAGACGAAGGTGATTTCAGGTATATATTATTATGTGTTGACATCAGTTTTTAACTAAGTAAAGCAAATTGCCAGGTTTAGTTCCAAAACATTTTAAAAGGAGCTTATATAACTTTACATTGATATTAAGTATCAGGGAATAAGTAAAAATTAAACAGATGGCGTTGGAAAGGAAAATCATATAAATTCAAAAGGTTAAAAGAAAAGTATAAATACTGCTTATCACTTTTTAGAAAAAAATTTCTATCAAATTGTAGGTTATCAGTGATCAAACAAATGGCTTTATTTGGTATCACTTATGAAAGATCTAATTAAAAAGTAAACATTCTTTTCTTTCTTATGATTTTTACCCCTAAAATTTTAAGCATGTTTAAAATATGGAAAGGAAACAAGCGTTTCAACTCCTACCCACAAAGATCAAAATTCAAGAGCATGATATCATATCATGTACTTTTACTACGGTTACAAAAAAGTCTTCCTGTTTTCTGTTTTTTATATCAACTAACCAAAAGATATTATTTTATTTTTGAGTTTTTCTTTAGCTAGCAACTTCCCTTTTAACTCATTAAATTCAGTATCTAAGTCAATACAAAATAAAATTGTTACTTAAGAAAATTTATACACATATGTGAATCTCTAAATTGCTCCTTTTTTTAAAATAATACTTTAAAGTTTACAGTTTTGCAAGAAACTGACAGATCTCCACCTCCTGGATGAGCCTTCCTTTTCAATGAACATATGCATATGTTTTAATGATCAAGCTGTAATACATATGTTCATAGATGTTAAGGGAATGGTGAAGTACGTTAATGATTAAAGGTTACGCTAACAGGGCATAGTTTTGAGAACTTTCCTTCTTTTACTTTAAAGGAAAGCATAGCATTGAGGTGGGGAGCAAGGCATAGTGTTAGTGTGAAATTTTTGCATCATTCAATCTCATAAATTCATTCTTTTTAAATAAAATCTTAAGAGTTTCTCAAATATAAACATATTATATGTATTGTCCATCTTAGTCATGTACTTGATGGATTTTATCCCTAAAGTGAGGTATAGTTAGTTGTTGGCAAAAGAAAAAAGTGATAATGATAAAATTTACTATAATTTATAGTTATTAACAGGAAAAACTGTGCTTCTCCCTCCAAAAATGTAAGCCTATAACTCCTACTGGGATCAGAAGTATCACTTGCAGAACTCTTTTAACCAGTGATTCACCTCTCCACTTGTCAATGCATAAATCTTTCTCTATTGCTTGGAATAACTAAATGACATCTGGCAATAGGAATGACTAAGTTGGGAGCAGGAAAAGCAAAGTAAGTTTCAATTTGACTACTTAAAGGAGCTAAATGCAACCAATATTTTGCCAAACAATTTTGTTCTTTTATGATATTCAAATAAATAAAAGGAATTATGTTTTAAATATAAAGAATATTTGTGCATGAAAGTCTTAATGATGAACAATGAAACTCCCTGCAGACCATTTTGTGCCCTATGTTGACATTTATTAATGTAAGAATATGGCAATTTCAAACAATATTGAGAAACATGAATGGACATAAAATTCAATGTTTTGTAATTATAAAAGACTTTGAAAAGTATCTGGAATAGAAAAAAAATTCTGAAGGAGTAACTTTACATATGGTATAAGAATTTTTTAAAGAAATATATTTTGCATCTGTACTTTAGGGATTTTCCTAACACAAATAGCCAAAAATATAAAATATCTCTCTTATTCTGAAATTTAGTCTAGCATAATATATGTTTAAGAATGGTCGAAACCAGTTTAGGAATTCAACATTTCTGAAATAATTCAATAAAACATTAATTATCATTGTTCTTGGCAAGCAAATGTGGAAATTTGGAAATGGTTTACAGTATGAGAAATATATGGAATGACATTTACCCTGCAAATATTTCATATTTCTCTTTTAAAAAAAGTTCCTATAACTTTAACCTGTTTTTCTTCATAATTTATTATTCCGGAATAGAAGATCTTATAAAAACCTAGACTCAAAATTCATGGTTTTATTTTATTTTTCTCTTAGACTATATATGTCACAATTATTTTTATCCATATATGTTTAATTTAAAAATTAAAATAAAACTAAATAATGCAGTTAATAATGACTATACAAAACATATTAAAATATCGATACCCTGAGATATTTGGAGTGACAAACTGCCTCATTATACTTTTTTCTATTAAATACAATGTATGGCTATAATGTTAATTGATTTTCACATTTGTATTTTGTACCCTTTCTATACACATATGTGAAGTAAAGCAAGATCATGACAACTTGTTAACTTCTTTGTAAAACAAATTAATAAAAATTAAAATGTTAGAAAACAAAAACAGGCTAGGTGTGGCGGCATACATCTGACATACCAGCAACTCAGGAGACTAAGGCAGGAGCATCATAAGTTCAAAGCCAGACTCAGAAAAATTGAGGCATTAAGCAACTCAGTAAGACCCTGTCTATAAATAAAATACAATATAGGACTGGAGATATGGCTCAGCAGTTTAGTATCCTTGCGTTCAATTCCCATTACCCCCACCCCCAAAAATGGTATCTGGATTTGAACTTGATTACTTGATATATTTTATCTTAACAATCATGTAAAAGTTGACTGAGCATTGACTTAGTGATCAGACTTATTTGTGTTCAAACAGAGTTATATACTTCCTGACTCTGTTACCTGGGAGAAATTATTTAATTTCTTGAATACAGTTTTTATCTTTATTAATTAGATTACTATCACCTACATTCAGGGTTGATGTGCTATGTAAACCATTTCTAACCCATAATAGATCTCTATAAATGTTCATAATATTTCTCATATATATTATTTTCAATGTTTACATATGACAAATTCATTTGGCCGAGTGTTATTAACTGTGACTAAAATATTTATCACTTTCTATGAGTTATTATATTCATCCTGTATCACCTTCACCTTCTTAACAGAAATAACCACATTTATTAGACAGACTTTTTTTAAACCATGAAAATAAGTATCTTTCCAAAGATACGCTAATTCAAGAATGTTTCTTTTTATCTCGATTTTCCTGTTTTTTTTTTTTTTACTTTAATTTTGTGTATTTGGGAAACTTTCTCTTAAAACAAAAACAAACAAACAAACAAACAAAAAAACCAGTAGTTTGACAGAAGTATGTCCATAACATTGATTACTGAATATCTCAAGGCTTTCAGCTTTTCAAGGGCAATACCATCATACCTGACTTTATTTGTCTGCTTATATCGAAGGCTAAATCTTGCTTCAAAATTCCAGACAACTAATTCTTCATCTAACTTGAAAGATAATTAAAATTTTCTAACTATACAGGCTCATGAAGAGGGTTGTAGAACATACCTGAATGAACATGACTGAACTTTGTCAAGTTTGCAGTCTTAGAGAACATATCACCAGGTGTTTATTGCATGAAATTTTACTAACTTATTGGAGTTATAGGGTCAGTTGAAGCTTCATATAGGAGTGGTTTTAGACTTAAAATATTAAAAAAATAAAACATGGCAGAAGTCTTATATCCAGAAATCACCCAATAAAAGAATTAGTAGAAAAAGGACCAACTAATAGGCAGTAATGACATAATCTTTTAAGGAATGTTGAATCTTTTCTGAAAATCCCCAAAATAGTGTATCCACGTTGGTAAACTCAGAGGGCTCTCCAGTTTGGCTTAAGTACAGTTGACCCTTCATGTTTGTGGGTTCCACATCCATGGATTCAACCAATTTTTGAACAAATATATTTGAAAAACCAAAATTACATCTTTACTGAATATCTACAGACTTTCAATTTTCATCATTCCCTAAGCAATTCAATATAGCAACTATTTATATACTACTTCAGTTTTATTATATATTTTATGTAAACTACAGATAATCTAAAGTTTACAGAAGGATGCTCATAGGAAATATTTCAGAACAGGGTCACCTATCACTGTACAATAAAGTAGGTAAAATCTACATTTAAACAACTGGCTGGTCCACAACCAACAATTTTAGAATGTAATCATATTGACAGAGAAACCCAAAATTTAGTAGTCCAAAGTAGAATGTCACAGTTTTACACCTAAAGAAATTAAATTCCAAACAGGAATCTAGAATATGAGATGATGAAGCAGGCCAATCCAGAGCCACTCATAGCATATATGATCCTGTAAAATAATGAGCAAGGATAAAACAAAAACAAAAAAGAAGAAGAAGAAGAAGGAGGAGGAGGAGGAGGAGGAGGAGGAGGAGGAGGAGGAGGAGGAGGAGGAGGAGGAGGAGGAGGAGAAGAAGAAGAAGAAGAAGAAGAAGAAGAAGAAGAAGAAGAAGAAGAAGAAGAAGAAGAAGAAGAAGAAGAAGAAGAAGAAGAAACAGGGTCTTTCCACTGTAGTAGATGAGGACAGTTGTTTCAACAATGGAAGGTCACCATGGTAAGGACAATAGGCAGATGAAGAAGATGCACATCTTTAACTTCCTGCCCCAAGAATCATTGATCATTTATACTCACAACTTGTTGCTAAGAACTACTCCCTTGACCCAAATCTAAATGCAAGAGACACTAAGAAACAAAGATTTGCAAATAGATTTTTGGTGCAGTTTGAAATGTTTGTCACTTGAACTAGCAAATAAACTAACAAAGTTGCTTATTTCATGATAGAAGAAAATTTATTTTCCCTGTTTAATAGAACTTGATATATACAGTATGTTGTGGATTTGTGCTCATTATTCCTCATTCTTCCTTTAAAAAAAGAAAAAAAAAAAACAAGAAATTCTGTAAAACAAATTGTTTTTTACTCAAATTTGCACATTCATTTAAAGGGTTATCTAGAAAGTCAATCTCTCTTCTGGAAAAATCTCAGGAAATTCCATAAGTGAATTACTACCAGTTCCCAGTGATGAAGCTACAGGAATTCTGGCAGAAATGTAAAAGAATCCAAATTGACTATCATATTGTTGAGCCTTTATAACAATGCAACCTGAAACACAGACTACATCTGGCTTCCTGGCAGATGAAGTCATGTATATTTTCCTTATCATTTAAACCAGTTCAACTATTTACTATTATATCCAAATGCATTCCAAATGCTAAAGAAGTTTTGGAGGAATTGCAATGTCAAAGGATAAAAGAGAAATAAATATGGTGACAAGGTACTGACTATTAGAAATTCACATTTCCACTTGGAAAAATAGTCTTGTAGACCTATATCATGGAGATTAGAAAAGAATGGGAGTAAGAAATTACTGAACTGCAGAAAGGCAGACTTTCTAGAATGAGTCTGGTACTCAGCAAAGCATTTGATTTTTGAGGAATTTGGGGGGGGTCACATGTTATAAACTCTGAAAACATTATTTTCATATATAATACCTCAAGGAAAAATGAACAGAAATTTTGTGGTGAAAAAGTGCAGGGGCTAGGGATGTGGCTCAAGCGGTAACGCACTCGCCTGGCATGCATAGGGTGCTGGGTTCCATCCTCAGCACTACATAAAAATAAAATAAAGATGTTGTGTACACCGAAAACTAAAAAATAAATATTAAAAATATTCTCTCTCTCTCTTAAAAAAAAGTGCAGGAAGAGGTGTTGCAATTCATGCAAGGAAATGATTATATCTTTTATTAATCTATATTGAAAAGTAAGATAAATAGTAGGTTAACTTGAGAAGACACTCTAGCAAATATTTTTATATTTAGTTTTATTTTAATTAGGAAGATACAGTTTCTCATCAACAAAGAGAACACGCAGAAAAAGTAAAGAAAATTAAACAATATAAAAAAGACATCAAATAGCTAAAATTCCTTTAAGCATCTATATTCCCCAGGTTTTTTCCATTAGCACTGTGAACAATGTCCTCTGTCTAGAAATGTATCTATCTCTGTATTTTCAATGAAGATCACAAATCTACATGTCAATCATCTTTTACACTGAAGTTTATACTCTGTCCTTATAAAGAGATTAATGCAGTTGCCATGAGAATTTGTTAGTCATCTTGAGAGTGGGTTGTCATAAAGTATCTGGCCTCTTCTGTATACTTTCACTTCTAGATCCACTCACTTTGCTTTCTATTTTCCACCATGAGTTGAAACGGCATGAGGGGCTTCATGCATTTGGCCACCGAGTCTTGAACTTTCCTGCGTCCAGAACTAGAAGCCAAAAAAACTTTTTCCCATATGTTATTATAGCATTAGAAAATGGACTAAGGCAGCTTAATATTTACATTTGGATGTCCCGCAATGTCTTTCAATGAAAATACCCTAAACTGAACCCAACACTCTTTTTTAGCTTTGTTTCCCCCTTCTATGTTTATTTCCTCTTATCAGAAAATTGGATCACCTAAACCTCTTTTTTCCTTAAGTTACCTATCTTCCTGGAGATCATATTCTATGTACTTTTTTGGTCTGCCACTTTTTAGTTTTATAAAACCAGTCTAGATAAGGCTTTTACCATTTCTTGATCTGCTGACTATACTAGCCACACTTTTTGTCTTTGTCTTTCCTTCCACTACATTTTCAATATGTCAATGGTTTGCTTTAATACAAACACAATCCCAAACACATTGCTTCCCCCAAAAAGCACCTCTGTAGATACACAGAACTTAATCTCCTACGATAGTATATGAAATACTAAAGTAGTTCTCTGCCTTTTTCTCAGTTAGCGTCTTTCACCATTGTACCCTCAAAATTTTGTTTCTGGAATACTAACAACTTATTATTTTTGCTTACCTTGTTATTTCTTAACATAAGAACTTTACCATGAGATCATTTTACTTAAGTTTCCTTTATATAGTTTCACCTTTTGTATGTCTGATTATCTCCTCTGAGCTCTTCATGTTCAACCTTATCTTTTCTTTAAAATTATTCTCCAACTTAGGCAGTCTTTTTCCAGGCTGGAAGAATAGTGTTTGCTTTTCTTCTTCCTAATCTTTAACTTCTAAACTGGGAACTCATTAAGAATAGTGACTTGGTCTCATCTATTTTTTCAGTTATCCCCAGTACCTAGGGTAAATGCTCAATTAATATTTGTTGAATGAGTCTGAGTACTTTTATTCACAGACACATCAAACACCGTTAGCTTTACAACCATATGCTAACACTTGTTCTTGTGTATGTGCTATGTGTGTGTGTGTGTGTGTGTGTGTGTGTGTGTGTGTGTATGTGTGTGTAGTCTCATGTCAAGCACCAACAAAGAGTTCTGCAATAAGAACTTCAAAGAAAACAATCTACTTTCCAAAGGACTTTAAACCAACATTACTTTTTGATTAATATAAAGAATGTAAGGGACAAAATGAATAGTATATTTAAACACAGTAGCAACGAATTTGTGAAGAAACCCAGTATACTTTTTCTTACAATCCATATTCCAGTTTTTTAGCTGATATACAAATTTCTGTCAAGAAAATTGATTGAAGGTATTTTTATACAAAGGACATGATAGCGATTGTCATCCAGTAGATTCACACATCAAATAATTGAACTGCCATTGCCCATGGAAATGATGGCAACTTCATTGTGTTCCCTGTAAGCTCTTTGACACAACCTAATGGGAGGGTAAAAGAACTAAGTCAGCAAGGGGCCTGACGTATTCAATAGAAGATTATGGTACAGACAGCTATGTCCTGTGCCACATTAAAACCGTGTGGAAGCCATCAGTATGTTACTATGTCTTCCAAAGAAATAACTCTTTAAACTTCAAAGTTTCATTAGAAAGAACAACATTTCAACTTTATGCCTTACTTTTTCTAAATATTAAAGTATATCAAATAAACAGTTCCTAATAGAATTGAATGAATTGCAAGAGTTTATTTTATACATTACCAAAAGGATGTCAGATTTTGCATATCCAAAATATTATATCTCCCATCATAAATAATAAGTAAACTTCAAAATTTCGTACTGCATTGGAGGTGTGGTGTTTCTCTGCCATGTTACAATGTTCAGAATCATATGATTTAAAATGCTAAGACAGCAAAATTGGTAAAATCATTTATCAAGTGAGAAAAATATGTCAGTGTCTCAAATGGTTTCTTTTGAAAAGTCAACATTTCTATGGTTTAAATTGAGCATATCACAGTCACACAACATGAGAAAATAGTAGAGACGTACTGAGATTTCAGTAAAAGAATTTTCAAGTATCCAACTGTAGATCTGATTTATTCTCCTGAGATTCTCCATGGTAGTATTCCTAAATGATACACTACAAGGTTTTTAGTAACCTTATTATGATCTTACTTTTATAGCAAGGCAAAGAATTAGAAAAACTGTCCTTGTACAATATGACCCACTTCCCTAAAGACTTTTTAACCTGAAGTAAAATCCATTTAACCAGCGAAGGCTAGCCCTGTGACAACAATAGCTGTCAGCTGGATGGCCACCTCCGTGATGTACACAGGCATCATATCAACCCCAGATATTCTGAAATACTGGATTTAATTCACACATCAGAGAAGGTGTTGCAGATTAATCTTGCCATTACAATAGGATTGTTCACAATTATGGGAGAAAACTAAATTTTGATATTTGTTTTTCCTTCCCAGAGTAATCAACAGAGAGGACCTTTTAATTTCTTTCTTCTTTCATAAAATCAATGGCAAATAACCCCTTTGGTGATAATATTATTTTTCATATTTATAATATCAACCTATTTTAAGATACAGAAAGTCATTATGTAACAGTTGGTAAGCATATGTATATATAAAACAGCATAATTCTAATTTTATTATTAATTATAAATGATTCAAAAGAAAAATAAAACAATGCCATATCTTTCTCTATTCTTATTACTTTAAATATTTGTCAGATAAGTATACATCTAGATATTATAGAATACTAGGATTTATCAATGTATTACATTTTATTTATATATTAAGTGAATGTATCTATCTTCCTGAGGACATAAAAGACGTTTAAATACCCTACTTTTTAAAAAAAGACCGAGTGTGGAATTATTATGAGAGTGGAGTTATTTCACCTTAAGAAATAATGATATGAAAGTGACTCAGAACAACTACACACATTGACATTCTGGCTTGGTTGCCCATCATCTGTTTCTTTAAGAACAACCAACAACACTTGCCCTTTCTGCAATCTTCTTTAATAATTCAGATTGACCTGAGGGACACTAAGTATCGGGAACAAACTGTTCATCTGGAGGGTTAACTGCAATTGAACGTTGCCCAAAACCAATTTCTTCAATTGCATTTCATAAGAAAAAGTGTCACATCATTTCAAAAAACAAATGCTTAACACATAACCAGAATTTGGGAAAACTAAGAAGCCAAGACCTCCTTCAGGATCATTCAATTGGGTAGTATTTGGCTGAAGAACAGCTCATACTATGTTACCCATGATGTTGAATATTAATATCACTATTACTGATATTGATACCATGCTGGCTAAGATAATATTTTAAGGGCTGGGGATACAGCCCAGCAGTAGACAGTTTGCTAGCATAGGTGAAGATCTGAGTTCAATCCCCAGTACTGAAGAAAATAAAATAATATTGTACAATTCAGACTTTCTAGTGACTACATGAATGCCTTTAAAAAAAATTAAATGTTATAAAATATATTTGTTACAAGAATTAGTAGTTTTAAAAACATTTTCAAAAGTTCTTATCTTTCTTTAGCTGGAGAAAATTATTTCAACTATGTTGGATTGACAAAAATGAGTAATAAAATTAACTCCTTTTAAAAATCACACCATTTAAATTTTAAGATATTAGCATATAATCCAGTTTGATTCAGGTTAGACACATAAATAAGCATAAAATATAACAAAATTACTAATTTTCCTTCAGTTTTAGTAAAAATGGACATTTCTGGAAACCTAGTTATATAATTGGCTTAAATAGCTATTAGATTTAGGTTAACTCTTTGATTATGACTCAACTTCCTCCTAATATTTTTCAGAATTCAAGCTAATATATCAATAATGTAACATAAAATGATTATTACCAAAATGCAAATTTATATGAGATGACAACATTTTCATATTTTTAATGCAAAATTATTAAATTTCTAAGACACAATCATGGTACCATACTTGTGAATTATAAGAATAAGCATCATTAGAGTACTCATAGGAGAAAAATGTCAAAGGAAAGGATCTTTTTCTTCTCAAATGGAATTCTTATTTTTTTTCCTAAATGATATAGGTAAAAAAAGTGCATGAAACATAAGTGGTAGAGTAAATGAAATTTGGGAGTAAGAAAATGCATACCTATTATCTATCCAAATGATTTGACTCACCCCCGATTCAAATACATTCAGTACGGAAAACATGATTTACAATATAAATACCAAATATAATGTTGCTATTACAATGGAACATTTTTTTTTACCCTTAACTTTACAGCAATTCATAAGTGACTTGAAGCATTAATATTGATGTGTGACTCCTAAAGAAATGATTGCTACTGTTTTTAACAGGAATAGTCCATAAATTTTAACCTGTAGCGGGAATGTTTGTCTCAGTAGAATTTCGGATCTTGACTTGAAATTGCTTTAACAGTCATCAGCTCATATTGCAGCATTTGTATAGCAATTAGACAGAAGCAGCTCTCTTTAGACTTTGAGCTGGATTACCAACTCTGCCAAGTATGCATTTCCTTTCATATCCTCATTGATTGGAAAGCACCTTTGAAGAATCAACTTAAGTTTAAAATTGGTGTTTTATTGCTCTAAAGCAAACTTAATCTTGTTTTCTGAAGCAGAAAAGTATAATTTTATTTACTGACCCATCAATATAAGACTAAGTCTTGAGATTTATAATTCTGCTTGATGACTTGTTTAGTTTATCTCTAGGGAGGAAAAGCAATCAAATTATTAAATCATTATAGGAAATATTTAGTTTGTTTCTTGGTATATATTTTCTTTTTATATTTGGCTTTGAAAAGCAAACTCATAGTGAAATACATTACTACATTTTTACTTAATATGTTCTAAGGCATAATGGATTATATAGATAGAAAAAAGGAAAGAGTGTGTATTGCATTTTCTTGAAACTATGTAGACAGTACTTTTAAAAAAGTTGACTGATAAACCTTCTAGATATCTTTATATCTATAAAGGAGAAAATAATACATTTTGCAAAGAGAGATGTTGTGATTAAGGGCATACATATGTATCTTCATACATAAAAAAATCTATGGTAGAATAACAAAAAGTTATAGTAAAGCCCAACAAATGCTAGGTATTAGCCATGGTAGTAGTATTAATTAACAGATAGTGGTGGTTTTGATACAAGTAGAAATAGTAAAGATATTTTATTTGTTGTTGCTACTGGATATAAATAGAAACACTTATTTCAGGATAGTTATTGCTAAAATATGGAAAAATCACCACACATAGTAAATATTAGCAGGTGAATATTGGGTTAGGGGCAAATGACCTCTACTTTCAATTAACTAATCTTTAGCTCCTAGATGTCAACAATGATTGGAGGATTCACTGATTAGTATGTGGTATGAAAATTCCCACTAGACAATTTCTGAGTGAAATAGACAATCACCTTTTCCTTATTCTCCCTGAGAAAAACAGGAAGTCAAGCAGGAGAATTAATGACAATTACATTGTTATCCAATGACTTTTTAAAATTCATTTTTGTTTTTTGAAGTTTAGATTAGAATAGGCTGCTTGAAATTAAAGACTGACGGTACCATATATAGGAAGTTATAAGGTGATAATGTATTCTTTAAAAAAATACATTTTTGAAAGAAAAAGATGAATTGTGTTTTTTGTAAAATAAATCTAAAAATTTGTTTGTTTTATCCTTCTGCTTAGTTTTCAAGGAGCATTGTGTTTTAGATATTTGTGAATTTAACCTTTTAACATTTTTTTTCTCAGAACTTGCTCTATAATATTAAAATCATTGTCTCAAATCAGCTTGTCAATATTTATAGTTTCAAAATGGGGTATTTTGAGTTCTTTTTATCGATAAGCAATTGCCAGTAATTCCTATTATTTTATTTTTCTTCTACCATCTAACTAGACATACAGGATTATAATCTTAACTAGATGGAATGTAAATGGATTTTATTTATTTCCTTACATTTTTCTCAATTCAAAAAACTCTCTTAAATGAACATGTTCTATGGGTATAATTAGAAAAAACATTTAATTTGTAGTAGATATAAAAACATCCTATATTAAGTACATTAAAAGTAGGGTAGTTTATGTATTTGGCTACCATAAAACAGAACATTCTTAATTGTGTATCATAAAATCTAAATTTTTTTATTCAAGTGTGGATTTTGCTTTTTAAAAGTTGCATTCCAAACATGCATGAATAGTTTCATAAAACTATATATACTTCAAACTACCAGTAGTTAAGCTTTGTTTTTCTACAAGTTTTAATTGCATTAATTATACATTCTCTCAATAAATAGTCCATGAAGCAAGCATTATCGTTACTGGAAGCCTGACAGAAATCTGCTCGGGAAGTTGTTTTACACACCAATAGAAAATCATATTCTGGACCACATCACTACTTCTATACAGAGAGTCCATACAGATGCCTTAGGAATATGTTATTTCAACCATCTGACCTGCTTTTCTACCAGAACTAGAATGTCCAGAGGAGCAGCCCTTGTTTGGCCCCACTGGGGATAGATGACAAACTCTTGACCCTTCCCCCTGAATGTGCTCAGTTGTCAGTTTTGCCTGCCACAGCTGTTGGTTATTCCAGAGGATCAGATGGCCAGAATAGGTCTGGAATAGACCTATTAGCATCTCAATACAGCCTCTCAGTTCCCTTTATCATCGGTTCACTCAAATTAATTAATTTTTAATTTTGTACTACCTCAACTATTATAAATCAAGTCAGCCAGAGAGACAGAGAGGCATACTGAAACAGGAAACTGTCTGTGTTTTGTCACAGAGACTCAAATTATGCAATCTGTTATTTGAAGATCAGAAAAAAAGGCGAATCATCCTTTGCAGAGAATACTGAAAAATATTTTCTTGATGAATTATGCTCTTTCCAAAAGGTCAAAAAAGGGAGTAGTGTTGATAAATATCTGTGATATATTCAGACCTATAAACCCAAGTTTCGGTTCAGAAAGATTAGTTGATTTCCTAAAAAAGTTCCTAAGAATTTCCATTTCCTTATTTGAAAGTGACATTTTATTTTAGTTTTAAAATATATATTTTACAAACAATAGCTTTGGTTTAAAACTGAAAGTACCAGCAATAACTATATAGTATTGCTAAAATGTAAGATTCATTACTACTGTTCTTCTTCTTTTTCTTCTTTTTCTTCTTCTTCTTCTTCTTCTTCTTCTTATTATTATTATTATTATTATTATTATTATTATTATTTAGCTTGCTTGGGTGGGCTCTTTCCTTAAAAGAACATCTTTAACAAGAGAATGACTTGGGACAGAGAGTCATACCACATACAAAATTTGTGTTTAAAAATGTGGAAAGCAATGAAATCATTGGGAAAATATCCTTCTAGGTTTCTTTATCTTCCAATCACTTAACTTTAATTTATCTCCAGAGTAAAATTTATATTAAGAAAGCATTATTTTGAACAGAATAATCTTTGAGTAAGCACTGAAAGCTTTTAATATTCCATAGTTCAATGTATATAGTTATAAGCAAGAGGGTTTTTCTTTTTTACTTTGAGCCACAAAGGCTAGAAAGACCAAAGATTAAAGATGTTAAGTCACTTCTGAATGCTGTGTAACTTCTTACATCATATTCTTAAGTAAGAAAATATAGCTAAGTTTGACATGTATTTACACCATGCTGGGTATGATTTTTCTTTTTAGCTTAATATAAACTTAGCTGTTTGAGACAGAATACAATTGGTTTCTGTTTCTGAAAATATTAAAGGGTAGATTCATTGCTACCACATAACTCTCAGAAAGTTTTCTTTCCCCCTCAAATATAATCAAGTTCCATGATTTAGTTATTACAAACACTTGTGAAATTGTTTAATTTTAAATACTTGCAACTGTTTTACAAGTGTTTGGTACTTAAAGTTGTAGAAATAGAGTAAGTAATTTGTTGAAGTTAAGAATGCAGTAAAGAAAGATCAACTCCATATTTCAGACCAGTACTTCACAAATTTTCCCGGAAAATACTGATTCCTACAGTCTACATCAGTTATAAATAAATTACCATGAGTGACAACTGTCCACATTTAAATAAACAGTAATATAAAATGCTTCCCTAAATGAAATTTTTGTGTGAGATCTGCAGTAAAAAATACAAAGTTGATGTTGATTGTGGAACAGTCTTAATCTTGATTCTGACAAAAAGCAATAGCTGTAAAACATAATGTTGAATTCTTTAGAAAAAAAATGGAGTTATCTACTTCCAAAATTGGGCTCACCTTCAATAGCAAGATTTTTAAGCTATTAGAATGATTTTTTTTAAGTTTCACAATCTTCTGCTGTTTTTATTGAGATTGTTATGCAAATTCTTTCAATTGGTTCTTTGGCAGAGCATGTTAAATTCATTGCCAACTGAATAGAAATTGGCCTCACGTTTCCATCTGGCGGCTCCATGTTGTGTAATCTTTTTCCCCTTAAAAATATACTTTCTTCCTCAGTATCTGAGAAGATACCCAACATACTAATGAACAGTGAATATCAGGTATTTAAAGAATGTGCTGGATGGTGTCATCACTCTTTTATCTGGTGTCTCAAAAAGAAAAATTTTGTTTTAATTCTTGATGTTATTCTAATGATTTTTTGAATTCTTGACCTTACTATGATGGATGCCAATTAATCTTTTCTTCTTATAAAGGGTTTTAAGAACAAAAACTAAATCAACTTTATTCTCACATCATCTTACAGACTTCAAGGTTAGTCATGATTTTACATAACAAATAATAATTTTTCTTGTGTGCAAATAATATCTGCCCACCAACAATCAATTTTATACTAGTCAATTGAAATCATAGGTAAAAATGCTTATAAAATAGCAAGCAAAATTATTATCTTTGTGACATTTACATTAATTTACTTTCATTGAAACTGAGTTTTTAGAATTAGAATACTCAAAATCATTGGCTTGTGAAAATCTGTTTTAATTGGCTCAGATATGGCCAACATATGTATGTATGTGTGTGTGTGTGTGTGTGTGTGTGTGTGTGTATAATATATATGTTTAGATTTTTTATAAATTTATCCATCTATTTATTCATTACTTTGTTTGCTTGTCTGATAATAGATTAGAAGATGTGAAACCACATTTTTACATTTTTTCAACCTTTTAAATATACAACTTATGAACCACAACATGTATATTTCCAAGTAATTAGTTGACTATAATATCTCATTGCTTTTTTGACCTACTTATCATTAATGATATTGAACACTTCTTTCCATATGTATTGAATGTATACATTGGTTCTTTGCAGAAATGTTACCTTATGGTTTTTGCCTACCTCCCATTATTTATTAATATGTAGAATTATTTTACATTTAATGTAAAATACATTGAATGTGTTTAAAATACATTCTGGAGAATTTTTTTTTAATTTTTAAAATTTTCTTAAAATGTATTTTGATAAATTATATGTATTTTATATAAAAGATATTTAAATGTTAAAAATTGAGCAAGGCCCTTAAAGTATAAACGAAATAACTTAATAAAATATATTAGTTTTAATAAGTGTAGAGATATACCATGTTCATAGATAAGAATAATATATTGAAAAGACACCATTTTTCCTAAATTTACCTCTGAATTGAAAAATTCCAATCAAAATCTCAACAGGGATTTCCACGGAAGCTAATATATTATTCTTTAATCTATGAAAGAATAAAGGTGGGACTTATGAGTAATATTATGGACTGAATGAGAGACTTGCCCTTTCATATCTTAGTACACATTATGAAGCTATAGTAATTAAGGGAGTGACCTAGTGGCACAGGTTTAAATATGTAGATGTAAAATATATCTGCTGGTTGGCTTAAATCTCTTATTACTAGTCTTATAATGATTTAATTTTGTCTCTTTACAGTGTCAAAATAATCCTCAAAAAAGTATTGTTCAAGGGCTGGGGCTGTGGTAGTGCACTTTTCTGGCATGTGTGAGGCACTGATTTCGATCCTCAGCACCACATATAAATAAATAAAATAAAGGTCTATTAACAACTAGAAAAAAATATGTGTGTATATATATATATATATATATATATATATATAATCACTAAAAAGGTACTCATCAAGAGTGTACTTTTTTGATAATTTTTGTATTAAAAAAACTGTTGTTAAGTATCAGGAGAATATTTATCTTTAAGACAGGCCAAACAAAGCCCATTCATTCACTCTAATCTTGTGAAAAGATTCACTAACTCCTAACTAAAATTCACTACTGAAATTTACCTCTAGACATAATTAGTAATCCTCATTTCCAATGAAGAAAATGCTAAGTTTTATTGATCTCTAAAGGTTCAAAGTACAACCTACCAAAATTTCTTAATCTAGTCATAATAAGTAGACATAAAATAAACAATGAAATATAGATACAAAATTTTTACACAAATTAATTGTTATACAATGCTTTGTAGTTTAAATAATACTTTTCTACGTGGTTTTACAGATATTTACAAGACTTTATTGATTACAAAATGTGAAAAGAATTGTCATGTGAAAAAATGAATAATTTCAAAATTTTTTGTAAGCTCCACTATGCACCAAATTCTCCTTTCTGTTAATATAAGGTCTTATATAGTTGCCTTATTAGCACAATTTTAGTGTGTTTCTTATTCCTTCTTATAGAGTTTTATTATTACCATAAACTTATATTTAAATTGATATTTCATTTATTATCACTTCATGGTGGCAGCTTCTTTAGTTTTATGGCATTGTTGAATTTATACATCACAATGTTTGCCTTGGGTTTATCTGAGATGTCAAACCCTTAAAGCTGTCACTATGGAGATTTACCACACAGATTTGTGCTCTCTTATCAGAACCTTCCTTCCACTGTTCTGCCTGCCAATTTCACAGCATCTCAATTTCAAGTTCCCAAAATGTCATACATTTCTTCCTCCACAAAGGATAAAAGACAATAGATAACCCTAGTCACTTAATTATTGTAAGAAATTTACTTGTTGTATACACATGTTGTATAAGCCTTGGGAAGACCTTTGAAAGAAAAAAATAAAAAGGAAAAGAAAGTGAATTAATTCCCTGTAGTTAACCACATTTTGAAATGGTGAATCATCATTATACAGAACTACACAGTGTCACATTCCATGGTGTTTTTCCATATGAATATATGTTTAAAAATACAAAGTAATTTCACTTAGGAGGTTTAAAGATTAACAGGACATTGAAATCCTGGCACAAATTACCAGCTATTTTTCTTTCATGTCTGTGAATTTTGACCCATACATAATTTGCCATCTTGAGGGTGAAGGTAGGCCACACGAATAACTAATTCCATAGTCCACTAACTTAATAGGCACACCCTGAAGAATCACAGTAATGGAGAACTACTCCTTTTAATGTTTTCTCCACCAAGGAATTTCTATAGAGTAGAGAAAGGATGTCTCACATTCTAGCTATAAGACTAAGTAAAAATGCATTTGAAAAGAAGGCCAGTAACACTATTTTATTTTCTTCTTAATGGAGATTCTATATGATTATACTTCAGTATAATCTAGAGTAAAGAAAAGCATCTTATATATCACTTGAATAACTTGAGAATTCTCTTTAAATATTACTGACAAAGTCAACTTAGAGAAGTAAACATAAGTTGTTAAATAATAAACCAATTATTATTCTCATTAAGCAATTTCAAGCAACCTTAATACCTCCTTTACATGTTGACAGATCCAATGTGCATTCATTTATCTTAATTGTATATTACACTGTTTCTCTCAGACAGAGGTAGCACCATACTCTAGTCTGCAGTTCGAAACTGCATAAAACCTATAGTCAATTGGAATTGAGAACCCTATAGAATTTTCACTCTTCCTTTGCAGTCTTTAAATCAACAGCAATTCAGCACATGAGAAAAAACAACAGCCGGTGCTAAGTTCTTAGGGTCTGGCTCAGCAGGGAGGTAGAAGCAGAAAGTCATGTCAACAACAATAACAATGAAAACATTTTTAAAAGCTTTGATCTTATGAATAGGCTCAGTACCAAAGTCTAGGCCTGCTGTTCATGACTTAACAACTGGTCAGAAAGGGCAGACAACCTCATTTACACATGCTAGTTCAATGCCAAATACAGAAAAGTGGGAAGACAATGTGGATCTTTGGGTAAGTATGCAGTTAATTTGACAGCACTGTTCTTACATCTACTACACTAAAAAACAAACAAACAAACAAAAAAATGCTACCAGTAAATAAGATCCTTAGCTTTCTCCTTTCAATATCTTCTATTTTTTAAGCACTTCATCTTTAGATATAGAGTAGGAGAACAATATATGACAATTACCCAAGACAAAATTTTTATTTCCTCTTAAATTCTATCTTATTTGTCATCTTCGTTGTCGCCATATTCATGTGAGGGAAACATTTGTCTTCTTAATTTTTATTTGTTTAGTATGTTTTTTTTTAAATTTTTGTTCTCAGTTCTAGTCATCAAACCCAGGACCTGAGCTTCATCCACAGCCAAAGATAGTTAGTCACCAAATATTTATAGTCTTGCATATTAGGATAAATTACTACATTAGGAAAAAAAACCCCTAAACTTGACCATCTTTGGATATAGTGTATGGGTTTATTTTTTCATACCCTGAAATGGCAACTCTTATAAATATTGAATTTGGGTACAGAAAGAAAAGGTCACTGATGGACTTAATTCAGGAACTTGAAAGTTCATTGTGGAGGCTGAAGCAGGAGAATTGAAAGTTTGAGGCCAGCCTCAGAAATGTAGCAAGGCCCTAGGGGACTGAGATGAGGCTCAGTACCCCTCTGTTCAAACACATTTATCTCCAGCTAAATCTTTTTCAGCCTGAAATACAGGATTAGAAAAAAAATTATACTAATTTTAACCTAACTGTGCTTACAATTATTTGGAGGGGAGGTATTTAAATATTCTCAAGTTTGAGGGACCATTTTATATAATAGTTAATATTGTTAATTGTCTTCCATTACTTAATGTGCCATAAAATTAGGCAATATTTTCTGTGCTGAAATCAAATTATTACCAATGCTCTTTCCCTCCTAGTTCTTAAATGTTCCCATAAACCTAAAAGTCAAAAATATTGTCAGAAGAAGATACACATATTTTTTACAAGAAACTAATCCAAGACAATTATGACTTTCTTCCTTTTAAAATAATTTATAGCCTTTTATATCTTCATCTTTTCAACATGAATTTGTCCTTCAAGCCTTTTTTGCAGTGTACTCTGTTCCATCTACCTGCCCTAACTATCCTGACACACCTTGCAGGTAACCTGCTTCTTCACATCTACTAGTCTGGCATCCAAATGCTCTAGGCAACGAAGCTTTCTTCAGTCTTTCTACCCTGGCAGGCATAGGTCTTCTATGTCTCCATCTGAGATTTTGTATTTCCATTCTGGAATATGAACATTTGAATTAAACTTCTTAAATATTTTTTCCAAGTAAAAGTAAACAAGTGTCATTTTTATCTCCTAAGTTTTACTAAACTGTGGTCCTGTTTTGGCTCAGGACATGGTAACCTAAAATACAGCATTTTGAAGTGAGCAGAAAGACCACTCTCTGACCTTCTCCCTCCTTATCATTAGTCATACCCTTAGGTACAATAACACATAACTGTCCATTCTTCACAAAATACAAGCAAACATATACACAGTTTCTCCTGTGACTTTGGAATACCCATTTCTGAAGGTTGCTATGTCATGTGAAATTTTGATTAAATAAATTTGTTATTATTTGGCTCATTTATCTATTTTTTTTTTTTTTTGTGATAAAGGTGTCCACCATGAACCTTGCAATGGATGAGGAAAAGATTATTTTTCTCTCCCTGTAATCCACACTACCAGAAAGCTTGTTAGAAATGTAGAGTGTCAAAACCCCTGTAAGAACTGTGGATTTAGAATCTGCAATTCTAACAATAGCCCCAGGTAATCCATTATGCACATTAATTTTTAGGAGCCTAAACAAACAAACAACAGCATCTAAACATTTTGCTTTGATTTAGGATAATCATAACTTTGGCTTGATGATCAAAATCGTGTAACATTGTGCTTACCCATAATTTCTTCAGTAGCTTTATACTACTTTTCTCATGCATGCTACATAAAAACTTTCAAACATTTAACCCCAAATAGAATGCCTGAAAAAAATTAAAATCTTTGACCTGCACTTCAGCCCCAACATAACTTTGCTCCATTGCATGCAAGTATATGACAATGGTACAGTTCAGGTAACTGAAATGTTTCTGTGGTTGGATGATAGATGTGATAAGTCTAGGCAAATTTCCTATCTTCAAAACTTTAAGAGGTCATTTTCACCTACCAAAATTTAGCTTAAAAATTACCCCTTTCTGGAGAGAGAAGGATAAATTAAAATATAAAAAAACACTCAGATATAAATTAGTAGATGACTAAAGGAAGTCTAGTAAGAGTAGAGGAAGGAGAATGGGAGAGTGAATGGAGGATGGGAGGAGAAAGGGATTACGAACTGAAATGGATTTCTATGCATGTGTGAGTTTATCAGGATGAATCCAACTACTATGTATAATTATGTGACTCTAACTAAAGTAAACAATTACCCCTGTCCTGAAACCTTTCTTTTCTCTGTATATCCTCTTTCTAATTAAGATCTGATACTAACAAGGTTGGGTGAGCTGGGATAATTTACTTAACTACTCTGGCTCTTTATCTCATCAATGGTAATACAAAGTCATTGGGCTAATTCTGTATGTTTCAAACTTTTATTATGAACATAAACCATAAAAAAATCTGCAGATCCATATATTTTAAGTTGACATTTCAGTGTTTCCTCATGAGTGTAAATAATTGGAAATGATGTAATTTTCAGCCTATTGTAAATATTGACATTTTAAAATAAAGAATTTACACAATTTTTTTAAGTGCACCCAGTGGACTCTAAATGTCATACTGACTTTATACTGAATATCATTCATGAAAAAATAAGTGATTAAATTCTTTTTTACTGATCAAAAATTGTATATTATTTCTTTGTTTTCCTTGTGTTGATCTTTTTAATCAGCACACCACTAAAGTTATTATACTAAGGAAAGATATTTTCATGATTGAAAATTTTTTATTTTGATAAATTTATTATATATTGCTGGAATAAGATATAAAATTTAAAATTTACAATTTGCTTCTTTAAGTTATAATGCTTAAAGGTTGCAAATTATTTTCCTGAGGTATGATTATAACTATAATTAAATAACTGATAAATAAATAAATTACTGATCAAAACTATGCAGATTTTATGTATTTTTAAACTGTTTTTAATTAAAATTTAATTTATTTTTAACCAATCAAAACATAAAAACATAAATTGTAAAAATTATTGGAGTATCATTTGATGCCTTGATACATGTTTACATTATTGTTTTTTATTGGAAATGTTTACCAAGATGAGGTAAATTTTTCTTTATCTTCTGAAAATAGATAATACTTAGTGCTATGTAGTGAGCATCAATTGGCTGTCTATATTTCATTGCTATAGATGTAAACCTTGGAACTTTTGTTTGCATAAATAAGTGGTTAGGAGTGGAAATAGTTTTCTTATAACTGTGTGACTTATTTCTTTGAACTTGGGTTTTATGTTAAAAACCAGAGTAATTGATCATTAAAGCAATTTTTACTGCTTTACCAAATGACAATTTTATTATCTCTTTCTTCAATATGAAAGCAAAGAATTAAAAACCATTACTGAAATATAATAAAAACTAATTCTTAAAAAAAAATAAATTAAATAAATAAAAAAAAGAAATACAATTGATATCCATTCCCATTGTTAACACCAAATTTTAAATTCTTTGCTTTGCAAAAGATTATATCCTATGGATAAAGAGCCTTATTATTATTATCAGAAATAATATTATCAGAAAGGAGGGAGGAATGCATTTCTTCAGATAAGAAAAAGGAAAGGGGTATTCATACAGGTGAGTGTGGAAAGAATACTAACTTGAGGGTTTGGGGTTAAACAGAGTTGATTCTCACATAAGTCCAACTAACCACATATAAAAGTTGAGGATATAAAAAATGATTTCCTCAAAAATATAAATACCTACATGTCTCTTTCAAAAGTCTCTGTGGATTCTCAGTATATATGAACTTCATTTTCAAAACTGCTGCTCTGGATATTTGTGAGAACTTTTCAGTTTGAAAACATCTGTGTTCTTGTTTACAGGTACCGAGTATGTTTCCACTTATGTGGTACTTATATACTTGTGTGTGTGCTCAGGGGTTACTCCTCCACTGAGTTCCAAGTATCTTGAGAATAAGAGCATTCTTCACAAGTGTTACCTACGACTCACTGATTTCTATATTGCTTTGAAATTAAAACTAATCAATATGTGTATATAGCGTGAAAAATTCCTAAAATCACAATCAGACATAGCACACACCTTGTCAATTTTTTTGTCACATTATAGTGTCTTTGATTGTTCCATAAGCAATATTTAAATTAGCACTGCCTTAGTCTTATGCTTCCTAATACTTATTCTTTAACCTGTTATATGACAAGAGCATACTGCATGAGTGGTTATATATATACTGTATTTATTAAGTCTATTTATGAAAAACACAAATCAATCCACTGTAACTGTGTTGGTAGACTGTCCCTTCCCTATTTTATACAGTTTTTTCAATCAACACTATAATTCAGTCAAGTTTTCATCTCTCATATTCTTCTCTTTTCTAATTTTGTCCACCACTTAAATATACATGGTCAATTACACACACTCTGTCCATGAACATCAACAAATGAAGTGTTCTCAGTAGAAACCTTTTTTGTTTTTTGTTATTTATATGAATCTCAGTAGGCATTTTATCTGGGGACTACATGTCTAAGAGCAGTCATTTCTAACTAAGTACACCAAAGTCAAAGTTACAGCAAATCTACTTTGCAATGTTATCACACACGCCAAACATAATATTGAACTACTGACAAAATGACTGTTATGCAGAATACACTATAATTAACCTTGTAAATTCACTGTACTTATAGCCCTACATGTATATACTTTGTGAAAGAAACCACAGTGCTGAAAGCAAATGTGAAATTCACTAAGTAAATTTTTGGAAGCTTAAGTCATTTGACCTTTCCACCTTAAACAAGAGTTAGTCATTCTTGGATATGGGACATTAAAAACAAACTGCCCAAAATAATAGCCATCATGTTCTGGGATATCCTTACTCTGAATTATTATTATAAATTTCCCTGAAGTGTTTAAATAAATAAAAATAATAATATTCAGTCTCCTGAAATCACAGGTAAAACTATGAATCAATTACCCTCCAGTACCTGAGTACATACAAATATGGGGACTTACTTGTTGTTCCTGGTCCTGGATTTAAGTTCCAGGATTTAAATCTGTATCATGACTCACAAATACTTTTCTTAACATACTGAACACTGACATAAATATTTCACCTTTGGTGACATTTAAGTTCCTTATTTCAATTTAATATTTACCTAAGAAACACACAGGAAATAAATTATGATTGATAAATGGGGAATCAGAGTCCTAAAAATGATCCATGGGGCTTTTATTCTCAGTGCCCAAATAAGACTACGTCCAAAGTCTTGGTCAATTTCAGAATATCCAAGAGGGAGACTATTACTTATTTCTCAATAGCAATTTGAAGCCATTTACTTAAAAATGATTTGAAGTCACAATATTTCCTAATGGGAGAATTTCTATTTGAAAATAAGGGGATAAATAAAAATACTTAGAAACAACAATTTAATAATAGTGCATTTATGAATACACATGCTACTGAGGACCGTTACTAGTTATATATTTGAATGAACATTAATTTTCATATGAAATCAGTGGACTCCTGAGTGCAGAATTCATTGAATTCTCTTTTGAGTAACCAAGTTTATTGTGTAATATGTATGTGCTGTGTTCCCTCTCTCTCTCTCTCTCTCTCTCTCTCCCTTATTAAAATCTTTTCTCTGCTTTCCTACCTTTACATACACACATTACCATACATAACTCTGCACCTCCCTTTTGTATTTACAATACTATTAAAGGAATTGAAGATGAGGGATTTTAATGTGATTGAGTCTCAGTAATCATGCTTAAATTTCAAGTTTAATGACATTTGTGAAGTAGCTAGTTGTCTGGTACTGAATAAGAACTGGTTTTAAAAATGATAATAAAAACAAAACAGAATATCACAGAAAGGCAATTCTGGATTTATAAAGAATTCAAATGGTATGACATGACTTGTTTTAAAAGAAACAACCCCGAACCATGTTAGACAGACCATCAAAACCAATTATGGAACCATGTAAAGTTATTTGAGTCTGAAAAACTATCCAATCATGGATCAGTTGAAATTCTAAATATATTTAAGAATTGAAAATTTCTCAATTTAGATCGAGTACAGAAAGGTTGTATATTTTAAGACAAATTCTGTACTGTTTACTTAAATTTTATTTTGTTTAATTTGATCTTTTATTTGATGTATGCTAAACCCTTGGCTCTCTGACTTCCTGGATCTTTTAGAAATAAACTTTTAGATAGTTTACATTTCCCCATAACTAAGGATTTGTTCTTACTATGACAAAAGTTACTTAAGCACTTGCTTCATGCCATGATCTGTATTGAGTACCTTGTACACATCTCATGTTATCCTCCCAATAACACCATAGTATAAATGACATTTCTTGTCTCTTTTTATAGATGAGAAAACTGGAACCCATAGTGGTTAAGTAATTTGCCCAGTCACACAGGCTACAACCATGACAAAATGCAGACCCTCTGATTCATACCACTTATATTGATGAAATCAAGGATGCTCTTCATCTTTATTTTCTGTGAAGAAAACTTTGTAAAATATATATTGACTTCATTTCCCTACCACAGTTAAGTAAGCATAATTTAAACATTTATTAATATTTCAAGACCACAAGATAAATATCTCAACTTAGTAGGTACACTCTGCAGTGCTGTGTTATAGTTTACTCAGGGAAGACTATGGTCCCACAGTGGTCCCAGGAGAGCATAACTTGAACACATGTATATCATGACCCCTGAGGTTCTAGTCCTATTACCAGGTGGTCAACTTTGATGTTTACTATACTCCTTTACACTCTTTGCCACTTGTCAATTTTCAAATTTTCATCTTCTATGAGCTTTGAAGCCATATTCATTGAAGCAATATATGTGCCCGATGTAAGGTAGACTTTGTGTTCTTCAGTGTTCCTGAAATGTTTATCTCACAGTGCTTCCTGTGAGATAAAGATGAACTATGGCTTACCTAGAAAATGTATTTGCCACCCTGAATTCCTCACTTGACAACTAGCAAAGATGTTTTCTATAAAAAAATCTTGGAAACACACACACACACACACACATACACACACACACACACAAAAAAAAAACAAAACCCCTGCACCTTTTATAGACTTAGACAATATATTAGACTATTGTGACATAATTTTTAACCAGAAATCATCCTAAAGAGCACTGAAACTATTAAATTAAAAGAAGTGTAAATATACAGGAGTGATTGAAAGATATATTACAGTTAAGAAAATGTAATAGTTCCCTCCAGATTAGTTTCATATGCAATGTAGCTTTAGAAAACTGTTTTGAACATCCCTACTTCCTTTCAAAGGAAGTAGAGTATCCACAGAGGATTCTTTTAATATGTTCTATGACTCTCTCAGACATAGAATCTACTGAATTTTAAGAGAATTCTTTTTATCCTTAGAGTCATTGAAGCAGCCACATATCATTATGCCCATGACTGAGCGATGAATAAATAATAGTAAATAAAATTTGACTACAAAATGGTAACTCTTCAAGTATTTGGATAATAAAATAGATATTTCAGGATAGATCATTCCTGCTATAGAAAACTTGATAATTTCCAAATTCTATTTCACCCTTTATTTGTATTTCTTAAATAATCATAGTGAAATAATAATTTAACTAATAATTTTTCTTTAAATTGGGAAAGAAGTATCATATATCATACTAGTATTTTTTAGTATGAGTCATTAAGAACTCTTAATTTCCTTGTCAATTGAAGCCTATGCCTTTTAAAGATGTATGTACCTTTAACATAAATTAATGGCTACTTCTAATCACCTTCTTTTTTTTTAGAAATAAAAGCAATTACCTTCTTATTACTTCATCTTTGTAACTTTATTTTAAAAAAAGGTTGAATAAATATTTACAGATTCAGTGATGTAAATCAAACCAGATTTTAACTAATTTAATAGAATTTTTTATCATTTTATTTACCTAATATGCCAGTGTATCTGTCCTAAAGGTTTCAAAATTCTAATTTTCTAGTTGACTAGTATTGTTGATGAACCAATATTTAGATTATGAATCTCTTATAAAGCTGATTTGGGTGGGTGCTCTATCACTGATTTTCATAACCAACCCTTTTCTATTTTATTGTGAGGCAGTGTCCTGCTAAATTGCCCAGGCTAGCTTTAAACTTGTGACATCCTGCTTAAGTTTCCTGAGTCACTGGGATTATAGGTATGCACCACTGCATTTGACTGAAGCTTGATTTTCAAATAGATTTTATGGAAAATGATTTTTATAGCAATAAGAGATGCAGTAAATTTTTGAAATAAGAACAAGTGAGGATGTAACAAATGTTCAAGTTCTCCTTGAACAAGTGTCCACCATGTGTGCCTCCTTCCAGAATTTATCTACATTTTTCATTTCACCTTCTCTGTCACATAATAAAGGAATGAAATACTAATAAATAAAAGCCCATCCACATTCACATAAAAGTTGTACCAACTGTGTACAGATTTTGAGTCAGTTCTAAAATTGTACAAAGGAGTAGAAATCACAGCTGCTCATCTCAGAAAGATGTTACAATTCATCACAGTAACAAAGTTTGCTTTTTTCATGTAAAATATCAGTACTTATGTTTTAGAATGATATTTCTTAATTATATTTAGTACTATGTTTTACAGATCTCTCTGAACTCATATAAAATATTCTAAGAGAAGCAGAAACTAAATTTACTCAGAGGTATAAGATATTTTAATAAAATAATATGAACAAGCTATAAATGTATAAAGTGAAGCCATACCATCATCTTTCACTAAGGACTCATTAGATTCTTTTATGGTGGAATTCAGATGGATACCCATCCATGCAAAACAACCTGCTGGTAGGTCTCAGTTTTATTGCTGAGCTAAGAATGTGCAAAAACTATCTTTTACCCATTGAGCTGACAATTCCTCTGAAAATGTGACCCATGCCTAGAGTTTACACCGTGAGCTTGGCTGCTAACCAATATGAACAATGTTTCAATTTTTTTTGGCAACTCAATGAGCTTTCAAGCTTTCACCTGCTTTATGTACCATACTTAATAAAAAGCAATCCAAGGTATTTTCTCATTTTTTTCATCACTAATGAGAGTAACCATCAGCCTCAGGAAGGCCAGAGTCAGCTTTTACTTTCAGTAGCTCTGCCACTGCACTGGGAGGACAAAAGTATGTCACCTATCCTCACTGCAGATTTGAATAAAAAGCAGTGTATTTCTTGTCATGAAAATATAATAATCATAAATATAATAATCATAAACAATAAAAGCCCTTGGGAATTATTTTTGTTTCTAAATAACATTTTATAGGGGTTTCACTTACTCAAGGAAATAGTTGCTGTATGATAAATTTTAGATTATAATAGTTTAAAAAGTTAAGAAATTTTATAGCAACACAAAAGTTTCTGATCTGTAACACCAACAGCAATCTCAAAGAAAAATAGTTTTACCCATAATCCTTGTTTGAAACAACATAATCAGTTACTTAGGAATTATGTATGTTTTAAGCCACATTGATTTACCTAACAAGCTGCAAAGATTTATTAGTATGTTCTACCTCTACAAATTTTGGGACTTATACATATTCTAATTTTTAACTTATTTTGTGTGCTGTCTCACTCCAAAAGCAATACACAGAAATATAATATAATATTCAAAGTGGGCATGCTAGTCTATGTCTGTAAACTCAGCAAATAAGAAATCTGAGACAGGAGGATTACAACTTCAAGTTCAGTTTAGAAAACTTAGTGAGATTCTTACTCAAAATAAAATTTTAAATAAAAAAAGAGCTTGGGGTTTGGAATCAGTAGTAAAGAGCCCCTGTGTTCAAATTGGGTTTAATCTCCTGTACCCCGCCCCCGACACACACATAAAATAGAATGCATTCAACAGCACAATGCCATTGTACTATCTGAAGTTCAGCCCAATGTTTTGTTACAGATTTTACTCTTCTCATTTTTCTTTACAAATAAAGAATTTAAAGTTGATTTTATAACAACATATTTAATCAGTGAATATACAAATATACTAACTAAATTGTACTAAGTGTAAAATGTATATGGTAATATATAATATGCACATAGATATACTTATATATCACTCACATATTTATATATTTTTATGTATGTTCTATGTCTATATACACATACATGCATGTATGCACATACACCCATAGACATTTATATGCATATATGCATTCATATTTATCTGCATATGTAACTTTTTTATATAGCAGTATTTATGAGTTAAAAAAAAGTATCTGTAACAGATATGTCAGCCATCTCAAAATGCATTCCCAATCTGCCTCTTGGAGATCTGTCAAGCTCATAATGAAGCATATTGTGCAAGCTTACATATTGGGCGCATAGCGAGTGTCTTTCTGAGCCCTGGTTCTTCACTCACCATCATCTCCTATCAATCATGTACTCAGCAACAGCAGGGGCAATGGAAATAGAAGCAGAGGTAATTAGAGGCGTGACTCAATTCCACATGCTCAGAAAATAAAGGCCAGAGATTCCCTGTGAAAATCTTTTTGTTTAGTAGTCCAACCTAATTCTATGTGGAAGCAAGAAATGTTAATGAATACGGAGCTCTTGTCTCCTTAAATAACCACTATCAATATTTTTTTTCTCAGCTCTAATAACCAAACTCTCCAGTAATCCCTTCGGTACTGAGAACTTACAAGTTTTCACATCATTATAACTTAAAAAGCATTATTAAATCAGAATTGTTAGCCTATTATATTATTAAAAGTACTGGGTTTCAGAATCAGACAAGTCTGAATTTCTACTCTGCATTGTGACACAGGACAAAGTAGAAAACCCTCTAGCATTATGTCTAACAGGGACTGGGGATGTACTTCAGAGGTAGAGTGCTTGTCTAGTATTTGTGAGTACCTGGGTTCAATCTCCAACACTGTAAAAACTAAATAAATACACATTTTAAAAAGTAAAAGAATTGAGCTAATAATATTTACCTTAAAAGACTTGTTGAACCTGAAATGCTATTTTAATCACTGATCACATATATAAATGGCATTTAAATGAATTTCTGATTTTTCACATTTGAGAGAGGATTTCCACAACTTAATACAGAATAAATTATTATAGCATATATTTTAAAATGCGAAGAGTAAAACAGAGAGGGCATATAAAGTCAGAAAACAATGTAAGTTGAATATTTTAAATGTAAAATAAAAATGTTTTAATAATGTGAGTTTAGTGTTTTAAACATATGTTGTGAGGGCATATCTACATATAGGTATATCAGATATAAGAACATATCATTCTATGCTCTTTTATAAGGAAGGCAACATGAAAGCATGACTATTTTGTTAATCAGATTACTAAAAACAAACTAGTCACCCATAGAACATATACAACCACTACTGACATTGAAACCAGGAGTAAATGTCCATTATGGGTCAGTGAGGAGTTTGAATAACATCCTCAAAAGTATCCAGGAAGTGAATTCAGCTTTGAGCTTCATAGGCTACTTCTAAAGGTACGCACAGGAGGCTCTCCTGTCCCTTATTTTCCTGGCCTTCTCCACCAAAGTGGCATGTGGAATGTTGGTTATACACTATTGCTCTGTTTGGGTTTCAGATTTTTTTCATCACTGACTAACTGTGACCTGGACAACTGTCTAGTATCCAGCTTCTTCTCATGTGAAATTTGGGTGTGATGCTATCTACCTCATAAGTTGCTAGAAGGATCAAATGAAATGCCAGGCTCAGTTACATGCCAGAGGAAAGAAATGGTGATATTTGAATGAAGAAGCTGATTTTGAGGTGTTGCTCTAACTTTCAAAGGACACGTCCTACACTTATGTTATGGGAACATTTATACTAATATTATATATATATCCTGTAATATCCCAACATTCACCTGTCATTTTTGTTTTAGTATTACATTACATAACAAAAGCAATGAAACAGCAGATCTGATTTCTGATTACCACCTCAGAGTATATTAAAAACACACTAACTCCAAAGCACCTATCTCAGTTGCCTAAGGAAAAGCCCACAACATCCAAATGCTTTGTCTTTTATATCTCCTTTCCCATGTTTGTTCACATTCTCAGTTCTTGCTTTACACAAGTGCCACTGATCATAGGGTCACTGCTTTAAAAGATCCACCTTGATAGGAATATAGGGATATTCTTGCAATATTTATTGCTTCTCCCTGATTAAGAATCTTAATTTTGATTTTATGTGTAGAGTTGTCACTTTTCAATCATCTAAGTAGATAGTAGGACTTAATATGCCTTCATGGGTTACAGTAATTTCTAAGAAAATCCAGAACAAACGATCCTGAGATATAATCTCAAGATGCTTGAGCCTTGGTTCCAATTTAGGCTCCACTAAAGTGGAACATGAATTTTTATCCTTAAAAGAAAGAAATTTTTATTCTTACAGGGATTGTGCCTATAATCCCAGCAGCTCAGGAGGCTGAGGCAGGAGGATTGAGAGTTTAAAGCCAGCTTAAGCAACAGAGGGGAACTAAGCAACTCAATGAGACCCTATCTCTAAAAAATACAGAAGAGGGCTGGGGATGTGGCTCAGTAGTTGAATGCCCCTAAGTTCAATCAAACTTTATTTATGTCCCCTAAAATCTGAAAGTTTCTTGAGTGCAGAGACAATGTTCTGCTTTGTTCAGTGCCATCTTCACAGGGGATGCATTGTGCAGAAGTCATTCATTAATGTTTATTGGGAAAAAAAATGAGAAGATGAAGAAATATTAACTCCATAGGGAATTACACCTCTTCTTCATAACATTTTAGCAGCACACTTTCATGATGCTTTCCATATTTTTTCTTATAAATAGTATGTTTGTTTCTTATTATAAATTCAATTCATATTCCCCTGCAGAATCCAAGATTCTTGAGAGAAAGAACATGAGCATCTTCTATTCTCCATTCAATACATTGATGAATTCTATATGCTGTAAAACATTCTGATCGACAGATTGAAATATTTCATCTTCAATACAGCAGAATGAAATAGATAGCAAATGAATCCAAATGTCTGAAATACAGATTTTCCTGTAGAGTAACTAATTATGAGAGAAGGAAAATATTCCTTTCCAACCATTTATATACACATATTTGTTCCTGAATTTCAAAAACTTTACATATTCCTTATAATACAAGTGCATTATTAATACAAGTGCATTATTCCCTCATCCTGTAGCATACCAAAAGCTGCAGCTGTTCTTATTTACAGCATTTGCCTCTACCCCATTGTGTCATTGCCCCTGACCACTGAGCTGAACATTCAGAAAGTAGTTTACATTTAAGTTTTAAATATTTGAAGCTATTCTTATTCTTTCTTCTTTCTTCATTCCTTCTGCCCACTTGTCCCCAACCCTTTTCTCTCTTTCTCTTTTATAATTTAAAAACCCTGTGCCTGACTTATGGCATGGTTTACAGGAGTTATGGGCCTCTTGATCTATATGACTCGTCCTTCGGATCTCTGGTTCTTCTCTCAAGAACCACTCTATGATTAGGAGTCCTTAACATGATTATGTTTCTAAAAGAGCAATCAACAGCTATATTGTACAGGATTACAAGAGTAATGGTAAGAACATGACCAGAGTTTATAATTCTTCACTGTCATGGATTCTCTTTCTCAAAGAGGCATCTATAAGTGATTACAGAGTTATCTGCCAACAGGATGTTTTGTCCCCATCCTGCAAGATGAGAAGTTACAGCAGAAGAGGATACACAAAGCCTTTCTAGTCATCTGATTCTTTCCAAATGGCTTTACTTTAAGAACACTTTCATCAAATATAATCCAAACTTAGACTTCTCTCTACAATTGTTCTCTATTAAAGTTCAATGCCAGCTGTCAGAGCTGTAAAGTAAACCCTTATTAGCTCTTATAATTTCTACTCTGGAACTAATAAGGGATTGTCAAAACTCTAAACACAGACAGAAGTTGGTGAGATCACAGGCAAGAGGTGGGAAACTGCTCAGTGAATCTGTACTGACAAAAATAGTCTCTGTGAACCTGTAACCAATGCATTTCACAGAGCCCAAGAACCTCAACAATTAGGAAAAAACCTCGTTTTCAGTCTTATTCCCCTTATTCTGGGAGTGGCTGATTAAAAATGAATAAATAAATAATTTAGAATTTGTAATGAAATATCAAACTCATTTTAGATGCATTTTGTTACATGCAAACTAAAAAGGTTCTCATTGCATTCTTCATATTTTAAAATACAGAAGCTTGAGTGATATTTGAAAGGCTAGACGGAAAAAGTGTAAGTTTAAAAAAATCAAAGATATTTTCTTCACAAAAGACATAGATTGTAATAAGTTTTTAAAAAATGCTTTAACAATGTGGCATGCATCAATCAAAAGCAAGAAAGACTTTGTACATAAAGTACTTTAGGTTAAAGAAATGAAATTGAAAGACTTCCTACAGGGTCTTATCAGGCTTGATGGTAGATTACTCTGCTACATCCATGAACTATCTAAAAATATTATTTATTAAGATGTAAAAATATCTGTAATTTTTATATTTTCAACATAACTGATACTCTACCTCTCACTGGGAATGGGGCTGAGATATGTCTTTTCTTGGAAAATTTGATTTATTTTATAGATGAATTGACATTTAATAGGTATTTAGAGAGCATTCTGCTAAACAATGATCTGATTTTCTTTTGGAAATGCAAATGAAAATGCAATGATGAAAACAACTTATTTCAAGTATTTTCAAAATTACTTTCCCTTCTGCAACTGATATTACATATCCATGTTGCAATTTCCCATAGTGAGTACTTTCCTGGGAAGCTAATCTATACATCATGATAGTATCCCAGACAAACTACACAATAAGAAGTTATTTATGTTTTCTAAAGACTACAAATTTGCTATAGAGAAATTACCTGAATTACTGTTTTCACATTAGAAAGACTGAAATAGATAAGCATCTGAAAGCCCGACTTATGTAACTTAACAATAATAATTATAATAAAAAGATGATTTGATACCCTTAAAGCAGATACACTGCATTGATTTGAAAAGAGGTAGCTGTGAACTAAGTTAGAACCTTAGGAAAATGTTTTTATAATAACCTTCAAAATCATCTTCCAGTCTGAAATAAAGAGAAAATGTCTTACTATTTTTCCCACTCTATTGGTAAAATTATATAACCAAAATTATACCATATAAAAGAATCCATATTTTACTAAAACACTGTAAATATTATTTAATTCTAATTCCATGGGAAAATGGTACTAACATTTATAGAACTGCTTTTGATTTTTAATGTTTTTATATTGGTTCACTGCTGGTCATTTAATTTGCTTCTATTCATTATGAGGTACTTAATTTTTTTTTTACATGAAACTTGGCTTGAATTATTTTATTGTTAAAATTCTCTTAAAAATTTTAATTGAAAAGCAATTATTATGTATAACATAATTTTGAAACATGTATACATTATAGAGTAGGTAAATCTTGTGTATTACTTCACATGTGTGCTTTTTTGTGGTAAAGTATACTTAAAATCTACTCTCAGCAGTTTTTAAGAATATAATACACTCCATACACTATAGTCTCTGTTGTATAATAGATCTCTTGAATTTATTCTGTCGAGATGAAATTTTGTGTACTTTGACCAACATCTTCCCAACAGCCACCCACTCCCACCTCTGCCTGCGTGCACACCCTGCTATCCACTATTCTACTCTCTACTTCTGAGTTTTTTTTTATTGTTGTTCCTTGCAGATTTTTATTAAACTCCATTTTTATGTATGTCTCAATTCTTTTGTTTTAATTTTATTGTTGGTTGTTCAAAACATTACATAGTTCTTGACATATCATATTTCACACTTTGATTCAAGTGGGTTATGAACTCCCATTTTTTACTCAGTATACAGATTGCAGAATCACATCGGTTACACATCCACTGATTTACATATTGCCATACTAGTGTCTGTTGTATTCTGCTGTCTTTCCTATCCTCTACTATCCCCCCTCCCCTCCCCTCCCCTCCCCATCTTCTCTCTCTACCCCCTCTACTGTGATTCATTTCTCCCCCTTGTTTTTTTCCCTTTCCCCTCCCTTCCTCTTGTATGTAGTTTTGTATAACCATGAGGGTCTCCTTCCATTTCCATGCAATTTCCCTTCTCTCTCCTTTTCCCTCCCACCTCTTGTCCCTGTTTAATGTTAATCTACTTCTCATGCTCTTCCTCCCTACTCTGTTCTTAGTTACTCTCCTTATATCAAAGAAGACATTTGGCATTTATTTTTTAGGGATTGGCTAGCTTCACTTAGCATAATCTGCTCTAATGCCATCCATTTCCCTGCAAATTCTATGATTTTGTCATTTTTTAATGCAGAGTAATACTCCATTGTGTATAAATGCCACATTTTTTTTTCATCCATTCGTCTATTGAAGGGCATCTAGGTTGGTTCCACAGTCTTGCTATTGTGAATTGTGCTGCTATGAACATCGATGTAGCAGTGTACCTGTAGTATGCTCTTTTTAGGTCTTTAGGGAATAGACCCAGAAGGGGAATAGCTGGGTCAAATGGTGGTTCCATTCCCAGCTTCATTATGAGGTACTTAAATGGCTAGAGATGAATTGTTCTACTCCCTAAATTAAGCCATAGTTATATGTCTTCCAAATATGTTTGCAATTAAATTGTCTCTATTGAAAATAATCTTATTTGTAATAATCATAGCACAAAGATTAATATTTCTTTCTAGTACCAGAAACACGCAAATCCATGGTTTAAATGTATACTCTATTTTTATACAAATACTCAAAAATAAACTATGATCGTTAAATTCACAAAGCAAATACATTCTGTTACTATGCCTTTCTTTTTACACTTGAAGGAGTTTTTACTTCAATTACTGTAAAGATAGTGCACTGATATGATTTGACTGACGATTTTCAGTAATATCATATAGTAATTCATACAAGCATATTGACATGTACTTCATGCCATTTACTCTGTTTCTCCACTATCTTTATATTATCTAGGTGATTCTTAAGTGTACTTAGTAAAGTACCTAAAATAAAGCAATTAGATGTAGTCGTTTCTACACAGAGTCAAGTACAATGGTTCAACAGATATTGTCGATATTTGTGTATGTATTTCTGAGTCGCATGATTTCTTCAACTCAAGAGGCAAGGATATTATTTATGTATCCCCTCTGACAATCTACCCTAGATTTTTGTATGATAAATATTGAAACATCAATATAGTGCGAAATATGAGTTTAATGTTTTATAAATATAGCACTTAAAAATTTTCTTTATAGACATATGTTTCCTAAAATATATTTTCTTAAGTCAGTTTTAACCTGAGAGTCTTATTGAATATGTCTATCTATGAATTCAAGGACACTTTTAAAAAATCAGTGGAAAATACCCATGATATGAAAAATAAAAGAAAATGATTCAAATACTAGAATGACTGCTATTTAGAAGTAGAAAGAGAAAAGCTAACAATAAAATAATAGATGACTAGCAATCATTATTGATTAGACTATGAAGTTTCTTCAAAAAAGAAAAATTCTGTTTCAAAGAATGAATAATCAATATATGTCTATAAACTTATTAAAGATATTTTCTCCCTCTTAAGTTCTTTTAGAGCTAATGTAAGAAAAAAAACTCACAAAACTTAATGAGTGATTTTGTCATATATAAGAGTTTAAACTCAGATTGTACAGAAAGGAAGAGGTAACACACTTCAATGGTGCTTCTGATTGACACAATGCATGTGTTTGCCATTTGAAAGTTCTCTTTATTATTACTTACCAGTGGTATGTTTTTAATTAAAATCAATATGATGTTAGAAAAATCATGGGTGTATAACTGTTAAAGCAAACGTGGAAATGGAGAGATGTCTTTGTAAACTGAGGGAAATTAAAATTAAAAGTCAGAAACCTTAAGTTTTAAGTAACATTTTTATATCTCAATGCAGTCTTTAAAGAATGAGTCAGTGCTTTCAGTGCTTTCAGCATTAGCTGTGTAGATTTAAGGGAAAAGAATGTCAAATATTTCTGCATTTCCAAAACAGATCTTTGCTATATTATATGTATGGTTATTCATAATTGATTTTTTGTAAGGCAGAAAAAATAACTTTTATCATAACTTCCTAAAAGAGAAAAATGTATCCTTCTAGCTACTTTTAAAAGTATTGTTATTCCTTTACTTCAACTATTCATTAATGAGAGTTCATATGAATCTGTACTTTACTGTTGCAATTAAATGCAACCTAATAGTCAAATATGTTCCTTTCAAATCACATAAAACTTACATCTCTATTTCAGGTCTTTCTCAATAGCCTAAGGAATTTAAAGATAAATAATATAACTATGTTTAAACTAAGATGGGCACTCCAAAAACATATAGTTAGTATAGAAGTCTCATAGAAATTGTTCATTGAATAAGGATCTAATTGAAAACTTAGTCAATTAGTCTTCTAGGTTCTAGGCACAATGTTCCTAAGATGGATAGTAGTCGTCTTTTCCCTCCAGGAATTTACACTCTGGCAACAAATGGAAGGAAGTGCTGAATTCATTCAAACATATGAACATCTTGCAGAACGAGAGGGTTTTATGGTTTAAAAATGAGCTGTTCTCAGGAAGCTCATGTGTGAGACAAGACAAAAATGTTCAGGTGAAATGACAGATTATGATATCTTAACCAATGAAGTCCACTTGAATGAATTTACTGGGTGACAACTGTAAGGAGGTAGGGTAGGGCTGGAGGAATAAGGTCACAGGGGCTGTGCCTTAGGGGTTTATATTTTGTCCCAGGCACCCTGGACTTTCTCTCTGCTTTCTGGTGATCATGTCCTGAGCAGCTGTCTTCCACCATGCCCTTCCACTTTGATGTTCTTTTTCACTTCAGACCTTAGACAATGGAGTCTGCCCGCCCCCTCCCATGGACTGAATCTCTGAAACAGTGAGGCAATGTAAACTCTACCTCCTCCAAGTTGTTTTCAGGTTCTTTTGCTCACAGCTAGGGAAAGCAACACAAGGATACCAGTGATTATTCATGCAGACTCAGTACTCAGTAGGTGCTGAGAATATTCTACTTTTCTCTAGCTTTTTTGTCAAAGCAAGAAGAATCCTTAAATCATTCTGTTATGGAAAACCTGACAGCCGCTTTAAGAGTTTCTGAACTGACAGAGAGGTGAGTAGAGAGAGATGGTGGTATCATAAGTCATGAGTAAACCAAACAAAATTTTGGACAGTCATAAAGAAGTTTAGATGTCTCCCTACATCATACCAAAATACACTTTTCTATTAAGCTCCTAAAGTAAAAGAACAAGGAATAAAGTTAGCATTCCACAATGAATGTAGAGAGATAAAGCACACAGCAACAGATTCTTCAGTGACATTAATAAGGTATTTGGTGCACTGAGTCTAAACAAAGCTTGTATAAGCAGGAATATTTATAGTAACCTCCTGCTATCTGCCTCAAATGTAATTAATTGGGTATATAAAAAGCCATTAGCATTCTCATTCCTTCTTCACAAACTAAACTGAAGCAGATAACATAACTCATTAGCCGGAATAAAACAGAATAAGGAAAAAAAGGATCATGTTGTTCCCTTGGAATTAATGCAAAATTTCCCTACACTTTTTTCAGTCTTAAAAAGAGAAAACTAGTAGAGTTATGCTGGTGTCTAAGATATGGGAAGGGTGAAATAATCAAGTAAAATCTTGATTGTCAGTGACTGAAAGCAAACGGCAGATAATTTAGGTTTACTAAGTCACTTAATATTTAAAAATTTCAATATTTTTTAAAAGAATTTTATTGACTTCCTCTAATAACTACTTAACTTGTTATTGACCACACTGTTACCATCCTGCAAGATGGAGACCTAAGGAACATGGCTCAAATAAGGTTTAAGCTATACATGTGGTAAATCAAAAGAGATGCCACACTTTTCATCTTTTGTTAAATATGAGAAATGACTTACTTAAACAGAAGCTGTACTTACAAATGATATATTAGAGAAACTTCTAGCAATCACAGTCTGATACATTGTTTTTTACCTTTCTTATTAAACTTCACATTACTCCTTATCAGTTTAAGTTCATAAAGTTCTTTTTCACGTACATTTCTAGTTTGCCAAAATTACTTTAATAAGTAATCTTCATCTTTCTGGAGTTAACTTTATCCCTGTTTGCAGTTTTCTTGGCATGCAATTCCTGAATGATTCCCCCCCCCCCCCCCCCGCTTTACTTTCTCCCTATAAACATTCTTTGAAAGAAAGGTGTACCATTTCCTACTCTTGGCTTACTGTGGCTGTCTTCCCTCACCATACAACAAAAACAAAAAGAAAAACCAGTAACATAATAAAGCATGTTATATATAAAATTTAATTTTTCATAACTCATCAACTCCTATTCTAATACTTCCTATCCCAATAATGGTAGTAGCTTGTTTTCCAGTTTAAACCATTATTAACTTAGCTTTGCTTAACACATTAGTTTAAAATCTATTCTTCAGGTACAGAGACCAACATATTTTTAAAACACAAACACACATACACATTTTTTAATTATAAACCCAACTAATTTATCATTGACAGTATTCATTGTTTTTTTTTTCTAATTATCAATACAGGACTTAGCCTATATCAGGGACTTAATAAATATTGAACATTTAGATATATAGTCAATGGATACTTTCTAATATTTTTTCTTATTTCAGGAATACTGGCCTGCTGTGAAAGTTCACATTATACAGAGTAGATATATGATTCCATGTTTAGAATTCTGGCATTGCAGAAAGCTAGTTTGTTTTTATTTAGTTTTCTAAAACCGACAGATGTATTGTTGAACAAATTTTTTTTTATCAATGTGTTTTATTCTTGTCAAGTAGAAATTGTCACATTTTCTTCATTCAGTTTACTGAAATTTAACTGTCCCAATTACCTGCCTAGATTAGAATTCATAATATTTTGTTATTAAACTGAGAAGATGACCTAGAAATGAAGTTTTTATTGTCTTTAAGATGTTCCTATGGCACAAACTCAGAAGACAGCAATCTGATTGGACCTCAATTCATTTTGAGATTTTTAAGGTAATGATTCAATAAGCAAATTGTAAATCTCACTGTATATTTTACCTTCTATAATGTAGAAGTTGTATAAGATGGTTAACCTTTCCTACATTAAAACTTTCTGAGAGCAATAACAAAGAGTCTAAAATTCTTAACTCAGGAGCTTCCCATAATTAATTATCAATTCCCATGATTAATTTTGAAATCCTGAGAATTGTTTTTTTTCCGCTACAATGACAAGGCACATTGTACCTCTTGTAGAAAATTTATTGGTCTGTCTAGCATTAAAATTATTAATTTATGTAACTGTCTTTCATACCAGATTGTGATCTCTTTAAAGATAGATACAATGACTTATTCATCTATATTTCTCCTGTGTCTGGCTTTTGATTACTTTGTAGATACAGATAGTAAGAAATACTGATTCAATTAAATTTACTAGGATGTTTTGCATAAGATGCTGGACAATCCACATATTCAGAATTTACTTATATCACCCTAGACTAAGCTTAATCTTCCCCTCAAATGATCTTTTGGCTGGTAATTGCTCCTTCTTAAAAGAAAATCTAAAAAGCAAAACGAGTGACTTAGATAAGGTTATATTAACAGATTTCTTGGCTATTTTGTGACAAATTTTTGTGGCCTCCTTACACTTCAAACTTGTGCTTGAGGGGTTTCCTCTTCCACCATGAGACTGAATCCTAGGAAGCATGTGGGTAATGTGAGACTGAAGCCTTTGGAGCCAAGATTCCTGGTTTCATCTCAACTCCAGGATAAACTTACACATGAAAGACAAGATGATAAACCCATCACACTGTTTTCATGTTAAAGTGGAGCTAGTCATAGTATGTCCCTGATAGTTAACTTTGGAAATAAATGAGGTAGCTTATTGACATTAATTGGCAATCAGTGCAGCGCTGGCATCTAGCAAGGGATTACTTAATGAATGAAAAAATATATATTTGAATTCTCCGTAAATTACATAAAACGAAGTAGTTATGTATTAAATATTTGTTTGTACAACTTTCCAATTGCTTTTGAAATAAGTCTTCGTGATTTTATTTTTTAAAATTAATCTCATAAATAGCATATAACACAAGTAAATGCATTATTAAAAAATACAATTCAAAGTGTAGTATAAAGGTTTATGAATATAAGCAAGTAGTAGCTACTATGTTGTTTCAATTTTAAAACCTTTGAAATCAATTTACTAACAATGTATTAATGATGAATAAAATGAGAAGTGTGAGGCAAGAGTGTGCCATTTGTTGATTTGATTTATTCCTACAAACCATGTTCATAGTTCTCTGCTATGTTCTGTTTGCATTTGAAATTGGAGAAGTTATATATCAAATATACTCTTCCTCTTTGACATGGCCTTGAGAAAAGTGACTTACTGAATGGCCATGACCTTGACAAAACTATTAAACTCTATTCCCTTAACAAATTGAAATACAAAGTATTAAAATAGCAAGATTCCAAAAGCTATGTACTAAGGTTCTCTTCAATATTTATACATTTAAAATACAAATAATGTTTTCAGCATGTTCAAGCCTAAAATCTTGCCTAATGATAAATGTCTAGTTTTGAAATTTATGATTTGCTATATCACATCTGATACATATAGTTTTGCATAAAAAAGAACTTTTATTTTATATCAAGTAGAAACTTATTTTTAATAAAATCAAATCTGATGATAGAGTTCAGCTTCTCTAGTACTATAGTAAATATTAAATATGCATTGCAACTGAGGAGAGACACAGATATTATGCTAGGCAATAAAAACTGACAAATAATGGAGCAAAATAAACTTTTAAAAATTATACCTCAACTAAAAATAAAAAATAGTGCATCAAATACTATTGAATCAGCCCTAGATTTTTAAATATAAATAATTTTCCTTGCAGTAATAATGATATAAATACCTATTTGATAGCAATATGTCACTAGGAAAAAACACATATTTTATTGTGATTAAATAGTTTTGCTATCAGATTAATAAGTATAAATATAGTCCTCAGTATATCTAATTTTGTTGCCTAAAAGACAAAGCTTTTTTCTTTTAATTGGTACAGAGTTAGACTACTATATATCATCAAATACGAAAAACTTTAATATAACATAGGACATCCCTAGGGGGTATAGGCCAGCACCACATAATCAAACACGTTAATATTTCTGCACAAACTAGGAATATACACATCAAGATCTATATACAGATAGATATATCTTAGTCTTTAAATAGACTCTACTCATGTTTTGCTGACAAGTGAACACAGACTGGGTTTATTTCCTCTTGCTATGTTTCAATGAACTCACAGGTAAGAAATACCATCATGAGGGAAAGAGAAGGAAGGCTCTTACCTTGACACATGAAACCTCTTTCTTCATAACCAGCGTTGCAGGAGCACTTGCCAATGGGCACAAGCCACTCGCCTTCAGTACTGCAGTACATCCTGGGAGGGTCTTCCTCCTTAGAATTGTTGACACAAGAACCTCTAACCTCCACCAGAGACTGGGAGTCCATAGGTACTGTGTCTGGAAACATAGCCAGATTCTTCACTGTGAATGGGCACTTTTTGAAGTACACTCTCACAGAGACCAAGGCAACACAAGCACCAACATCTTGAAAAGCCAGGTAAAATCCCTTTTTGTTGACAGGACCTACTTCTCTAATCTCAGTGTTGAGTTTAAGAATACGATCCCCAAGATCCATCTGTGTGAAACTTTCGTCAGCTGCAATGGTGTCAATCTTTGTAAATTGATGCTCTCGGAATTTGACCCCATGATCATCATCAGACTCCATGTAGTACAGGTTGAAAGTCTCCTTGCAGGTTCCTAAAACCAGTGGAATGCTATTGCAGTCCCGAAGAGTGAACTTGAGCTCCACATAGATCTTCTGAGCTGAGTTCCTGGGGACCCAGTTTGTCCTCAGCCAATTATTTTGGCTATGATCCATGACATTGCACACCTGGTAAGTCCTGATGGGTGTGTAATGTTCATCAACACCACTGATCTCTTCCCACTGAAGAATCAAAGAAAAAGATAGGCAGAGTTAATGAACTAAGCATAATGAATAATAAATGCAAGACCAGCTCTCAAAGACATCCCAGGAACTAGAGAAAATCAGCAGACCCTTCTATATTGCTTATTTTAATTGATGTAGAGCAATTCCATAACTGTCTAGTTTGTATTTTTTATAATTTACAAGGTTCTATGAATTCAGTGACACAAGTAATTTATAATTTGGATGAACACACTTGAATTGCACTGCACTTTGTTGGATATTCAGGAAAAAGTCACTTAGCAATTGATGGAGCCTAGCCAAACATTCAGGATCAAAACTCTTAAAATGAATTGTCTACAGTGACATTATGTTATGGTTTATGGTTTTGTTGTATATTTTTTGCTTTTGTTTGTTTGTCTGTTCAAAAAAAAGCATGGAAAATACATCTTACAAAAGTCCAACATTATTACCCCTGCCCTGTGGCACACGCCTGTAATCCCAGTGACTCTGGAAGCTGAGGCAGGAAGATCACAAGTTCAAGGCCAGCCTCAGCAACTTAGTCATGCTCTAAGAAACTTAGTGAGAACTTGTCTCAAAATTAAAAATAAAAAGGGCTGGGGAAATGGCTCATAAGCAAAGCACCTCTGGGTTCAATCCCCAATACAAAAAAAAGTTCATTATTATTAATCTTCTCCCAGTATGGGCAAGGTTGTGGTAAACTTTGATGTATGAAAAAATGAAGTGAATCTAAATTATGTCATTACTGCGTATCTTCATGCATGACATTTTTAAAGGTATTCAATCATTCCAATGTGTCCATCTTGGGCAAGTTATAAATATGCCTCATTTCTCTGCATGAAAAACTAAAGACACAGTGTAGTGAATATGTCAATTCTTAATGACCTTTCCCACATTGAACATTTACATGGTCAAGAAACATAATTTGGTTTGGTTAGTATTGTTGCAGTAGCTAAAATTATACTCTTTTCTCACTGTAAAAAGACATTAAAAGTTTCAAGATTTCAAAACAGCCAAGGAGTGCTTTTTGGGATTCTTATGATAGATTTTGAGAAGCTTTTAATTTAGCATAGTAGTTTTATATGATACTTATGGTCCAAACGCTTTTATACCAATTGTTTTCAACTATTATCCTTGTGTCTACATTTTCTTTTTGCCATGTCTTATTTTGCCTACTGCTTCCAGGAAATATTGTCTTTCTCCATTTGAGTCTTCTATGGCTCCCCACCACCTCTTTATATTAGCATCTGCACTTCTTAAAAAACAAAAACGATCCCAACCAATATGTTAATTTTTCTAAAAGTTTGAGTAAATTGAGTAAATAATAAGTTCCACTTCTGTCAATCCTATGTTCTTGTCAGTAACTCTGTTATTGTTTTGGGGATCTATGTTGGATCCTCTGTCCTTTATTCTCTTTTTTTATGGTATAATTTTACTGAACTAGGCTTTCTTCTCTTTGCATTCCATATCCATGCTATTCATAGAAAATAATTTTCTATTATACAGTTCTTATTAACTACCCTATTCATTTCAAATTTGATTCAAAATATGTACTAAGGTTAGTTTAATTTTATATGTACTTTCCAATTTTGACCTCTTTATTTACCATGATATGCAGCAGAAAAATTTAACCTTTTGGAAAATAAGTAAAATTGGATTTATTCTTCTTATATATGTATAAACCATTTATGGAAGAGTAAAGCAATATGAATTTCTTTATTAGAGAATGCTTTAGTTTTATAGATAAATAAAATCTTTTAAAGTCTATTATAAATATGTTCCTAATTTTTCTCCCACTACTAATTTTCATCAGCAAAAGCAGATTTTAAAAATATGCTAACTAAATCAATAGCATATAAAGTTTATATACAGTGTTTCTATTTATATATTTAAACAACACATAGCAGTTTCAATCTATGACTTCTAATAAAACAATGAGATAAAATGTTAATTTATCAAATTGATGGGCATAACAAATAAAGAAACATGGCTTTTATTTGACCTTTAAACTTCATTAAGGGATAAATAAGTTATCTACCTTATGGTGTTTGAATTATTAAAAATAATTTGTGGATCTCATCAGTGTATAGAACACAATTTAAAAACGTCTACGTCTCCCAAGCTCTTCTACCAATTTACAAACAAAATAAGTAAAAAAATATTTTAATATCTTTTGTTAACTAGGATTTAGGACAGAAGACAGGCATTTATTTTCTTGAGGCAAAAATCGACTCAACTTCATCTTTTAATGTAAGATCAGTTGAACAAAGTAACAATTGGGACTGTTGTAGGAAAGCCTAGAAATAATATATATGATATAACTGTATCTTATTATAATAAAAAACATCATATTTTAATAATCACCAATATGATACTTTCAAATATTAAGTCTATGATGCATTTTATAGGAAGGTTTTCAGAAGAAATTGTACAAGGAAAATATTTGATGTAAGGGTTTTTACACTGAGGTACCAACAGTGGTAATGTCACATTCAAATTAAAAACTGAAGTCTAAGTTCTCTATAAGGAAGAAAAGGAAATGAACAGGTTTGGTATTTCAAAATCTCTGGTGTAAAAAAAGTGAGTGATTGTGGAGTCATCTTATCTCTACATTGGTTTTACAATGGCATCATGAGAACAGAGCTAGCAAAACCTTCAGAGAATAAATGCTTTCTGTGGTCCTCTCACAGAAAATAGATCAAGACACTGGTATTTGAAAATAAACCGATTGACTTTACATTTTTAAAGTCAAAATTTCCATGTAAGAATTGATGAGTTTGTATTTTGGCTGATGAATCATTTGCAAATTTCTTCTGCTATAAGTATCATTCTCCCAGACATCAAACAGAGCACATTATGTAGAGATTATCATAATTTGATGTAAAATATGATTTTAATTATGGAGCTCTCATTGTAGTTTAACTTTGGCAAGCTATCACAAGTCCTTGAATGTGGAGGTATAAATTACAAGAAGATAATGCAAACAACACCAGCATGCTTTGCACATAAAAGGTTGCACAGAGCAATTATCACTTCATTAATTTGTAATGAAGACCAAATTGCCTGTAAGTGACGGTGGCTTGCCATCTCTGACCACTTGCAAAACCAGCAAGTCTCTAACACTAGTGTTTGCTGAGGACTAGAGACAGTAGAAATAAAATCCCAAAATGATCATTTTTTTTTATTGCTGCAGGAAAACAAAAAAATCATTGATTAAAGCTGTTTCTATAGTAGTATGCTTCATAAATTTAAAAATATTCAGATTTACCAAATCTTTCTAGTCTCAGAATTAATATATAATGCTCATAAATTATTAGAAATACGATACTGCTATAATAATTGTTCTAAGGCAGTGGGTGACATGCAATCAATCACATACAGAATTTGACAGTAAAAAGCATCTTTCCCTTTGGTTTTCTAATACTTAAAAAAAATCTCCAAGTTTGTCCAAGAATATTTTTTTTCTTTTTTTTTCATAAGAGGACACAGATTTAGCAAAATCTCAAAAATATTTTTAAAGCTTGAATTTTCTAAAATCAACAATTCTGAGATTTATTTGGCATCCAAATTCATACTCAAGCATTTCTTACTAGATCACAGAGACTAGAACCAAGTTCATATATATACATTTTCTTTTTCCAGATTTCCAGATGATTGCAACTATAGAAACCCACGTATGCAGACTTCTTCTCAGACAGACCATTCTGAAATTGATTTCCAGTAGCATAATCACAAAAATCTTCTGTAAAGTTGGTGGGTGCATACTAAGGAGTCTCTTCATTTATGTGCTCTACAGAGCAAGCAAATTTACTTCTCACTGAACCAAACATATATTTTTGATGGAAATATAAATGTTGAATAATTAATTGGCATTTAACCTATTACCTCTCATTTTTATGTACTTCAATGAGAGTAACTATGGATATGTTATTATTGTTGATATTCATTCTTTTCATGAGTAATAGGTTTAACTAGTTGCAAAGGACAAGAGTAAAGGGAAGTCCTAGTTATAGTTCCTTTAAAGAGGGAGATGCTGCAATACATTTAGCGTTCAGAATAATATGATAGGAAAATATGAAGTGAAAACAATAATTTCATGATTTTCCTTTTAAAAGTTACAACCAGTTTCTTATAAATTTTCAGATGATAATAAAAAGAAAATTATATCACTGATATGCTTATATTTAGAATATCAGTTTTATATTTCAGTGGTTAATAATATGTGACTTTGTGCTTTATAAAATGCTAATGATAATGAATCTTGCACCTATAGTGATATTAAGATGAGTTATGTTATGACTTCATCCATCCACATTTCACAGTCCCATGTTTCTTTCCCCTTATACACAACAACACCCATTGCAGAAATTTAGTGTTCATCCCAGAAACTTGAATATTTACATGGGAACAACATTTTAAGAATGAAGATGAAAAAATTTCTTGAAGCAAGGATGCCATTTCAAGTTTCAGGTACAGATATGACTACAAAAATGATTTGTATCTATTCATTCATAATTTTTCTTAGTAAATTCTAGTCTCAAAAATACATCTGCATAGGCACACCATTAACACACATGGGTATTATATACAATAAAATCATTGAAGTATATGAAACAATTGAGGCACATGAAGAAAATGAACTTCAGAACTTGTTTTGCATTTTGTAGGTGAATGTCAAATTAGACCATTATGTTTGTGGTAAAGTGATCAGGAAGAGAAAAGATGTAGACTTGATACTAGAAAGTCAGTATCAATGAAAAGATGTGGTCCAGAGTCTTACTATAGGAATGTCCTGAAGGGACTTTCCTGGTAAGGTAAGGCCAAGATTTTAGTAATTGTGACTGCTATACATTCCTCCACCCACCTTTAACCTCTAAGTATTTGTTTTAGTCAGCTTTTTCACTGCTGTGACTAAAAGACCTGACCAGAACATTTTAGGAGGAAAAGGCTTATTTAGGGGCTCATGGTTTCAGAGGTTTTATGGTCCACAGAAGGCTGGCTCTATTCTTTGGGGCTCAAGGTGAGGCTGAACATCCATGGTGGGAGACTGTGGCAGAGGGAAGTAGCTCATATCCTGATTGGGAAGCAGAGAGACTCCACTGGCCAAATACAAATATATATCCAAAGCCACGCCCCAATTCCAACCTCCACCAGCCACACCCTATGACTTCAGTTACCATTCAGTTAATCCCTATCAGGGGAATAAATCACTGATTAGGTTAAGACTCTTACAGCTCAATCATTTCTTCTCTCAACTTTCTTGCACTGTCTCACATGTGAACTTCTGGGGGACACCTCACATTCAAATCACAACAGTATTAATCGGATTTTGATAATGGTATTAGAACACAGGAATACAGGAAGGATAACTGACTGATTTTAGTAAACTATATTGAAAAGAGTTTAAAAACAAATGAAGAGGTGAAAGGACCAACACACTGGAATAGAATGATACAAGGTTCCTGTTTATAATCTCAGGAATGCTGGGCAGGCCATGGTAATTTCTGCAGCAAACCATGTGTAACAGTATGCACGTAATTAAAGATGCAGTGTCTTCAGAAAGCTTGAGTGTACAGGGATCCTCCATGACCCCCCCCCCCCCCGCCTTGCTTTCTCTATTTCTACATTATCTTTGATTTTAGTTATTCTTTTCTTAGCTGGGTCTCAGCATTCCTGTATGGGGATTGCAGAGCTGTTTCCACAACTCTTTTAGACAAATGTCCCATATCTTTAACTACAGTATGCCTAATTCATCTATTTCAGTGATTCTCAATTCTGATTAACGATTAGCCAGGGAGCTTTATAAAATACTGCTTCACAGGGCCTTACCTACACTAACTGTTTTGTTTTGAAGTTTTCTAGGTAATTCTACCAAACTCTTATACTATTTATCAGTGCTACTTATCCCTTGATGAACTGATTTTTAACTTTATTGAGCTCTGCCTGAAGAGGTACTGCAATATCAGCTTCCTTCCCTTCTGGGTTCCCACAGGAAGTGCCTAAAATGTCTGCCCAGCTTTGTAGCATGGTTTTCTGCTCATTTCTTATCCCATCTGTTTTTCACTCCAAGACCCACACATGCCCTATAGAGACACCCACCTGAATAACCTCATCTTCTGCCTCCCATAGGAATTTTAGGTCTCACCATAACAAACCAGGTAAATATAATCAGAGTGTTCTATTTCTAACTAGAGGTAAATGTGAAACATGTGCATCACCTAAACACATAAACAGTGTGTGGGTGGGTTACTTTCAATAAAATGTTTCTACTAGCATGAATGAAAGACAGTAAGTTTTAGACATGCTGCTAATTTTGTAGTTTGCTGCAGTTTGCTTGTTTCCCACTATGATTTTCTGTGGTGATCTGTCATTTTAAAAATGCATTGAAAATAGCAGTTTTATTCAATTCTGCATGCATTTATCAAATATTTCTATGCATAAAGCCTAAATTAGAAACTGGATAACAAAAAGAAAAAAAAATTATTTCTTATTATTGTAAGTTGATGGCAGAGGAAACTGTCACATAAATCATATGATGACCTGCTCTCTACTTGAGGAACTGCAAGCAGCTGTTGGGAAAGGAAAGATTATTACCGGATGGAAGGATTCAGAAAGCTTTAAAGAAGAAGAAATGGAAGGAAAGATGGCTAAAACTTCCACAAGTAGAAATATGGGGGGATGCAAAGAGAGAAAAAAATGTGAACAACCCAGGGATATGTCTTAGATGGTGCCCTAAGACACAGGGCACCAGGCAGGGACTCTGAGCAATTAGAGAAGAATGGCCTGGGAAAATGTGAGCAATACCAACCAACTTGCCCTTACTGATGAATCCCATGGCTAACTCTGGACTAGGAATTTTTACCCCAGAGAAGTAGGAGGAGATCCTCAGAAAGACCACTGTAAAGACACAAATGAGTTTTGTGAAGAACATGACCTTTGTTGAATGAAAAATTACTTGACATTTCCCAAAAGCTTATAAAGGGTTACATTAATTTTTATGAATGCTTGATGGATAAATACATACCTTCAGAGAGTAACACAACTGATGACATTATAAATTTTTGGTTATTAAAACAGTAGAAAGATTCATACTGACAGATGCTGTATCAACAAAAAAATTCAAGGCATATCTATCTATCTAGATACATATAAAAATAAGTGAATTTTTTATAATACTTTATCCTTCAAATTATGTTCTCAATACACTCTATACATCCCCTTTCAAGAACATTCATTGCATATTTATTGATTAATTGACATGCATCAAGTACTATATTGATATTATAGTAATAAAGAAGATAGAATATATCTTTTATGAGGAGCATATTGTCTGCCAGTTAAATCCACTGTTATTTTATATAAGACATATGCATTAATTTCTTTATTCATCATTATTTTTATCTTACATGGTCTCTGGTTTAGATCAGCCATCTTTCCCTAGCATCTGTGCCCAAAAACAAGTTAGAACCCTATAGAGATTTTCTAAAATTAAATGGCATTCAGTGTGCCAAAAGCCAAACATATATAATTAACAAAGTACAGAAGTGTGCTTTTGGTTTCATAAGACAGTAAATTCTAAAAATCAGTACTTTGGAGAGTTATGCCTCAGAGACTGGCCTGAGTGAATATAAGAACCATGCTATGTTTATTAAAATAAAAAAGGACTGGGAGATAAATTTCTAGAAAATGTGAGGCAATATATTTATGATGAATATTTTTTTAATTGATGGGAAAAAATAATTTTGTTATATAAAGGATCTGAAAGCCTGGAATATGGTAGAGCATTAAAAATGAAAAATGATGCAAAAACGCTTAAAAACCTACCAAAAAAGGGAAAGTAGCCTGAGGCATTGATGTACAATGTAGTTATGATATGCTAAAATATAAAATTTACCACGAGAGACTATATCTAAATTTAGCAGTGTCAAAACTGTTCAATTAAATCTGCTATTTAAAATGATTTTCCCTGTAAGGTAAAGAATGTCAGTATTAAAGAAACGAAAATAAAAGTATAATTTGTAGTATAGAGAATTGATTTTTTTTTAAATGATGAAATATCTATTTAGCATGTAAAGGAGATGTCTAATTTTCAAAATATTCTTTTTAAAACTATAACATTTTACTGTTTACTGTTACCTGAAATTTTACTGTTATCTGAAAATTATAAAAGAAGTCAATATAGCTAAAATATCATAAATAAGCCATTATCTGTTCACTAAAAGTTAAAAAGTAAAGGAAGCATTGTTAACAATCACTAGAAATTTACTCACTCTGTCTTCCTGTTCAAATGTAGCCAAATTACTTTACTTTTTATACACTAAATTTCTCTTAAACATTAGGGAGTAGGACAAGGAGACTACCACGTTTCCTATTCTTGGAAAAATGTTCAAGGTGAAATTGCCCAATAAAAAGGTAATTTCAGAATTCAGTGTAACTGCTTGAAAATAATGGGAGAAAATTCTATGCACATTGGCTTAACCTGTCTAGACTGAAAACGGTGCTAAGATGGACATTTACAGAATTGTTACAAATGGCCAACTACTTCGAAATTAATGCATAGCAGTGACAGCAGTACATTTCATATCAGTTGTGAGATTCATGTAATTTCCTGCTATGATAATGGGTCACAGCCACAGTAATTCATAGCAATTTACAATATACCTGTGGAGCACTCACAGTGACGGAAATGAAATTAACTCCTGTCACCACAGAACATATGTTAAGTTTTATAGATCTTCAGATAGCAAGTTTATTTTGAACAAAATAAGTGTAATTCTTAAGAACATTCCCCTGAAAGTAAGCTGCTTTATACCATCAATTTTAAAGTTATAAAGACCTCCTTTGCTGCTTTTCTCCCACAGGGGTAGCAACCCTGCTTTATACAAACATTTTTAATCTTTTGTCCATTAAATATCTTGGGAACACAAGATTTAAGAATTTAAGCTTTGAAGAAACCCCTAGAGACCTGTATTTGAAACCTAGCTTTGCTACCAATAGCTAGAAGATCTAATAAATTGGGACTTAACTTACACATTTGTAAAATGGAATAAATAATAGTAAATACTATTTAGACATGTGAATAAAAATAGATTGTCCATTTACAATGGTTGTAAGACTATGTATAACCAAAATTATTATTCTGCTACAGCTGGGTTAACCAAACATGTTATTGGAACACACTGGGAGTTTATTTTACCTCTTATAATACAATAGGGATATATTTAAAAATATTTCCTATTCTTTTTTTCTTTGTCTAGAGTTTCCTTAAATGTTTTACTGTTCTGAAATTCAACAAATAACATTCATGACAAAAACTAACTGAATATTTGCCTACTTTACATTTTTATTATAAAATGAACAATGCTATCTTCTATTTACCAAAAGACTGCTCTTGGAAGTCTAGCAAAAGTTTTGCCAGCAGTATTGTCAGATGACTGGATAAAGAAAATGTGGTATGCATACACAATGGAATATTACTCAGCCATATGAAAGATTGACTTTGGGACATTTGCCCACAAATGTATGGATCTGGAGATTATCATGCTAAGTAAAATAAGCCACCACCACCCCAAAAAGGGCCAAATGGTTTCTCTGCTGTGTGGATGCTAACACACAAAAATGGGGGGAGGAGAAGAATAGATGTTTAAGGAATCAGACAAAAGAGAATGAAGGAAGAGAGCCATTATGAATAGGAAAGAAAGTAGAATGAGTCAGACATAACTTTCCTAGTTACATACATGAATACACCACAATTAATCTCTACATCATGTACAACTGCAAGAATGGGATCCTAATTAGAACAAGATATACTCTATGTTTGTATAAATATGTCAAAATATAATCTACTGTCATGGATAATTTTTAAAAAACAAAAGTATACAAGAAAATAAAAATGACTGGGTATGTGACTCACTGGTTAAGCACTCCTGGGTTCAGCCCTGTTACAAAAAAATATAAAGAAGAAATGGAAGGGGCAAGGGAGTAAAGGGAGAAGGGAGAGCTGTCTTATTTGGTTTTGTTTTGTTTTCCCAGTAATAACTGCTTGTAAGTTTCTGAAGCCAAGTTTTTCTCTTCCCACCTTCTTTTGGAGATGATGTTTTTATTTGTATATTATATTTATCTATAATAGTAGGTTCATTGTGACATAATCATACACACATGGAACTTAATTTTCTCCATTTCTGTCCCCAGTGCTTCCTTTTTCAGTCTCTTTCTCCTTCACTCTATTCCCCTTCCTCTCCTCTAGTGGACTTCCTTTTCTCCCTTTTCCGGTGTTTTCTCTCCCTCTCTCCCCATTTCCTTCCTCTGCTCAACTGGTAGTTGTGTTTCTTGAGAGTAGAAGGGATTTTAAAATAATAGTCCAGGAAGTCTCACCCAAGAAGTTATCTTTAAATAGAGGCTCATGGCAGTGAAAGAATTTATGGATAAATAATTAATAAAGGAATATAGGCACATTAGGAAAGAGCATTCAGAGAAAAGGAAACAGAAAGAAGCCCCTGCATAGGGAATCATCCTGTTGTGTCCTACAAAGAGGGAGGTAAAGACTTTGGTTGAGGTGGAAAGAGGAGGCTAGGATTGGAGGACTTTAGGTCCAGACTCAGAATCTGAGCAGAGGCTTGACAGACTCACTTTTTAATGGACCCTATGGTTGCTATAAAGAATTAGAGAATTGCTAGATGATTATGTGAATGGTTTGAGCTTTAACAGAGGTTTTCTTTCTTTTTTTTTATTAAGGTTTTTTAATTTTTTTTATTGGTTGTTCAAAACATTACAAAGCTCTTGACATATCATATTTCATACATTAGATTCAAGTGGGTTATGAACTCCCATTTTTACCCCAAATACAGATTGCAGAATCACATTGGTTACACATCCACAATTTTACATAATGCCCTATTAGTAACTGTTGTATTCTGCTACCTTTCCTATCCTCTACTATCCCTCATCCCCTCCCCTCCCATCTTCTCTCTCTACCCCATCTACTGTAATTCATTTCTCTCCTTGATCATTTTCCCATTTTCCTCACAACCTCTTATATGTAATTTTGTATAGCAATGAGGGTCTCCCTCCATTTCCATACAATTTCCCTTTTCTCTCCTTTCCCTCCCACCTCATGTCTCTGTTTAATGTTAATCTTTTCTTCCTGTTCTTCCTCCCTGCTCTGTTCTTAGTTGCTCTCATTATATCAAAGAAGACATTTGGTATTTGTTTTTTAGGGATTGGCTAGCTTCACTAAGCATAATCTGCTCTAGTGCCATCCATTTCCCTACAAATTCCATGATCTTGTCATTTTTTAGTGCTGCGTAATACTCCATGGTGTATAAATACCATATTTTTTTTATCCATTCATCTATTGAAGGGCATCTGGGTTGGTTCCACAGTCTAGCTATTGTGAATTGTGCTGCTATGAACATTGATATGGCAGTATCCCTGTAGTACGCTCTTTTAAGGTCTTCAGGGAATAGTCCGAGAAGGGCAATAGCTGGGTCAAATGGTGGTTTTCTTTCTTATTGCCCAAGAGTTTGGGACATTGCTTTTATAAGGTTTTGCATGGAGTGGAGGAGGAATGGAGGCAGATAATCAGAGCTGTGGTTAACTAAGGGAAGCTCATGCATTTTGTTCATTATTGATACCTAGCACCCAAATTGTCTCACATAATCCAAACCTTGATTTAGTAAGTAAATGATTAATTTCTGAATGATAGTTATATTTCAGAAGTAGGACTAGGACATGGAAACTGACTGGTATTTACTTGGAGAAAATTGAGAATCTTACAATGACTCTGAAGTATTAACTCATTGTTTGATAATCATATTGATTACATATTTGTTCAAGGTAATGGACTTTCTAAGTATTGAATCATTTTATACTTGAATGTCCTGTGTAGCTCGATTGATTCTACTAATGAACAACCAGTTCCACAGATGAGACAAATGATGGTAAGTGTGTCTCGGCGGCGGGGGGGGGGGGGGGGGGGTGGGCAGGGGGGATTCAATAATTTGCTCTAAAACAGTTAACTTGCAAATAGTAGAGTCTGGATGCAAACTCAGCACTCTTAGATTACAAAGTTTTTCTATTTTTGACTAATCTGACTTGGTGATTTGTAAATAATCTCATTATCAAGGATGGGTAGCAGAATAGGTGGAAAAAGTCTAGGGAAAAAGAGGGCAGACTTGCTTAATACAGTCATAGTCTGATATGTCAACATGAATCACAAAGATGTTTTCAAAAGTGGAGAAGTTATCCAAAATTCAGGAAAAAAATTAAAAGGAGAAATTTGGATTTTGGAGCCACATAATTAAAGCTTTGGAAATACTTAAAATGGTTTTAAAAAGAAAGAAAAAAAATGAATTTCAGACTATTTTGAAATGCTTATGAAAAAGGGTAAAAAGAGAAAGATGAGTTGAGGAAATGAGTGGAAATATTATATAAATTGGGCTTTTGAAGTATCCATATTCAAATGTTGCCACATCAAAAACTTGTTCTAGTTAAGCATATTATTTTCTTCTGGAAAAGGAGCAATTACATAGGTGGGAGTGGAACAAAGAGAAACAATTCGGAGACACCAGACAGAGAGAATTTTGAGAACTGTGTAGCTGTTATGGAGAACAGTTAAAAAAAAAAGCATGTGGTCTGAGAAGAATGAACCAAAAAATTGTTTAATGTTATTTATGTAATAGGATTACAAAGAATGGTTTCTTAGGAAGCAGGAGTTTTTCCAAGAATTCATGGAACTGAGGCAGAGATAACAGAAAAGTGAAGACAGTAATTATGGAGTTTTAAAAACAATTTACTTAATCTTTACCTGTAACAGAGGTGAATTTCCGGTTAAAATATCTTGATTATTAGTGGATTATTGTTGAACCACAACTAGATTTAGAATTAATCTTTTCTGCCTCATGTAGGGTGACTATAATACCACTAATGGTCTGTGCATTTCAAAAAGAAGAAAAAACTTTGAAAGTTTTTATCATAAAAAAAGATAAATATTTGAGGGGATATGTTTAACTTGATTTAAACATTACACTTTACATGTATCACATGGTATACCATTAATATGTAAATTTTTTATATATTTTATATGAATCCAAAATAAATTTAGTTTAAAACACTTAAGGATGAATGCATTTGAGATTGGAAAAATTGTTTAATGTTATTTATGTAACATTTATATAAAAGGTATATAGGAAAAAATTTAAAAATTTAAATGATGTGTATTCACAACATTTTTCAAAGAAAAGTATTTAGTTCAAAGTCAAAATAATTGACAATAGGGGAAAATTTTTAATAACAAATTAGAAATTAGGTTAATAAAATTTTAACGATTGCCTGGCACCCTGGTGCATGCCTGTAATCCCAACTCCTTGGGAGTCTGGGGCAGGAGGATCACAAGTTCAAAGCCAGCCTCAGCAGCTTAGTGAGGCCCTAGACAATTCAGTGAGACTGTCTCTAAATAAAAGATAAAAAAGGACTGGGGATGTGGCTCAGTGGCTTAGTGGTACTCCTGGGTTCAATTTCTGGAACTAAAAAAAATAAAAAATAAATTGCAATAATTATCATCCCAATAAAAGATGGTATCAATTGAGAGAATTATTTTTAAAGCAATAGTTTAACTTAAAAATAAGTGAATGGAAAAATTATGGTCAAATATTTAAATTGAAATTTTTGTTTTATTTGCTTACACGTTGATCATTTATTTATGTGTGGTATCTAAAATGTTTCCATATTTTATAAATGACAAACATAAACAGAAAGTATTACAGACAGTATATTATTTTGCAGTTTCACATATTATATTTGTATAAACCACTATTATATGAAATTATTCTATATGAAATAAATGAAAATTTGCTCAATTATGCATAGAAAAGATTTCAGAGAATATTCATAGATAAATTTAAAGTTTAGGTATTAATACTACCTGTGCCAAAATATAATTAATTTGGAACTACTTCTCTAAATTTCACTTCACATATTACAGCTGATGATTAGTTTCTGTTCTTCTTATCTACTTAGGCTATAGCTGGTATATTTTAAAGCACTTGTTCATGCTAGATGAGGAGCAGAGTGACTCAATATTATTTTACTAAATAATACTGTAAATAAAATAATTATTATTTTACCAAAAATATTTTACTAAATATTATTGAATCCTTCAGCACATAGAGACACACTGAGTTACAAAAGATTGTGGATGTCCTGTAGTCACACATCAAGAAGTGATAGGGACATGGTTTGGAATCACACACCCTAATTCACAGACTAAGCTCATTAGTAGTTAGGTTTGATATGTCTCACATTTCCTTATTGTCTTGGTTTACTTTAGATTTTGAGGTTTCAAAAGACACTTTGTGCTTGTCTTCTACTTATATAGCACCCAGATTCCTCAATTTCTAGCTCTACTGCTTCCTGGTGATTACCCAGTGTTCAAAGACTTCCTTTTTAAAGACCCAACTCAAATGGCATGTCATCTGCAAAGATTTTCTTCCCTTCCCTTCAAGATGAAGTCATTCACTCCTCAGCTGTGCCATTTTTCAATTCCTAAATATTTCTACTATTGCATGTATCACCTAGTAACACATTGATTTGTGTATTAGCTGTCCATCACCAAAATAAAATACTCGAGAAGATCCATGTATAAAGAGAAAATGTTAATTCTGCTCATGGTTTAGAGCTTCCAGTCCATGATTGCTGGTCCCATTGATTTAGGCCTGTGGTGAGGCAGCCCTTATGGGAGGAGTGTGTGGTAGGAAAAAAACACTCATTTCATTGCCAAGAAGCAACCGAGAACCAGGATGGAAACCGTATCCCACAGTCCTCTTTAAGAGCACACCCGCTGACCTAAAGACATCCCACTAGGCCCTACCTCCTGATGGTTCTACCACCCTGAAACTAAGCCTTTAATACATGGGGACTTTGGGGGACATTTCAAATCCAAAATATAGCAATTTTCTTGACCACTTTTCTCCAAAGAGGTTATAATCTCCCTGAAGGCAAAATAATGATCTTTAAGAGTAAAAATTGGCTTTACAGCTGCAGAATTGTGTAGTGTTTAAAAATGTACATACTTGAAGGAAGGAATGATATAAGGGCATAAATCTTAGAACTTCAGTAATTCAGGATGTAACCATATTTGTAGACAGGATCTATAAAAAAGGTAATTTGATGAAAATGAAGTAATTTTGGAGAGCTGTGGACCTTATAAAAAGAGGAAATTTGGATACAGAAGGATATCTAGGGAAGATGTAGAGACACAGGGAGAAACAGACATCTCTGAAGGAAAGTGAGGAACCAAGAACACAGTTTTCTCTCAAGACCCTCAGAAAGAATCAACCCCTCTGATATCCTGATTGATATCTAATTTGGGAGGAAAACATGTCTGTTGGTTAATCTGTGGTTCAATTTGTAGTATTTTTTTTACAGCAGCTCTAGGAAAAAAAAATACAGCATTTTATCACATTTATGCACTATTTTAGAAACTTAGCATTCAAATAAAGATTATGTTTATAGATGCCCATTTTTTGGTCAATATATTATTCTCTAAAACATCTGGATCATCTTTTTTTTGTAGATTTGGCTAGCAAACAGAAGAGTTTGAAAAGAGTCACAAAAAGAATTTAAGATCTTTTGTTATAATAAAAGAAAGTATAACATGATTTCAATAAGATACAGAAATTAAGTCAAAGAAGGCAATATGGTCCTTTGGTTACTTGCTCACGAAATTCCTCAGGGCAAGTGCTGAAGTCTTATGCTGCTACCAAAAGAGGATATTAAATGGTGTCACAAAGGAAGAGTTTTAGAGTCCATGTTTCTGCACAGTGAGATCCCTGTTCTCAACTTCAAACTCATTTTTAAATTATGCTTCCCAGTAAAAGTAGCAGAGTTTAAAATGTGTTTCCCATTATAAAATCTGGGTGGAAAATAACAGTGCTAATGAATAAAGTGAGATATACTAATAATTAATTCAGAACATAATGGAAAAAGCCGATATCTTATCACTAATCCATTGCTAAATGTAGAGTACTTACAGAAATTTTTTCCTAAGAGTTCCTGATGTGAGAAAAAATATTGTAAAGGACAAGTTATGTATCAGGGCCACTGCGTATGAGGAAATGAAGAACTCAATGCAATATATTATGGGGAAAAGGACATTTCAAAAGAAACATGGCTCAGAAGAGAGCTTGGTTGCTTATTATGGTTTCAATAGTACATTTGGGTTGAAGAATTGGACATTAACACTAATGCAATTAAGGTTTGGACATTAATACTAGAATTTCATTTTATATCAGTAAGAGTCTAAGTTTTACTTCTCAGGTAGTCTAAGATCAGTCCTCCCTATTGAGATTTCTTCATGCTTTTCAGAAAAAACTCACAAAAATTCCCCTATGAATTTTTTTTTTTAATTTTTGTTGTTGGTTGTTCAAAACATTACATAGTTCTTGACATATCATATTTCACACTTTGATTCAAGTGGGTTATGAACTCCCATTTTTACCCCGTATACAGATTGCAGCATCACATCAGTTACACATCCACTGTTTTACAGATTGCCATACTAGTGTCTGTTGTATTCTGCTGCCTTTCCTATCCTCTACTATCCCCCCTCCCCTCCCCTCCCATCTTCTCTCTCTACCCCATCTACTGTGATTCATTTCTCCCCCCCTTTTTTCCCCTTTCCCCACACTTCCTCTTGTATGTAATTTTGTATAACCATGAGGGTCTCCTTCCATTTCCATGCAATTTACCTTCTCTCTCCTTTTCCCTCCCACCTCTCGTCCCTGTTTAATGTTAATCTGCTTCTCATGCTCTTCCTCCCTACTCTGTTCTTAGTTACTCTCCTTATATCAAAGAAAACATTTGGCATTTGTTTTTTAGGGATTGGCTAGCTTCACTTAGCATAATCTGCTCTAATGCCATCCATTTCCCTGCAAATTCTATGATTTTATCATTTTTTAATGCAGAGTAATACTCCATTGTGTATAAATGCCACATTTTTTTTTTTTTATCCATTCATCTATTGAGGGCATCTAGGTTGGTTCCACAGTCTTGCTATTGTGAATTGTGGTGCTATGAACATCAATGTAGCAGTGTCCTTGTAGCATGCTCTTTTTAGGTCTTTAGGGAATAGACCAAGAAGGGGAATAGCTGGGTCAAATGGTGGTTCCATTCCCAGCTTTCCAAGAAATCTCCATACTGCTTTCCAAATTAGCCGCACCAATTTGCAGTCCCACCAGCAATGTACAAGTGTACCCTTTTCCCCACATCCTCGCCAGCACTTGTTGTTGTTTGACTTCCTAATGGCTGCCAATCTTACTGGAGTGAGATGGTATCTTAGGGTGGTTTTGATTTCCATTTCTCTGACTGCTAGAGATGGTGAGCATTTTTTCATGTACTTGTTGATTGATTGTATGTCCTCCTCTGAGAAGTGTCTGTTCAGGTCCTTGGCCCATTTGTTGATTGGGTTATTTGTTTTCTTATTGTTTAATTTTTTGAGTTCTTTGTATACTCTGGATATTAGGGCTCTATCTGAAGTGTGAGGAGTAAAGATTTGTTCCCAGGATGTAGGCTCCCTATTTACCTCTCTTATTGTTTCTTTTGCTGAGAAAAAACTTTTTAGTTTGAGTAAGTCCCATTTGTTGATTCTAGTTATTAACTCTTGTGCTATGGGTGTTCTATTGAGGAATTTGGAGCCTGACCCCACTGTATGTAGATCGTAGACAACTTTTTCTTCTATCAGACGCAGAGTCTGTGATTTAATATCAAGCTCCTTGATCTATTTTGAGTTAACTTTTGTGCGTGGTGAGAGAAAGGGATTCAGTTTCATTTTGTTGCATATGGATTTCCAGTTTTCCCAGCACCATTTGTTGAAGATGCTATCCTTCCTCCATTTCATGCTTTTAGCCCCTTTATCAAATATAAGATAGTTGTAGTTTTGTGGATTGGTTTCTGTGTCCTCTATTCTGTACCATTGGTCCACCTGCCTGTTTTGGTACCAGTACCATGCTGTTTGAAATTTTTACAAACACTTTCCAAGAAGACTGGAATTTGTTTTATTATTATACTCCAGGTGCCAGCATTTTGACTAGGTATATTCGATTCATTCAAAAGGATTTTTGAGGCCCTATTATGAAACAGTCACTAGCCAAGACTAGGAATAGTACAAATGAAAAACAAACAAACAAACAAACAAACAAAAAAACACAAACAGTAAATTCCCAGCTCCATGGAGCCATGTGCCAAAAGAAAAGCGGGAACAGTCTTCAGTGAAGAGTAAAGGAAGAGGAAAAAACACTACAGTCACAGATCAATATTCCGATAAATTGTCATGGGCGAGATCTGAATGAGATGCAGAATAAAAGTATTTATCAAAATGGGAAGAGTAACTGCAGGAGGAGTATATTTGGAGAAAGAATATCAAGGTATTTTGAATACAATAGTTATGAATGCCTCCTAAATATCCAAATGAAATGACAATAAGCAGTTGTCATCAAGAATATGAAATTCAGGGGCTGGGGATGTGGCTCAAGCGGTAGCGCGCTCGCCTGGCATGCGTGGGACCCAGGTTCGATCCTCAGCACCACGTACAAAGATGTGTCCACCGAAAACTAAAAAATAAATATTAAAAAAAAATTCTTCCTCTCTCTCCTCTCTCTCTCTCTCTCTCAAAAAAAAAAAAAAAAAGAATATGAAATTCAGGTGCACAATGGAATCAAACATATAAAAGAGGAGCTATCAAAAGATAAATGATGATATTATGTAGGAAACTACTGAAGAGAGAATAAAAAAATGGAAGGAGCTTCTGGAATTTTCCATTGATTAGACATCAAGAATATTGGGAGAATCTAGCAAAGCATCCTTAGAAGAAAGGACAAGTAAAGCAAAAAAACTATACAAATACTGCCAATAAATGAAGAAGTTTCTAGAAGGAGAAGGTAAGGTAACGATAGCTTTGTCAAGTGTTCCTACCAAATTGAGAAAGGTGGCATTGACTGAAGACTGAGCCACTGCATTTGGCCATGTGGATAACACCAACATGCGTATTATGAAATGAGTTCCCCTCTGCCTACTCTGTCTGCCCATGCTCTATTTTCATTTTCAGTAACATTTTATTGAGGAAGTATTATGTGGATACTAAATGGAGAGCTATACATAAGAATAAATCCATTAATTTTATAATATAAATCATTCAATTATATATATATGTAAAATAAATGAAAGCAAAATGCTGCATATTAATGGCTTCCTTCTTAATCATAATAGAATAACCTCTTTCATATTACCCATTAAAATGTTATATTTCTTCCATTTACTTCATTTTATTTAGGATATGCTAGCTATAAGACATATATATGTATATATCAACAAATATTTTCTGTGATAATAAATTACTTCTAGGAAGAGAGATGGTTAATCAAATGAGATTTTCTAGTGTCTTTTGGATATTTATCAATTTAAGTTTATTATTCAATTGAAATTAATTAACACTTCTTATATTGTAACTGTGGGAGTCACTTTCCAAACATTTGTCTGTGTTAGTACAATGAATATGTTAAAAATTTATTTATTATACACTAAGTATGTTTCACATATATTTGGTTTTGAGACACTAATTTAATGCGATAACACGAAAAATGGCTTTCATTTACTGATTCAACAAAGGTTGGTCATGTACATAAAAATTTTAATAAAGATAAAAATTAAATATGTAGATTGTGAGATAGTAAATTCACCATAAAAACTAAGAATGTAAACTTCATAATATTTTTAAGTTCAAAACACTTTCGTGGTTAACATAAAGCTGAGAAAAAGAATTCGAATTTTATTAGAAGAGGAAAAATAAAGCAGCAATTATTTCACATGGCATAACTCAGGTCTTACAAATGGGGACAGAGAAAATTAAGGATTAAAAACATAGCTCAGGTAACAAAAATTTCAACAAATTGAATAAACAGGTGCATAGCGTATCATTTCCTTGGTTTAATAAGTCTTTGAAATGCTATATTCTAAACAATGGAATTTCCTATAGAATTCCCGACTCACAACATGTTTTTCTATTGTCGTTTACCTAAATACTGAATACACTGTGGAATCAGTACCACTAAGCTGAATGAAACTGTAAAAAGCACCAGCTGGTTGTATTCAAAATGGCACTTGTCCAGGTCTCAAATGTCTTATTTATATACAATGGAATTCTGCCAGCTGTTTAATATTGAGGGCTAATAAATGTAATTGGCAGTACTACACAAGCACAACTAACAAATATCAGAAAATACTTTGCAATGTGAAGTTTGACTTGTTCTCATTTCACATAATTGAATTTGGGACAGTGGAAAATGAGTTTAAAGCAGTTTTGCTTTTGAAATAATAAAAATACTTACATTGTTTAAAAGAAAGAAATGTAAACTTAGCTGTAGGTGAATTTTAAGCTTACCAGCTGGTCTACATTTTATTAAAGCTGGGGCTTGTACTGATAGGTTAAGCTTACACCATCATGTGGATGAACAGAGGTATTTAGACAGGTCCCTGGGCCTCTCAGACAAGGTGAAGGGTGTTAGGCCCTTGAAGAGGTCACAATCTAGTGTCAAGATAGATTACTATCTCATGGTCACACAGAGAGATTTTACCAAAAGAAATTTATATGAAAAATAAAACAGATTTACTAACTGCCAATAAAAAACAATGTCACATTGTGACATAGGTTTTCATTTCTAAAAAAAAAAGAAAAGAAAACACACATGTACCACTTGATGGGAAGGAAAGAAAAAAAGGGAAACCGAAAGAAAGAAAACAGTTCTTTCTAAAAGTCAAAATATTCAAAACTTTTTTATTCTTTAACTTTGAGTCATGGACAAGAAATTGACCTTAGGATATCACTTTTCAAAAGATGACAGGCATTTTACTATTGCGATATTATTTCTTCTAACAGATTGCTTTTCCCTGGAAATGACATGTATGTAACAGAATATTAAATGACCCATGTGTGTAATAGAGTATTAAATCAAAGCCATCATCTGCATACATGTGAGTATATGAAACAAGAATGGTCTACATGTAGAGAAGAAAAGGAGGGCTGGGCGGAGATGCTGAAGACTCACATGAAATGAAAACTCAGGGTGCATAACTGCAGAAAAATAAAACAGTATTTAAGTTTTATCTACTCCATTATCCACCAGACAGTTAGACCTGCTCCTAAATCGAAGATCATCACACTTCAGTTTCATTTGTTAGTGATGCTTGTTTTCAAAATTATATACTAAAAAGCACCATAGTGTTTTAGTTTAGGTTCTTATCATGCATTAATTATGGGTGCACAGTCACATACTCTCTTCATAGACCATATATGTAGATAAAGATAGAGCTCATATAGAACAATCCAGAAATAGGAAAAAAACCCCATAAAATTGGCTTTTGTATTTCACACATAAAAATATCAAGAACATGCTTTCCCAACTAGAGCTATGAATCTCCCTGTTGGTAATAGACACAAGATGAGAAAGGATTTAATCTTGGTAGCAGTATTTTCCAGATTGACATCCTAAAATTACTGCTACAGTCCCTTTTCCTAAACCCTTATCTTCCCATGTGATTCTTCATCATCATCTTGGAAAAAAAAATTCAACCTCATTAGAAGGAAAAAATGTAAAAAATATTCCATTTCAAGGGTTTTGTTTCATTTTGTTTCAGTAATCAAGAGGGATCCCAGGAATTCTGGTTTGAAAAAGTTTAAGAGGCAGGAGTACAGTATCTTTCATTGATTTTTAAAGAGCTTTTTAGCATTTGTATACATTTTGGATTATACTTCTGAAAAACACAAGAGTTTGGTTGTTCCAGGGCTTATTTATTTTAAAATTCCTCTATTGACTGCTACTTTGTAATTTCTGCATATGATTATTGAAAATAGAATCACTTATGGCATATCTAAACTAAATTCAAAACAACCGGAATGTAATTAGATTAATGCCAATGTAAACTACCAGCTCAATGAATGGAGGTCTTTGAGCACAAATAGAAAATGATGATTTTGATGCCAAGAAATCCCAGTGGCCTGTAACCTACTATAAGTTACCATAGCTGTGCTGGGGCCTCCAGACTGATGAAGTCACTCAAACAAATCACCCAGGCACTCCACTCCTTCTACACTCATATCCTCCTGTTCCACTCATGAATAATATTTTCCTGAAGGGAACTGGTTTATTTCAATTACTATTTGAGACTAAGTTAAGCACGAATGACCATCAACCTTTGCCAGTAATCTCTTAATTACTTGGTCTTTGAAATTTTTGAAGAATACCAGTAGCCCCAAATTTCCAAATATTGCACTAAGTCATGTGAATTTTAAAAGGGAATAGGTCAAAAGTTTTAATAATAGTAAGACACATTAGTTAAAACTGTTTATAATAATTACACAGTTGAAATGTTTTTTTATTCATAGGAAATTTAATTGAACATTTAAATTCTAATGATTCCATTTAATCCACAGACTCTCATAGGCTTTTACAGTTATGATTACATTCAAGCCTAGAGGCTTGCAAAGGGATTTCAGATAAGACAACAGAGTAAAAGCCTGTAGGTACTTCCCAGTACCAAAATAATTACAGCTACTTCATGAACCATGAAAAATATGTATAAAGAGCTGCAAAGTTCAGCATTTCTGTTCATAAAATAAAAATTTTTAAAAAAAGGTTTTTTAAAGAAATCATAATCTTAATAGAAAAGACTAAAAATTCATATACATTGTTTAAACAAAACTTTTGATGTGGGGAGTAGAGTAGATTAAATGACCACAGGAAAACTGGAAGCAGAGTGTGTAAATGTGTCATTCAGGCAGGTTATTTCAGAAACTTAGGTAATGAATAAGTAAAGGCCTAAGAGAAAGAAAATAGGGGAGTCATAAGATGATTGAAAGTATTAAAATATTACAGCCCTGTGGGTTTCACATACCCTGTGATAGAGTTAATTTTGACATATCTGTGGGTTCTTGGTGGAGTGAAGTGAAAAGTTGATTTCAGGTGTGAAAAAAAAAAATAGACCTTGCCTATCCCACTCAAAGCATAACCCAGGCTATCAAAACTGCAATCCAACACATCTCAGGTCCTCAGTGTAGCATGCAGGGGAGGAGGAATATATTAGAAATTTAATTTGTGTTTATGTGGTGCCATTTTAAATTTATGCTTAATTTAAATTTTATGTGCAATATATTCAGAGATGCAAGTATATATTTAAAAATTAAATCTATAAGTATATAAATATTCACATATTAGGAACTCAATAAATTATTTTAATTATCAGGGTATATCATTAAAAAGTTTAAATGGCTTTCAATTATATTGGAAATCTGACTTCAAGAATCACCTCCCTGAATCTTCAAATTAAAATCACATTTTACAACTAGTTTTCTTTTCAGATTAGAAAATGTCTGACATTCTAAGAAGTTTCAGTGTCCATTTTTTTGTACTTGTCATCAAAATAACAAGTTATTTATTGCAGGTAACTTTTATTTAAAACATTTTTTAAAACTAATAGATGCCATATGATTCTGGAAAGCAGTGATGCATGAATTTATGTATTACATAGAGATGGCTTTGATTTTATAAAGTTCTCTTACAAAAATAGTTTGGGGAACATCTTGCTTCCTTTACATCATTAAAGACATAAAAAATGTTAAATTCGTATTGGTTAAATCTCAACTTTCACATACACATAGACTTTTTCTAGAAAAAGCAAAAAGATTACCCACATTTATACACTGCAGACATAAACTTAATACTTAGGGGAAAAGGAGCTCATTTCACCTAAGACACATTCCTCTGGACATTTTTTTTTTTAATCTGGATAGATAATTCAATTTGTTAACTGAAAAAAATCAACATTTCTCCTTTTCATGGCATAGCATAAGGTATACCTCTTTAAAATTATCTGTTCAAACTACTAGAAATTCATGTGAGCTGTAGAAAGAGTCAATTGGAAGCTATAAAATTTCCCACACAGAACTATCAGTGTGTTCCTGTCTCTTCTTTCTAAAAGGACACTCTGAGCCATTTGAACTTCAGTTACTTGGTCACTATCCATGATGAATAGCCATATTTTCTGTACTGCACAGAATACACCACTAGCAATTATACATTCTTGGGCTGATCTTTTACAGATGTCAAGGAAAGCTGACGAAAGAATGTTCAGAATGGAGTGATGGTCAGGACAGTAACATGCCACCACTGAGTATGGCATGTCCTTGTGGTGTAAGACCTGTATTTTTCAATAAAAGGAGAAAAAAATCTGATTTCAGTCAATGGAGGAGAAAAGAGATGGAAAAAGGAGAAGAAAAGAAGTTATGGCAATGTGATCTGCAAACAACAGAAAAGCCATTATAAAGTAGTACTAACAAGTAAGGATGGAAATCATGTTTTTGGAAGTATCCACCACTACCTGAAGAGTTTGACGTGAAATATTTCAGTAATCTTCATTACAATTCTTAAAGACTATAATAGCATTTTGTCTAGCAATGATTAATAATTTAAATAAATGAAAAGTACTTCTTACTTTGGAGACTTTTACTCAATTATCATTATTTGCAGGGTTAGCTTTGAGGCATGAGGTCTGCGTGATCAGTAACACAGGGCTCTGCTTAGAAGAGTCTCAGTTTGGTGGAAGGTTCTGCAGCCACTATCTTGAAACACTTAATTTTTTTAACAAGGTATCTTTGTTGTTCTTTGTGCCTCTAATTATGTATCTTGTCTTGATACCTTAAAATTCTGGGGACAACATTTAAAGCATTGTTTTTTATGATTATATATATTACAACGCTAAACTTGTGGACACTCAAATTTAAAACACCACAGTGTTAAGTACTTCAATGTCTGTCTCCAGTACTGTCTCCAACATATTATGTTATTTATTGTTCTGTTTGTTTGGCTGCATCATTTCTGAGGTTATTATTGTTAGCTACCAAATAATTCTACTTGAATGTGTGTTCTACTTGAATGTGTGTCTCTTAAATATTTTAACGAGCCTACAAAACTGAACCGTATGACACAGTGTATGTCTCCTGCATACAACAATCTTTGCAAAACAACAATCTTTCAGTAGAAATCAGGAGAGTAGAATGTATGGCATTATGATTTTATGTACATTTTTGTCATGTTTACTCAACAAGACAATAAACTCAGCAATTACATATTCATTAAAACACCCACTATATTTTTGAAGATGAGGTGGATGACCAATAAATACATGTAAATTTACTGAATTTTTTTAAAAGAATGAATGAGATAGAGAGAGAGAGAGAGAGAGAGAGAGAGAGAGAGAGAGAGAGAAAGGAAAAGGAGTTGTTTAAGAAACTGGGAGATGATTTTAAGTCTACCACACATAAATTGCTTGATTACAATAAGGAAAGGCTTATGTTTAAATAAAAAGAAGATTTTTTCAAAAGTACAAATTCCAGTTCTAATTAGTATATATTAAAGAGTGTGTAAAATATTTTTGGTAGTTTACCACTCAGTTGGTTTGTCAATATCTTCCAGGAGTATTTCCATACACATTTAACTTATGAAAAATGTATTTCTTTCTTATAAAGTACAGGTTTGTCACTTCAGACTTTCATAGAAATAAGTCTATTTTTTTCCTTAAAAAATAATGGTAGAGAAAAATAAATGACAGAGCTGGAATCTTAGAACCTTGGAAACAGTTCAATTGTTTTATCAGCTGTACCACAAGGCGTGCAAACTTTAGCCCTCCTTGGCCTTGTGTTGCTACTAAATTGCTGCTTCTCATACTCTTCCTTTCGCATATATGAGAAAATGCTCTTTGGTTTAATATGCTGATTGCTGTAAAATAAGAATAATGTCAAAATAATATCTGACCCAAAGCATCATAAAGCTGTGGCTTTCTAACCAGTGCTCCTGTCATATGGCAGTAGTAAATATACACACCATAAATTTAGGGGTATGGTCTCATCTTTCTCTTTGGGGAATTGAGTGTACACAGACTTGAAAATCAAGAGAAACTAACTGGCTCTACTTATGGTATAGTGGAAAACTTGTAGAAGGAAAAAAAATCAGATTTTGGAATTGTATAAAGGACAAAACTTAAACATTTCCACATTCATGTCTGGTCTACCTAATATATTTTAGAATTTTTTTAACACATACTTGCTTTGATATATTATAATTGTTATATTATGCATTTGTGGAATTTTAGGGAAATTACTCATTCTGTTGTAGAAAAAAGTAAAAACAAAGAGAACAGGTTTTCAAAACACCCTCAGCCACAGATCACATTCTTCTACTGTAACTTTTCTTTGATAACTAGACTTGATATGAATATACAAACCACACTTCAGCTATATTTCTGCATATTCAGACATTTAAATTACTTAGCTTCTAAGTCTCAGAGTATTTAAGAAAAAAAAAAAACCTGCTCTCAGTGAGACACTGATTTCATGCTGTGACAAGCTCAAAAATGAAAACAACTACACACATGAGAGGGTTTTTCACCAAACCGCAGCACTAAGCACAAATGAAACCCTGCTGGGAGCATGTATCTACAAGTGTGAGTGTGTTTGACTTGGTAACACGCATTTGTGACTCTGTGTTAATAGGAAAAAGTAAAAAAATGGAGTCAGACAAGGATTCCATTGTCCATGGTGTTTGAAGAATCTTTTTTTTTTTTTTTTTTTTTTTACAGTTAGAGTTTAAAAATATTGGCAACATTTGAACGTTACACTTAGCCTTGGCTCAAAGTCTGTCTTCACTTCAGCTAGCCACACAGTTCCCTGCCATGCCCTGCCAGTGACCTCAGTCCAAACAAAAAAGATGAGAGGATTCGAACTTTATGCTCTGACATTCCCCTTGGACTAGTCTGGACCAAAGATCATAAAGAGTGTCGCTATGGATCATAGGATTTCTTTCTTCCTAGATAATGGAGTATGTGTTCTATTATATCAGAAACGAAGTCAAGTAGAGGTAACACATTCTTAAAGCTCTCTTCCTTTTCCTTTAATTAGACCTATTTAAACCCCATTCTCTGACAATCTTGTCTATACCCCACTCCAGTGTGATAATTGAAGGAAGGATTAGTGAGATCAGAGATCAGTATTGCAGCAGGAAACACACTAAAAAGAGATGCATTAACCAGTGTTCCAAATCAATTCCATTCCAATATTATTTCATAATGTTTGAATCTTTAAAAAACATGATAGTGCTCATGAAACAAACATTGCAAGAAATTATGAATAACATTTCTAAAATGATTGGTTAGGTGTAAAGTAATTTTTTCAAATTAAAGGAAAATTACTTAATAATAAAATGTGATACATTTTGTACCCCTTGCTTTTAAAAACACATGTCACACACTAATAATACATTACACCTCTTGTTTTTATACCACAAATATTTAGTAAGTTTGATTGTAAAGCAATAAATTATGCCCTTAACCACACAGAAAAAGATTGGTTTCAAGAATCACATACCACACATAAGCATCAACTGATATAAAATATTCCATTGTTTTCCCTTATTCCTGCAAATATAAAATTAATTTTTTATTTGTCTCAGAAAATAGAATATCAACTAGTCAATATGCTTTAAAAATAGAGAATACTTTAAAATGTAATAGTTTTGAAAAAAATAAATTATATTATTTGCAATTAATAACAATACCTATAACAGAAAATTTCTGTGTTTCTATGTACCTAAAATATCTAATGCAAGATGTGTCCTAATTCACAAGCTTCATATTAATGTCCCATGTGCAGTAACAGACAAAGAATTTATTGGAGCTATTATTCTTCTGAGTATAAAAGTTCGTAACAAAAATGTATTTAAAAAACAGTTGATGCATCTTTATAATGTCATAATATTCCATATCCAGACTTCAGTTTCTACTTCCTTCATTAGCTATAATACATGCATAACTACAAAATCAATGCTTTTATTTCTTTATACATAAATCCATATTTCTGAAAATTAAAAACAAAGAAAAAAGGAATCACCAAAAGGAAAATCAAACTCATATTTATGCCATAAATTCATGTATACATATACTATGTGTAACTTGATTATAAGACCTCAAAATACTCTTGACTCCGGATTGATAGCAGTTTATGGAACATAATGCTTGAGAAAATGTGACTTGTGGGAGTTGAACATAATAATTGTATTCAGTATTCCCACAAATGAGATGAAATATCAAATGGCAAAATCCAAAATAAAAATATAAATATATATGACTCTAGTGTACCCCTTGAGATATTCCTTAAATACTTCTAGTTTTTTGAAGGACTACTTCCATTTTCTGTATACTTATATTTTTGCTTATTTCTCAAGTTTCTCTTGAAAATTATGGGTGCAATAAGTAAATTAATCAGTAACATTTACTTGAATATCCCACCATCTAAATAAAAGAAAGAAAATGAGTAAAGGAAAAGAGATAAAAAGGAGAAGGATAAGAAGTAGTAGTAGTAGTAGTAGTAGTAGTAGTAGTAGTAGTAGTAGAGGAGAAGGAAGAAATAATAAAGCAAGAATCAACAGTGAATAAAATATAAAACACTTGGAGTGTTGTGAGGACCATGGTAGAAATCACCTAGAGGACATACACAGGGTGCTATGATTAAGAAGGGCATTTAATTAGCAATCACTCATTTGAAATAATAGCTTAGAGATTTGTTCTTTTTAATTTTCTTTTTTAATTTTTAACATATTCTGGCCATTTGAGTGACTTTCCAAAGTCCTTTTATAACAAACTCAACCTTAATTCTAATTGTTAATTTCAAAAAGTTTTGACAAAAAAAAAAAAAAAGAAGTCTAAAAGAGAAAGGGAGAGAACTAACCCTTTGCATCTGCAGTGTGCTGTCAGCTTCCGTCAGTCTTTGAAGTTGTTTACTGAAACCTTACCAATGGGAGAGGGAACATCAAATCAGAAGAGAGTAGGCAGATGTATGAGAGATAAATCTTTTTTATTGCCAGAGTTCTGAATGTGGACAGGCAATCCAAGGCATCTGACTTGTGGTTGCTGCTGGAAGCCCCCCAGAGATTTCAACACTCAGTTGTCAGTGCACACCAAGGCATGCACAACAACCAGACAAGTGTCTTTTGCAGACTTGATGTATGGAATTGCTGGCAGGTAACAGAGCAGCATTCTACACAAGCTTAAATGTAAAAGCATTTGGTAAGATATGTAATTGGATATAAGAAGGAAAATTACTCTTAAAATATTACTTTAAAATATTCTAATGTTCATGAGAAGTTATAGATTCAAGATACACACACATATTCACACACACATATGCACACACATACACACACACATACACAATGATGTCTTTATGCTATACTACATGTAAGCATTTATTATGGCCTTGCAAATTAGTCATTCATCAATGTCTACAAAAAGCTTGTGTCTATGTATGTGTGCCTTGTATGGGTGTTTTTTGTATTGGTTATCACATGAATGCCTCAAACACAAAGAAAAACATCTCTATACCTTTATTTTACTTTCCATAGAAAATTGAAATTACACATTTTGAAAGCCATTTAAATTTTTTATTCATTCACCTTGATTCATTTTTCTATAGTATATTCCATTTAAATTCTAAGGAATTTAGACAAATGCCAACAGTATTTTATTATGTATTAATTATATAATTACGGTTGAATACACTTGGACTCTATTATTCTAAATTATTTTTTACGCAGTTAGTATTTATAAAATATTATACAAAACATTATTGCACATGACTGTGAGATATGTAGTATTACATTTATTCTCTAAATGAATTTATTGAGAGTTTGAAAGATTAAGTGGTGGGTATAACAAAAAAAGAGTAAATAGAAAGAATATATTTCCAAGTCAAGTTTCTGAACTTCAACACCTATAATCTTTCTATTGTGAGATGTAATTAATATCACTTAATTAAATTGTATAGAGATTTGTGTCACAAAAAATAGCATGAGAATGAGAAGATGTTAGAATAAACTATAATTTATGTTTGAAATATTGGAATATATCTCAAAGTATTCTGGAACTTCCATAGAAAAATAAAAATTGAATTTGAATGGCTATATATGGATACACAAGATATAATTAGTTACGGGTAGTGATTGGTAAATAAAAAACAACTTGGACCTAATGAGGAGAAATTAAGTACTAGCGAATAGGATTATCTTGCTTTTTTCCTATTCTCTTTTTTCTTATCTTTTTAACATTAATTTTAAAGTATAAGAAAATAAGAGATCACTGATAAAAAAAGGAAAATTTAGTAGCAACCTTTCATTTAGGAAAGTATTTTAAAGTGTGTGAATCAAATGTTTATAATGGACCTATTTTGATGATGAATATTTAAATATAGAGGTTTAAAAAATTATACTATAAAAATAAAATTTTATTAATTTAGTCAATCTTTAAAAGTTAACATTTCAATAACTCCTACATGCTGACATATTTATGTTTATCAATTTTTGTGTTTCAATATTTAAAAAGGTTGTGCTATCAAAAATGACTAGTGCTTTAAACAACTCCACAACTTTAAAAAGTAGAATAGAGCTTGTACTTGGAAGGGATCTTACAATCTAGGCATTTCTGATATAAAATATAGCATAAAATATTAACACTTTTCCAACTTAATTTCCTGAAGCAAATTGTACTTGTAAACACAAATCATTTTTACTAAACTTTGAATGATGCAGCATTGGGACATGTAATCCAATTTGTTTAAGCAATCATTAAGAAGAACATCAAATAAAAAGTACATTTTCAAAAACAATATTCTATTGCCCAATACAAATAGTCCTTGCTTATTTCCTCTAGTGAAAGGTTCAGGGTCAAATAAAAAAAAAAAAAATTCAACTTTTTTTCTTTACAAAACCTATTGTCATCAAATGTCCAAAGTTAGGTTTAATTAAAAAAGAATTATACAGAATGGAATATTGTTATTATTACATGCCTCCAGTTACATTGATACAACCAAGCTATCTTATAAAATGCTTAATGTTTTTTTTCCCATTGGAAATGGAAAAATTCCATTAATCAATTTTGAAAAGCTTGATTTAATTAAAAAAAACAGAATCAGAGAATCTTTTAATCATCAAAACATAATTTAATTAACTAGTATACATTCTTTCTTTCTAAATTTCCTGCCTTCATAAGATATTATTACCTCTGTAGATAACATAGTCTGATAGGTTTCATAATTTACCTTGATGTTTAAATAAAAAGGAAGAATAAAATTTCCCTAACATGTGTGACTCTAAGACTGTTAGCTCTAATTTATGACTCTATAATTAAAGCTAATAATTAATTCTGATTTACATTCAAGACAGGGGTTCCTTTTTAAAAAAGAAAGAGAGAGAGAGAGAGAGAGAGAGAGAGAGAGAGAGAGAGAGAGAGAGAGAGGGGCTAGTAGAATCAATCAGCCTATGTAATTTTGCTTCCTGAAGTGATATGCAAATTATCTAAGTGCACATGCAGTTTAGAAATGGATTAAAAAGCAGTCCCAAACAGATCCAAATACCCACAGATAATAAGCCCTTGAATATACTTTAAAATCCAATTTCCCTAATAAAAATTATAATTAAATGCTTGTTATGACCACACTCACATCTTTGTCTTGATCAGGTCTATTCATATTGCTTGCTGATTATGAAAATTATATACATCCAGAAACAAATATTCTCATCTGCAAGTTACTGTTGCATAAATCTATGAAAACACCTAGGTATGAGAGCACCTGTTGCCCCAGAAACCTTGATAATGAAGGCATAGTTTTCACCAATAAAAAAGCACAGAATTCTTGATTACTTATCAATATGAATATTAATTGAATTATTACAATCATAACTCCCTCCCATGAATAAGTTTTCTTAAACATTTATGGGGGGTTTAGAAAACAATACTCTCCAAATCATGTTACTCTAGCATGCTGAGAACTTTAAACTAAAGGACATTGGGAGTCCTCAGAAGCAGCCTTAGAAGATAAATATCTTTCTGGCCTCATGCCCTCCTATCTTCTTCCCTTCTTTTTCCCCTGAAGTGAGTCCTAGAAACCAGAATTCTTCTTTTGCCAGATTTTAATAGAAATGAGAACCACTCTTTCCCAAAGACAGCATAAAAATTAGGAAGGGCACTCTCTTCCTTTTCCCTTCTGCCTGGAAGACCCTCCTTCCAAAAGGTCCTGCCCAGGAGGAAATACTACCCAGAGACCATTAAGGATCTGAACAGGCAGGATGCTCTATTTCCCCTTTGTGTATGAACATTGCATCACATTCTTTGGTCCAATCACATTTTGACAGAGCTGTCTAATCTACATGGGACCTATCTATAAAAACAACTTTTCTTGGACCTTGAGTCTTCATTTCTCAATGCTCCTCTGTCATGTAACATGTTATAGGAGTGAGTATTATAGGAGTGTAGGCTATGACCCTTATGCATGGGGCAAGGTATCATGCCTTCCCATCCCTACATTACAATTCTTCTTGCGTGTGTTTTTTGTACTAGTTGAAGTCTTTTTTTCCTGAATGTATCTTCAATATCAACCTTCTTCTCTCAAAACAATCACTGTGATACTCATGAATGCAACCTGAGCAAGAGACACATCTTTAATACCCAATGACAAGTGGCCATCATTTTTTGATGTCACATAATGTTTTATTGAACACAATGGTTTAGAAAACAACAGCTGATGTTGAAGAAATAATTTTTTTTTCTTTTCTTAAATTGTGATAGTGTATTATTTTTTTATGTGGCTTAAAACTAAACAATATTATATCAAACCTATGAATTGCCTAATAAATGCTTACTATAGAGTCAAACAAGAATAAGAGCCATATCAGCAACTGCTTAGAAGAATATAAGTAAGCTGTTCAAAAAGGTAAGCAGAAACAGTGTTCCTTATTGAGTTTTGAATATAGCTTCTCTCTCATTTTTTCACAATACAGTTTAAAAGGATGACAAATCTACTTTTAGAATTATTAATTTTACACTGTTTAGAAACAATTATACATTTAATAATAATACACAACTGACACGTTGTCTTTGTTCTAATATTTCCCTCAGAATATTAAATTAACTGTAATTTAAAACTGTGATCCAACTGGAAAAAAATCACAAGGTACAAAATGGTTAAATAAGGCTGAATTTACTATCTAAATGGGCTTGACAGATGACTGATCTGCTGTGAGAAGTAACACTGAAGATTTATTGCTTACCAAGAGCAGATATATAAAATGCATTTTTGGCCTTTGGACTTTTCTAAATTAATTTACATCTATAGAACATCTCTGCCAAGAAATATTCTATAAGAAAAACAAAGATACAAATTAGGTTTATCCATCATTAAATTCAATACTTGGTGCTTTCATAGTAACAGTTCACATGATACAACACTTGATTATGAAACTTAAAATATCTAGGAGTACACGGGAAAATATCCCATTCCTTTATCAGCAGATAAAATTATAGATATACCTACACCTACATATGCATCTTTTAAATATGCTTACAAATTCTGAATACTAAAATCTTTTATAATTTTAATTTAACTTCTTTCATTAAGATTCTTTTTGGATGGCGAAAAATACTCAAAAAATTTAATTAATTCATAGTTCCAAGGTCAGGCCACTCTGTTCATTAACATAATCTAAAATACTTCAAAATATTGTCTTATAATTTTTACTTTATTGTTAGTGCAAAGACCAAAAAAAGAAAAGTAATTATATACCCTTTGATATCCACATCTTTTGCATTTAATTGGTGTCCTGTTTTTCTTTGCAATATGGACTAGATCACCTTTCTGAATGATGTGCTAGTGGTCACTCATTTTCTCTTTATCATTACTGTTTCATATAAAATCAATCCAATGATAGGGAATATGTTCCTCCACCTAAAACTATTTTTCTTCTCATAATTTTGCACACATATTATTCTCATAGCCTCCAACAGACGCACTCGCATCAAGTGACCAATGGAAAGGTTAAGTTAGAGCAAGAGAAAGCATTGCAACTAATTAATATGTCAGAGGAGTACAGCTCAGCCAAAAGAGTTAATGAAGCTTGCTGAGGACACATGTGGGTCTTTTGTAACGCAGGCCTGACTGTACAGGCTAGTTAGGTTAAATTGTCTGTCAGTTACTGGCCAGTTGGCCACCACCTGGCTGCTTAGGCCTGTCTTTCCCCCATACCAACAGCCCTCTTCCCAGCTCTCAATGGCAAGCTGCTGCCACTAAACATCTCGAAGCCTCTGACAAGGTTTGGGCACACAATGGGCTCCTGACATGTGAATGAAGGGCCCAGGCTACACTCTGAATGGGGAAGATTTTCCCCATTTAAACTCATAATGTTCACAACAGTACCCATAAAAGAAAAAGCCCATCCTTGGTGTCAGGCCATTAACATTTATAACAATATGCTAATAACCTTCTAGATTACTTTCAGTTTCCAAGGACATTTAAATACATGAATTGATGGCTTCAGACTTGAAGGGGGTGCTGGGGGAGGAAAGAAGAAGGGACAGTTGGTTAGGGAGAAGGAAGAAACAAAAAGTAGAGGGAGAAATTGCAACCTATCTAGTAGAAACTACTTTCCTAGCTTTCCACCCAAATAGGGGCCTTCTGTCTATAGAAAGATAATAGTTAGGCTTAAAAAATGCCCAAGGGAAATTTTTATCAAAAATGGGCACATCTCTACAAGGCCTGTATTTAAACATGACTACTCTAATCTTAAGGTGGCTCCTGATTCTGGTAAGTCAGGACATGAACCTTTGTTTTAGTGGTTAGGTGTCACCTTTGTTCAACTGCCTCATTTTTTTGTTTTTTTGTTTTTTTTAAGGATTTTCATAGTAGATCCTTGAACATCTGTCTTAATAACAGACTTTTAAAAATGAAAAATCACATTACAAGGAAAAATATGCCATTTCCAAAACAAGCTCTACAGTGATACCCTGAAGCAATTTAGAAATGTGTAAACAATTCTCACTAATGGTAGAAACTGTTTTCTTCCCCATTATCATTTGCCATTTCTATGAAATAAAATAAATGTAAAATAGTTTGCAATATTATCTTCTACCACATTCATTCAATATAAGCATCAGAATTAAACACCAATTTGTGCTATCATAAGAATAAAAACCTTTCATCTTCACTGTCTGCTACATTGTTCATCAGAATTCATTGCTTCTGACAGCAGCACTTACTTGAGTACTGATTAGTGATATTCAGTCAATTTATTGTTCCCATAGATTTAAATATTGAATTGTGGACACAAAATTGAATCTTCCTGGCTCCTGATGAAGAGGACTTGGAAAAATATAATAACCTAATTTTAAATTCTGTCACAAGCAACATACCACAGAAATAGGTAAACTTTCCATATAACAACACACTTTATTGGGTAAAATACTTTCTACCTTATACAGTATTTTAAACAATTTTCGTAAGTTTTGAACATTAAAACTCACATGTAATATCAAGGCTAATTTATACTCATGAGTAAATGAATGTTCAGGAAATGGTATTAAAGTGAATCCTCTTCTTAGAGTTGAATCTCTTCAAGTTTTGCTCACTTTATCCAGCAGAGCAAAAGTATTAGTGTGTCATTTTTGAAAATAATTATAAAAAGAAAACATTTGTTTTCAAATTATATATATTATGAAACATCAAAAAATGCTTAATTTTAATGACTAGTTAGAGGAACAGCAAACTAACAAACTTCACTCTAGGCAATATTTAATAACTGAAACATATATCACATTTTACAATGTACAAAGTGCTTTCAAATATATTGTTCATTTTATTTCTTCTTACTGGAGGGTCTAAAAGTTTCCAAGTGTTAGCATTCTATAACACCATGTTGAAATTTATTTTTTATTATAAATCATTATTGAGTATTCAATATTTCTGTTTGGGGTTGGGGATCTCACTATTTATCCTCTTGCTGTGTTTTCAATATAGTTCCCACAAAAAAACACTGTCACAGAAGAAAACTGTAGAAGATAGCAGTTTATATGTTATACACTCCTTGGGTGCATCTGACACCCACATTGTGTGCATTCCAGAGAGAGTCTAAAATCCACTTTTGGATTCTGTTGTTCATTTCCGCCAGGGCCAAGAGCCAGGTATTAGTTTCCTGGGAGATTTGATCTAATGTAATACTATATAGCAAACTATTTATTAGGAGAATCAACTAAAGCTATGTCACAGACTAAGCCAAGTATCTCCAGGTTTAAGCTTTAATAATTCTAGTTTGTGAATAAGTCATTCTTTTATGAGGCATAAGCTCAATTCATAAGAGTTGTTGACTCTGAAAGCCATTCATTTGACTATGACCTGCAGTTACCTTATGGAATTACCTTTAAGGATTACATTATGGGATTACCATTAAAGGATTCATTTTAGTACCATTTTCTGGACATTAATTTACTCATGAGTATAAATTAGCCTTGATATTACATGTGGATTAACAAAGTCCTTTAGGTATAGTGAATTTTTGGATACAACTTCTTCTATCAGAAAATGTGAATCAGAAACCAAAATTAAGACTTTGAAGTGGTGTTTACATCCCAGTGAAACAAGATAAATTACATTGGGGGTTCAAAACAAAGGGTAAAATTGCAAGAGAATGAACTTCAGAGCAACCCCTCTTTTTATCGCTTTGTGATCCTGCAAAATCAGGTTTTTCAAGTTCAGAGATCTATCATTCTATATATATATATGATATCTGATAATACACATACAAAAAAATAGATGGTCACATATGTTCCTTTTCCCCTCCATATTTAGGGGGAGTTACATAAAAGGGTTGTTTAATTGAAGATAAACAAATTAGTTAATATATTTTATATGTAGATTATTTAAAATTTCATTTAAATATATATATATATATATATATATATATATATATATATATATACACACACACACAACTTCATTTAAACAATTTGACATGTAAAAGTCATAAAAAATGATGACTGAATTAGTTACAACGTCTCAGAAGCAAGCTAACATTCAACTACAATATGCATATGTAATACAAGGATGATTTTTTTTCCTACCTGAAATGTGTATATGGTACCTATAAGAAAATTTGCAAATTTGGATGCCTTTACAAGTAAATAAAATAACATCTAATTAAAAGAGTGATAAAATGCAAGTAGGATAGATTTTTGAGGTTTTAAATTGTATTCTTATACATTTAAATTAATTCATGGTATTAGAAAAAAGAAGTCTAATTTTGTACTCAGGTGACCCAAATGGATGAAGCTTTTTCACCAAAACAAAGATTGCCTGGCTGTGTGTCCAAACCTCCAGCCAAGAGACAATTGTCTTCAGATAGAAACAATTGTCAGTGTTTATTCTACTGAAAAATGTGAATATATTGTGTTTCTGAATATTTGGTTAATTAAGAAATGAGCTTTAAAGAATTTATACAAAATGAAGTAAAAATACGACTCTGAAATTTTTACTTCACTTTTTCTCCTCCTTTATCTTTTGATACTGCAGAGAATTACACAACTATTTCTATTTCAACAAATTTATTTATTGCCTTTGAAAATTATTTTTATACTAATAAATATAAAGATAATATTTCAGGAATAGGAATGTAACATATGGATAAATATTTACTTTGTTATTTATAAAACAGATATTTAGATAAATTACTAAGCATTCTATGTATTACCTATTTAAAATATATTTCAAAAAACCTTACATTTGGTTTATTACCCATACTTTTTTCTTAAATATAGGTTTGATCTAATATACTATGAAAAACTTTCCATAAAATTTATATTTAATGAAAGTTTCTTAATTTCTATGAAATTATACTTAGTATACCCATAGTTTCAACTCTCAACAGTATATATGCAAACATTAAGTATAAGTAAATAAGGAATTAGATGTTTTATGGCCATAGAAAACTCTTTTTATTTTGTTTTTGATTTTAATCATACCCTTTTTATGGCAGAGGACTTTAGAAAGTGACTTAAGAAACAACCTATGAAAACTGTAGGACACAACATAAACTACATTTTCAAAGATCCAAAACAAAATACCACAGTTGCTAAAGTTATCTGCTTCCTATCAAGACCCATGTTTGGCAAAAGAAGTAGTCAATTCATTCATCATTGTCAATGCACCAGTACACTAATTATTTCAAATTGTTTCCTCAGCCAGAGGTCTAGGACAAATCAGGCAAGCCAAAAATAGCAGTTATGAATAATTATGCATAATTTACCTCAAGGCCTGGGGCAGTCTATCATTAAAACTTTTACTTGCCACTCTGTGATCTGTGCTAATTGCAAACTTTAAAATTAGTTCAAGGTTGTCTTTTTATCCAATGTTCAAGCCTTCTTCTTAGTGACTTTCTGGTATTTTGAACTCTTCATATAAAATGCCAGTCAAATTTTTGAGGAAAAAAAAAACAATATATGTATAAATAAATAAATATTATGAAAGATGGAATTCAGTGAAGGTATTTTTAACTTCTTTTGCAATTCTTAAATTTTTACAAATGATATAAATAAGAGGCATTATAAGTCAAAACGTGGTAATGATCTACCTGTGGGAATTCTCTTCTGCTCAGTTGAAAAGAGAATGGTTTTAGCAATTTGCAAATATTTCTCTTCCATATGAAGTTAGTCCTCAGATAATCCTGGTACTCTCTAAAGGGAGGGACCCTTGGCATGTGATGTTCACTTCAATGTCCAGTGCACTTTGACTTTGACCTTTATTTCAGACAAAAATAGAGACAACTTCAACTTTTCCCACTGATGTCACAATTTCTAATAACTTAAACTCTATATAATAAGTTTAACAGTGAACTAAAGGCACTGTATTTTAATATGTTTTTATTCTTTGTAATTCTGTCTCTTCCCACATAGGGGAATAGTGTGGATGTATTTCCTCATTTCCTTTCTTCATTTCTTCTCCCACCCCTTCAAATGAACATTTTGTAGTTTTATCTTTTCTTATGGAAACAAGAGACATGTTATTTAGAGATAATATAAAGGTTCATATATTTTAAATTATCTTACTTTTATGTTTTCAAGTTTATACAAATTTTTACCTTTTATTTCATACCCTTGATTTTCAGGTCATGAAGACAGAACACTAAACTGTCACCTTGCTGAGTTATTTGCTTTGTGTAAAGCAGAGGATGCTTCATTTTATCTCAGACACATTTCCAAGAGAAATAGGCCAACATGCAGGAATGTTTCTATTGGCTATGGCCTGTCAGATCAATGCTGCACTCCACTCCTTTTTAATCACCTACCAAACTTTTTAGCATTCTCTCTTGAACTTAGGTGCTGTTTGTTAACTGATGGCTCTTAAAAAATCCTTCACTCAAAGCATCCATTCAATATTTCCAAATCAATTCAACTAAAGGATGTATTCTGTCTATTCTATATAGAACCTCATTTTGAAATATTTCAAGAGTCAAATTATTGATGAAACACCATGTAAGAAACTAGTTACAAGTGGAAGGTTTGAAGAAGCACAAGAATAAAGGAGAGCAATTCAGAAAAACCAGGTAAATTAGGGAGAGAAAAGAAAAAGGGTAATGATAGAAAATAATTTATTTATATTCTGCATTGCAAAAAAACTCTGATTGTTATTTTCTAACTTTCACTCTAATACCATAATAGCAATCATATTACAAGATTCTCTTTCATGCCAAATGCATACACACACACACACACACACACACACACACACACACACCTAAAAATCTTAAAAACAATATCAACAATAAAAAACAATTACCAGTGTCTCAGTTATTTCAAACACAAATTCATTTAGCTGATTTCTTATGTTTAAAGGACAGTATTTGTGCTGGGCCTAGGATTTTGTTATTGTTGTTGCCCTCAGAAATGGTATAATTTAGTGAAAAATTAAAAAAAAAAACTGAACAAACTGTCATAAAAATAATTATAAATTATGATAAGTTATATGAAAGAGAAGACAAAGGGAGAAAGAGAAGAGGAAGATGTTTGCTGAACCTACACTTTAGATAGTGGATCATGGCATATTTCTGATATTTCAGCTGAGAATTAGACATGTAAAATATAGCTCTCCTGATAGAGAGGATCTTAGAATCTGGAATTAGATCACTGGATTTTTAATTCTTTCACTAATTTGCTGTCAATTAGCCTTTGAGCAGATTACTTAATATCTCTGGCTTGGGCTTCATCATCTGCAAAACAAAGATGATGACAAATCTAAAACAAACCTCAGCACTTGAAGGATCAGGGAAAATATTCTGAAACTGTGGGAATGTGGTACGAAGGCCCTCAATGGATGAAACCATTCAGTGCTTCTGAGAAATATGGAAACTGAGAAGTTCCACCAAAATTAAAATTGCCCATGTGAACACTCCATCACAGGGTAGAGATGAAATCCAAGGACAGCAGGAGCCCCATTATCCAAGATCTAGTCATCCTTGAAAAAGAGTCTGTAAAGTGATGTGCAAATGCTGATATCTTACTTTAGAAGGTGAGCATGTAAATATTCCAGATAAGACTGGTTAGAAAAGGAGGATATGAAAAGGTTCCACTTTTTTTTTTGAGAAGTTATAACATTTAAGATGCAAAAGATAATTAGTGTAAGATTTGCAGTTTATATTGATTACTTTGATTGTCCTATGAAGATGTTATAGAGAATAGGCCACAGAAGAGCACAGCAGCTTGTATTCCATATGTTTGGGCAGTGAAAAGATGTACAGGACAATGGTGGCAGTTTTTGGGGAGAAAAGAATTTGACCACATTTAAAATATACTTGCCTTTTACTGCTTTTATTTTATTTTCTTTTATTTCACGGTATGGGGGATGGAACGCAAGGGTACTATTCTACTCTTGGGCTACATTACCAGCCCTTTCAATTTTTTATTTTGAGACAAATTCTCACTCACTTTTCCAGGCTGGCCTCCAAGTTGGAATCCTTCTGCTTTGGCCTCTTGAGTGGCAGGGATTACAGGCACACACCACTGTACCTGGCTTGTACTGCGTTTATTAAAAAACATTATTATGAGAAGAAAGACTTATTTGGAGAAAGTTTTATTTGCTGACAATACAAGTTAAGTGGGTTTTGTATGATAATATTTCACTTTAATTCTGAGGAAGATCAGTTTTTGAGGAATAGTTAAGACACTTACACATTTTCTTATTTTGTAGACATTTTTAGTTGTAGATAGACTCAATACCTTTATTTTATTTATTTATTTTTATATGGTACTGAGGATTAGACCCAGTGCCTCACCCATGTCAGGCAAGCACTCTACCACTGAGCTTCAACCCCAGATCAAATTGTCTTATTTTAAGTGATTTGTTCTTTGTTCTGTCATCTAAATTTCATAGCTTTTCAATTGTAAGTGGAAAAGATGAAAGTTTGGATTTTCTCATGAATCCCAGTGGGAGTGTCTAGAATGTTGTTGAATCAGGTTTGCTTTCGAAATGTCTTCTGCATTAATCTGTTTTATGTTTTTAATCCCTTAGTGATTAAAGTTAGAAGTGACATGTAGGAACAATTTTTGAAAGCCAAGTAATTGAATTGTTTTTAAAGTGTAGTATATGAGAACCCCAAATTAGTAATGTCGTACTTAAATACTTCCTGTTTGAATAGTCCTACAAAATGGTCTCAATGTGAATACAGAGCTACAATTTCACTTTAAGAGTCCTGATTATCATCAGTTAGTTTCTTCTATTAGATATGTTTATCTACAGTATGACTATTTTGCTGTGTTTTCTGAGGCATTAGCATACCACCAAACAATCTATTAATAGTAATTTGGTGCTCCCAACAGAGTAAATGAGGAAATATATATCCTTTCATTGAATATAATCTGAAGATCATATTTTGCCTGTTTGGGTTTTTTCCTCCACATCTAGAGTTTTGTGTTGAAAGATTTGTGGTAGGTACACAGGATGATAGAAAAACTAATGGGATTCACCCTCAAGAGGATATGGGTGGGAAACAAATCCAATGAGCAAGAAAAGCTATAGACTAGAAGAATCAGGAGAGATATCAGGTATGGAATGAAATCTGGAAAATGCCCTAACTGATTTTCCAGTTGATTCAAGCAGTGATATACACTATACAAAAATACCTTGAATCCTTTTAAGGAGGGGGGTGGATTTAGTCCAGACTATCTAGCAGGCCCAAGCATTTCTAAAAATTACCGTTATCTGCTCATCTCCTTTTGAAATGCAACCTGTCTGTACAATTAAAAATCATCACTGGATTAACAAAATTGTTCTAATCCCATGAGAGCATTTGATATCATTTTCTCTACTGGTCTGGAACTTTAAATGTGGACTTCTCCCCTGAAAATGTGGCACAATCAGATGTAATAAAGACCCTTTTCCTTAACCTGCCTCCTATTTACCTGGATGAATCCATCAGGCCTTGTTCATTCACTTCATATGGAAAACTTCTATTGTTTTCTCTCTGCTCACCCCAGTCCCTTATTCTTTGATGAAACAGTGTAAGTTATTCTTTCTCTTGGTTTTGATATGTTAAAGAACAGTTCATGTTCTCAACCACTTAGTGTCCATTGGAGACCCACCACCCATTCCAGAAAAAAAGAAACGTGAGGTCCTGGGAGTGGAGTTCAGATAATCATAATCAGTATTCTTTCAAGGTATACACAGCCCCATCTTTGTGTACTTCTAGGAAGTACACAATATATATAAAGTATACTTCTAGAAGTATACATTGGCGAACACAGGAACTCAAAAATATCATACATTTTTAAAAATATCTATGAATATAACATATTTGGCACAGGAGATGAACAGAGTATGATTAAGTGATACAGGACTATGGTTGAATAGTAGAAATAATCTCAAAATTTCTATGACACAATAGGGTGACTATGGTTGACAATAATTAATAGTATACTTCCAAATGGCTAATTGAAAGGATGCTCAATGTTTCCAGCACAATGGGAAAAATACTGGATATTAAAATTACCCTTATCTAATCATTACACATTTTACACATGTATTGAAGCATAACACTGTACCCCATAAATATATACAATTACTATTTCAGTTAAAATTCTAAACATTTAAAAAACGGAAGAATGACATAATAACACAACAAGGACTGCTTAATGAATCAAAGATATACAAATGAGATGCCCTGGGAAAGCCTCTCCATTTCTTGTTTCCTCCTTGCATCAAACCAAATTTTATAAAATTAAAAGTTAATCCTGTAAGTATTTCTAATTCTTCTTTAGTAAAGTGGGTAACTACAGGTTAAAACTATCTATGATAAATTTAAATTAACTTGAAAATTATGAAAGTAAAGAGATAAAAATGCTTATTACCCTGATGTAATTATTATACATTACATATTCATATTGAATTACCATAACAAACCCTATAAAATCTATAAATATTATGTCTTAAAATAAATACAAAGTAAATCAAGTTATAATTACAATTATCATCATCCTTTAAAGGATCATTGCTGAATCCTTGCTATAGGAACTGAGTGAAACTGTATAAAATGTAACACTTAATTTGTACAATAGCCTCATGGAATAGGCATCATCACCACCATCACACACTATAGATGAAAAAACTTAACAGAAGGGGCAGTAGAAAGGCTTAAGTTTAGGTCTGCCTGATTCTAAAGCTATAACCATTCCTATGATTTGGCTCACTTATTGTTCTCATGATAGGATGAAATATCCTGGTAAATGTTTGCTTTAATCAAGTCTATTTTAGTGTAAACAATGTTTGTTGAGTGACTGCATTGGTACTTGAGACTGATACTACATTTGGCTACCTGGGCATCTGTTCATTGAAGGGGCTGGGGCACTCACGTCAGCTTTCAATTCTTTCAGACAATGCTTCAGTTGCACAGAACAGTCAGCCCAAAGCTCGCCTTTCTTGGGTTGGCACATGCGGTGACTGATCTTGCACAAATGAAAGGACCTGGCCATTTCAGCCCAATGAAAGATCATCCTGAATACGGATTTCAGCTCCTATACTCTGGCGAGGATAACCCCCTCCCTGGTTCTGTACCACATCTCTCCAGCTCCTGCCCACTCCTGCTTCCTTCTTCTCCTTCCTCAAACATGGATCCCAGAGGTACACTGTCATAAACATTCAGCATGCTACACTGAATCTGATCTGACCCTCGACAATGCAGAAGGGAGGAGAGATTGGGAAAGTGATTTGTGGGCAAGAGGGGAATGTGGAGAATAGCACTGGGGTGAGCAGTAGTGCACAAAGTGAGCATCAATCAGATCATTAAAAAAAAAAAATCCCTAGTTCTCTGCATTTGCCTCTACATAAAACTATTATCATTCACAATAGTTGAAAATGTGATTTATATATTATTTATTAAGTCAATAGTTTATTCTATCTGATCTGAATTCTTCAAAATATGGGGTGTTTGTTTACATACTCCTGCTTTCCCTACTTCTGAAGTACAGATTCCAAGATGCTACATACCCAGGACCACCTAACTTTCTATCTATTGTCTCCCTTTTTAAGTAAAACTGTTGTAACAGCCCCTTTAAGTATCAAGAACTCCCACCATAATGATAAATATGGGTTCATTAAACTAATTCCCAATTCTTGTATAAATCTTCTACTTTTGATTTTAAGTAAATTACCTTACTTGAATGAGAAAGGTCATTAAGCAAGACAAGTTAAAAAAAATACAAATTATGAAAATTAAGCATTTTTTTCATACTAATTGATCCTGACAAAGTGGGAAAGGAAACTAATGCTTTCAGGGATTGCAAGCCAGGCAAACTGCTACAACTTAGAGGGCAGTTTGATAACAGTTATGAAAAGTTTAAATGCACAGAAGTTTTGACCCAGTAATTCCTACTTCAGGCAGTGAAGCCAGATATATTTTGTGAGTTTTAAAAGGATATTCATAGAATACTCAAAGTATATTCATGGAAGCCAGGGTTTGTATTAATTTAAAAAGGGAGGATATAACTGCCCATCAGTAAGGAACTAATTAAATAAATCATGCTACATACATAGGATGGAATATGGAAACATAAAGAACAAGGAATCTCTTTATGTGGAAGATCTTCAGGATACATTGTTATGTTTCAGAATAGTGAAACATGGCAAAACATGATTCAAGGCTTCATTTTATATAAAAGGGGTATTATATTTAAATCATGTCAACATCACACCAGTCTTACACACATTTAAACATAAAACTAATAGTATTAATAGCCTCTGGGAGGAGAGAAGATGACCTGTTGGGCAAACTTTTCACTACATTTCATCCTATAATTTTTGAAATTAAATCCACATGAATGTATTATCCCATCAAAACGAATTACTCTCTGGTTCTGATATAATAGTTCACAAAGTGTGGTTCAAGGAGATCAAAACATTTTTGTAGTAATATTAAGATCACCCTTTTCAACTCTAATTGTCTCCTCAGTGTTCAGCAGAGTTTTTCAAAAGCTCCATGATGTGTGATGACATCATTCTCTGATTTTTTACTTCCATCGGCAGGCATATGGGTATCTTTGATGAATTAATAATTTCTTCAAATTGTTCAGTTTAATTCCCATTAGAATGAGATGGGCTTTACTCATACCAAATTGACCCAATCTCATAAAGAAAGTTTTGTGTGTTTGTTTAACTCAGCTGATTTTTGTGATGGAAGCAATATTGTAAGATGAAGAGATCACAAAAAGTGAAACTTGTGCAAAATTCCATATAAAATTCTTGAAAAACAGTTAGCAATGAAACATACTATGTCCATAACAACATTGAAGAAAGTTTATAATTCAATACCAATTAGGGATGGGAATTAAGAGAATACAAGTTCACCTGTATGTCATGATCCCAGCTGGATTTGAGATAAACACATTCAGAGAAAAAGAAAAACAAAATATACACAATCCAAAGTTGATTTTCTTTGGTATCATATAAGGTTGTTATTTATTAATGAAATTTTATTTATAATTATTGATGAATACTGGCAATTTTATAATTTTTACAGTACTGGGGAAGAAACCAGGGACAGTGTATCACTAAACTACATCCTTGGCCCTTTCTTCTTTTCTTTCTTTCTTTTTGTAATTTTTTTTTAGTTCAGATGGACATGTTACCTTTATTTACTTTTATATGGTGGTGAGGATCGAACTCAGTGCCTTACATGTACTAGGCAATTGCTATACCACTAAGCTATGACCCCACCCCCTCAGCCCTTTCTAAAAAAATAAATAAATAAAATTTGAGACAGGGTCACACTAACCTGCTGAGGCTAGCCTCAAACTTGTGAACCTCCAGGCTTAGTCTCCCGAGTTTCTGGGATTACAGACATATGCCACTCTGTCTGGTTCAATTTTATAGTCTTAAAACCGTTTCCATAGGTCCTTTAACAAAAGTCTTAACCTAAGGATTACCATCATTCTTTGTAAGAAACCAATACAAACAAGATACTCTACACTACTTTTCTGTTTTTCCATATCACTTATAAAACTTTAACATTTTACAAGAAATTTATTTATAACGTCAATTCAATATGGTAAAATTTGACATATCATACACATGGAAACAGAGAACTACTGAAAGTATATAATACTCATTATGATTATTTAGTAACATTATTAATTACGTCATGTTATGTATTTTACTCATTCACTGTATTTACAAACTGTCTTCACCTGATAAAATGTAAAAAGATTGATTGCTAACATTTTTTAATTCAAACTTCTGCAGTATATGTTTTGGGAAAAAGACTTTGAAGTGTCAGTGGGATTACAATATTACTTATCTATTCAAATCTAATAGAATACTTGTAGTTTGTTGAAAGAGCAGAGAGAAAGAGGGAAAGAGAAAAAGGGAAAGAAAGAAAGGGAGGAAGGAAGAGGAAGGAAGGAAGGGAGAGAGGGGAAAACTCAAAGCCCATGCAAAGCCTAGCTGGTGTTCTGACCTTTCTTAAGGAACCATGCTTATATTTTCACACCGAATCTCACAAATCCCCTGTGAAACTAATGGTATGCTTGCTTATATTCTAAAGTAAAAATTAAAACAATAAATATAATAGCAATAATAGCAATATTATTACAGGTCATAAAAATATTTGTTCACCTTGGATTCTGGGGAACTAAACCTCTACCTTCTATATTTTGATGTACAGTGATCAAATACTATATATATATATATGTGTGTGTATGTATATATATTTATATATATGTGTGTGTGTATGTATGTATATATATATTTTTTGTATGTGTGTGTGGGGGGGTTCTTTTTGATATTTAGGGGTTGGGCTCATTGAATATTCCCACCCAGGTCTTTGGATAGCTTCAGTAATGCCCCAGTGTCCACTGGAAGCCTTGTCAGAGGTGGTGCCAGTGACCATATCCTGGGACTAAAGGTAGCAGTGATTACCTCAATTTCACTGAGGAGTTGTGGTGGTATTTGCTGTGGCCCTGATGGTATCCTCCCCAACTTGGATGCTGCTGCTTGCTCAGCTGGGTTGCTCATGTTCCTTTCAATAAATTCCTTTTCTGATTAAATCAGCCTGAGAAGCTTCCTGATATTTACAACTAAGAACTCTGGTTCATAAAAAGAGAAGCCAATTTTGTTAAATGGAATTGCAGTTTGTTGTGAAATGATCATGGTTACAGAAATGACACTAAATATTAAATGTACAGTAGATGTTTGCTAAATATTGACCTACTGAGTCAGTGAAGTCACATCAGGAATATTTGAAAACATACCAGTCAAATTAGTACCAAAAAGAAAGCTAATGTGTCAATTAATTAAGTAAACAAAACCATTTTTCTCCTACAATATGTTTTTAGTCTAATAATAAGCAAAAAATAGTACTTTCTTCTTTACACACACACACACACACACACACACACACACACACTTTTTTTAATTTAATGAAATTAAAGATCAAATACATTTATATCTTTTACATGCAATGGCTCCCTAGAGTTTCAGTTTTCAAATAGAACTAATTTGAATTTTGAAAAACAGTTTGATTCATAACTCAGGTCTGATTGTTTATCAGGGCTCCTGGAATACTAGGAGTCTTAGGTGTGTTTGGGTGTTAGCAGGTGCTGCTGAGAAAGAGAGACCCATTGTCTGAGAAACAGTGTGTGTGTGTGTGTGTGTGTGTGTGTGTGTGTATAAACAGGACTTCCCAAAATTTCTGAAATATGAACATGGTTGATGATTATAAATCTGAAAGAAAGAGCCTTGAAAATTCACATCTTATAAAATTTTTTTTGTCTTGTTTAAAAATTTAATTTCAATCATTTTTTGGAATAATCCATGGTTTCAGAGACAAATTTGAGAATTCTTAACCAGATGAAATAGACATCCAATAAATAGTATATTTTTTCATCTCCCATTTTTTTTTTTTTTTTGATACTAGGGATTTAACTCTGGGTACTCAATCACTGAGCCACATCTCCAGCCCTATTTTGTATTTTTCTTAGAGAAAGGGTCTCACTAAGTTTCTTAGCACCTTGCTTTTACTGAGGCTGGCTTTGAACTCTTGATCCTCCTGCTTCCACCTCCCAAGCTGCTGGGATTATAGGCAAGTTCCACCATGCCTGGTTTTATCACTTTTTACTAGGCTGCAAAACATAAAATCCCTGTTAATTGACAATTGCATAATTGAGAAGTGAGAGAAGAGGCCAAATTAATAGAAATAGGGTACTGTGTACAATTCAAGGAAATCCTCAACAAAGTGAAGTGTATATAGTGATATATCCATTTCGAAAAGCAACTAAAAATATTTAGAAACTTCTGGAGTTAAGCTGTTTAGGTTTGCTTCCCATCTCCACCACTGACTGTAAAAACTTAGACAACTTGTTTACTTTCATTGCACTTTATTTTTCCATCTACAAAATGACAATACAATATGTCCCCTAGTATCCTTGTGTGGATTAAGTGGATTGATATTTGTACACCATTGTTATACATGGATCTACATAAATGTGTGTTAAACAAACAATGGCAAGCTCTTCCAACTGGGGTAGGTAGAAAAGACGGCACTAACTTTAGCCTTTCATGTAACCCTCTCAAGGTTTTTCATGTTAATTATATTTAAAATTGCAACCGTACTTATGGATTCATCCTATTTTCCTCCCCTGCTTTCTTTGATATTTTTGCTTTTCTTCATATCAAATATCACTATCTAAACATCATTTAGTTTATTAATGTTGTTTATCCTCTGTCTTCCTCACCCCAAAGGATAATTTATTTTCTTTTATTTACTACTATACCTTCAGAGACATGTAGAGAAAAAATCCTGGAATTGGTACCTGCAGGATAATTGTGAAATCAGTATAAGTACATCACGAGCCCCAGAAGGTTGCATTTCTGTGACTGGGTTTCTGGTTCCCTACATTATCCTTTTACAACAACTGACTGCATGGATGGAGCAGTATGGTTATTGAGATAACAATGAACTTAAGCACATGTTCCAGAACCCAGAGGAAATCAGAATAAACACCTAAAAGAAATGTGATATCCTATGCTTCTTGTTCCTCTTCCTTTTCCATCAGTTTTGCAGGAGATCTGGTTTTGTGGAAGTGCACTATAGGAATTTGCTATAAGACTTGCGCGCAAAACAGCTGAAGAATGAGAAAGGCAGGCTGTTACAGTAGGTCAAATGGAATTCATTTTAATTTAGCAATGTTTGCAAATTATTTGAAAGCTGCATTAAGGAATATCTGGCATTTGTTCTTAAATTAAGACAGCTACTTTAGTCTTAATTTTACTGAGGTAAAACTTAGGAATGAGTGGTTCAACCAGAAAAGAGAAGAATTTGTTCAGCTAAGACTGGAACACTGGATCCCACCACCTTAGTGTCCTGGCTTTTTTCCCAGTAGAAAACTTCACTTCATCACAATTTCACTCTTGTATATCTGCAGACCAGAAGTGTCCATGAAAGTTTATTCTATTCCTTCAATTTTTGGACTCTACACATTAAGAGACAGACACCTTGTTTCTGCCACATTATCTGGATTCATGTGTGAACTGATGCAGTGTCAATTTTGAAACCTGTCCAGGCAACAAGAGGTGTCCTGTTTTCTGTCCTAGGCCATCTGGCTGCCCTTAGTAACAATTTTTTCAGGAAAGAAAAAAAAAAAAAGTGCGTAGTAGACCTGAGC